>NC_090935.1:437348363-437652738 GCF_040938575.1 Ambystoma mexicanum
GATCACTAACATAAATGTCTTAATGTAAAAAGTCTTTTAAATCAAATGAGCTGGCTTTGTTCCCAAAAGTGGGCAGTCTTTGCAATCCCCCAGCCACATGTTTTTCCCTGGTCACTTGCCCAGAGTTTGCCATGTCTTCTCCTTTGAAGTCCTTCAGTTTGAATGCAGTGGATTTAACACTTATGACGCAATACATGGGTTGGATTCCCCTTTTGTTCTTGGGGGCATCTCTGCCATGCAGTCTGAGGCACCCCGTAATTATCACACTTGGCAGTCGATTGAACAGGGCCCCTGCCCCGACTGTATCAAATCACAGGGAATTGCGACATTTGGTCTTTAAGCCAAACTGGTCTAACAGGAATTCCTCCCGTAGTTAGGCTATTGACGTTCTTTTTGTGAAGAAAAATAAAATAAACAAAGTTAAATATATATTTTTTTTTTGCAATTTTTCTTCCCCAAATGTGCAGTTGTGTTTCTGGGCACTTTACAGTATTCTTTACAATTTAGCTGTCATATTGTTATTTAATTTCTCTGCAAGGCAAAGTAACACAGGTTCATTTTATTTGTATGTCCATTTAACAAAATGTGTTTTTTCTTGTATTTTGCTTTCTGAAAGCTTTCATAGCTCTGGTCAATTTCTACACACAGGGATATGTTCATGAAATGGGTTCTTTGAAACTGACACCAAGCAAAGAAAGAAAGAGCTTCTTGTGAAGAGCTGTGTATATGTTCATTTGTTGCAAAAGTAAACACTGGCCATGCGGACCGAAATTAATTTCTCTGCTCTTCACAGATTTTACTTGACACAACAATGCCGTTCAGAGAGGATTGGCCCTCATTTGATGATGTTAAGCCTGAATGTAGATGGGCATTACTGGGACCAAACTGTGTAATATCTTCCCTCATCTGTTCACGTCTCTACTACTGTTCAGCTCTCCTCTTTGGCCTCCCCACCTCACATCTAGCCCCCCTTAAATCCCTCTACCACCCTGCCATCCATACTCTCTGTTTCCTCTCTCCTCATGACTCCATCTCCTCTTCACTCTCATTACTTGGCTGGCACTCCTTTCACTCCCAACTCAAATTCAACTTCCTCTGTCTCGTCTTCAAATCGCTTCATGATCTTGCCCCTCCCTACCTTTCCTCCCGCCTATCATTCTACTCTCCCTCTTGCCCGCTCCATTCTGCTGATCTCTTCCTACTTACTGTCCCACCTGCACTATGTGCCCCTTCTCGCTTCCAGCTCCTTGCCCCACTCTACTGGAATTCTCTCCATCTTCCTATCCGCTCCATCTCCTCATAATCATCTTTCCGCTCCTCCTTAAAATCCCACCTACTTCAATCTCCCCCCTGACAGTTCTCTACCATTTCCCTCATCTGCTCTACCCTTCTCAGGTTTTCCAATGATCTTGGCAAATTGTTCTGCATATTGTTCTTGGTTATTGACTCATGACTTGTATTATATTGCTTCTTATGTATTCCTGTTGTTTCATGTAAAGCGCTTTGGCTTAAAGCGCTATATAAAATTCAGTAAATAAAAATACAAATAGCACCAGCGCAAGGTCATTTTAAACACATAACATTTTCTGTCTAAGTTTGAAGTTTTGAGCTGACAGCATAGCAGCGCGGAGCCATTCTGTCTTGGAATCCTTCCCTTTGGGTTCACATGAGAAAACAAAATGTAGCCATTCTCGGGGTGTCTATGTTTCATCTCGCCCCACATGTGCTCAGAAGAGACAGTGCAGCCATTACTTCTGTAACTGCTAAAAACGCAGTTTTGTGATGCAAGGGAATATGTGCTCAGCAGACCCAGCGCAGTCATCGGTCTAGGAGGGAATGGAATTAGTACTCTAATAGGAGATAGATAAAAACAGGTTTTAGAATCTTTCAGTGATAGTCTTCTCGGAAGGTTGACATCAGTGGCAAAAGGCATATATTTGCATTTATCAGGGGTACTTGAACAATATCATCAAACAAATTACTTAACAAGGCAAAGATATGATTGAACTTTTACACCAATGGTTTTGTTATACATTTTTAAAATAACAATGAAGAAAAGTACACCCTGTTAGCTAGATATACCTATTCTCTTCTGCTTTCTCTTTTTCTTTCTTCTCATTCTCCAGGTGTCTCCTCTATTTGACTTTCCTTTGGCTCCATAATCAGCTGCAACGTGTGTCTGGGGTGACAACTTTTGAACTGATTAATGTAGACCCATTTCTCTTCTGAAAGCTCTCCTTTGGGGATGCGGATTCTGTAGGCGACAGATGAAATTTTGTCTACAATTTCAAAGGGACCGCGCCAGGAGGGGAGACATATCCGTTCCTTAGTCTGGTTCCTCTGAAAATTGTACGAGTAGACCCTGTCTCCCACTTGGTATTCCTTTTTGGTTGTTTTTAAGTCATGGTGTGTTTTCACCCCTCTGCCGATTTCTCTAGATTGCGCTGAGCGTACGCAAAAGCATGCTGAAGGGGTTTTCCTAGATTCTCAACATATTCATGTGTTGTGGAGGTGTTTATCAGTTTCTGTTCTTGTGTTCGGTAGAGCAGATGCTGAGGTAGCACCATTTTTCATCCAGTCATTAGCTCAAATGGAGACCTTTGGGTCACAGAAGATGGTGTACATCTGATGGCCATCAGGACAAGCAGTAATCGGATGTCCCAACTTGGCCCAGAATCTGCCACAAACTTTTTTAGAATGCTCACAATGGTTTTATTGTACCTATCAACTCCCCCACTAGAGTATCGGCGGAATGCAATATGAAGTTTTCTTTTTACCCCAAGTATCCCCATATCTATTTCATCACTTTGCTGGTGAAGTGACTTCCTCAGTCTGACTCAATCCTTTGGGGAAGGCCAAAACGTGAGAAGATGTGGTTGATCATCAGGGCAGCTGCTGCTTCTGCCTTGCAATTTGGTGCTGGGAGACATTCCACCCATTTGGTAAACAAGCATGTTACTGTTAACATGTACTTGTTCCCCCTAGAGGAGCGAATCCCAGACCCGATGAAATCTACTTGTAAATCTGACCAAGGCAGTGTCATCCCCCTCTTCTGGAGGGGAGCTCGGTGTGTGAGTTAACTTGGCTGAAGTTGTGCACACACAACACACCCCGTCAAATATTGGTCGAGGTCCTGCCCCATGTGTGGCCAGTTTGCAACCTCCCGCAAGATTTCTAAAGTAGTATGAAACCCCTGATGACCGGCTGTGGACGCATTATGGGCATGACTTAGCATCAGGCTTCGGAATGAGGTAGGTATCACCCACTGGTCATATCCAGAGATGAATCCTCTTACCAACAAACTGTCTTGGGTTCAGAACATTTTGGGACACTTCATGAACACCCTTAGGTCCTCTTTCCCAATGTAATCGGTTTTCGTCAGAGGAAAGTTCACAGGGTCCTCGATGTGTTGGTAAAACTTCCCAATAATCGGATCCGCTTTTTGCGCCGTGAATAAATCAGCATCTGGGATCTCCTTACTCAACTGGGCAGATGAGAGTTAATTGTGAGCATTTGTCTGGGACCTGGTGACATCAGTCACCTGTATTTCCCCCAACAGGGACTCAATCTCCAGGAGATGTCCCTGGATCCAGTTTTGTCTGGCCCCTCTTTTCTGGAATGACCCTTAATCCTTTTCCAATAGATGGTAATCCCATTAGAGGTGACCAGATCATCAATATTGTAACGCTCACCTGGTATCCATGGGGACGTCACTCAGCCTGTTCTGACCTCTTACGACCTTGAACCCTTTCCTGGAGTCTACTCGACTGGAGACTGGGCCTGAAACACAGGATTGGTAGTGTATAACTCCCTATTGTCTCTCTGTGCTTGAACCCCTTCTTCCCCGGGGTCCAACCCTTCCCTTTGATCCACAGATCACCTTGTTTTCTTGGAAAGCGTGCTCTCCGCCCTGCTTTCAGCGCAGGGGAGCGTTGATTGATGCAGGCACATTGCTGCGTAGTTACTTCACTGGCAAGAGTCTGACAGGTAAGTATAATGAGTCTTTTGAACTGTTCTCTAACTTCGTTCCTTTCCTTCCTTAGATGATGGCTGGTGTCCGGGGATGGCGACGTGCTGCTGAGATGAGTAGCGCTGAGAGCGCGATGCGACCCTTTCGTATTTGTATTGAACTGAGTTATTTTTCTGTGTCTTTTAGGTGCTGCAACGTTTTCAGCGTAGATGCCGGTTATGAAGAAGAAATGCGGTGAGTAAGCGTGGTATGTGGCGCCTCTAGATGTTTCCACGCTAACCTGGAGTGTCTTTTCCCTCTTGCAGATGGATGAGAAGTTCCGGAGACAGAGTTCCCCCCGAGCGGCTGGGATTCAGGTAAGCGTTTCAAGCTCGTACAGTCTTTAAAAATAAGCGAAGATTTGCTGAATGCTTACTTATGCCTTTTTTCTGTTCTTTTCCCTTTTCCTTAGGAAGCGGCGTGGCGGGATGAATGACACCACCGAAGATGCCTGCAGAACAGAAGAAGCGATGAATGATGGGCAGAAGCGCCGCAAGGTAAGGCTGTTCCTAACGGTGTTCTTGCAGGAGCTGAGCGCAGAAGAAAGATGCAAGCCTACTGGAGACCGATCCGAACACAGTGAGTGTCACGCTACAGGTGCAGAAAACACAAAGCATGTTTCTTAGCCTGGGCGTGGCTTAAATAGTCTCTGGGTATCCCAGGTGTCTCTGGGCTGAACCACACCCAAAAGACTAGACTGCACATGCAGTTCTGGGAACCAAAATATGTGGGGGCATCCATCTTGTCCCCATCAAAGCACTACAAGTCCAATCCCCAATGTTATCTTATGGAAGTGAGTGAGTCTGGTGCCACAAGCGCCAACTCTGACTCCAAGTGGGCCTTTGGAGGGATGGAGAGGCCCTTGAGGGCCATGTAGGTGATCGTGGCCTGGCTCCAGCCTGACATCTTGGAGGGCTGGGGACATGAGGGGCAGGAATCATGACAATATTTTGTATGAGCTTGCCATGTTTAAGTAGTGTGTTATTTGCACACAGCCTGCCTCTGTTTCTCCAATTGATCAGGTGCTCCACGGACCCGTTCCTGACATCTGAATCAGTGATTATGACCATTTTGTGGAGTCAGTGTTCCACGGCAGCGAGTCTGGGCTGATGAACTGCCATCAGCTCTGCCACCTGACTACTACGGGGACCGATTTTGTACCCAACGGAGGGTTCTGGGGCATCATTCACCCAGGCGTTCCCAATCCGGCCACCAGTTCCTTTTCCCCGTTGTTGTCAGCATGGTAGGAGCACCCGTCCACATAAACTGTGGGCATCCCCTCGCACTTGTCTTCTTCATAGACTTTGTGCAGGGAATTCAGGTACACCTCCATGTTGTCTTGGGTTTTCAGATTTTGTCCTCGAGACAGTTTTCTCTGGCACAATCATGCAAGTCAGCCAGATCTTGTGCGAGGGGACTCTTCTTGTTTTGGCCATATCTGACCTCCACAGGAAAGCCTTGCATGGACAGAATCCAGGAGGTAATTATGGAATTACTTATATTTTCCTGACTGAATTCTGTCACTCTTCAGGTATTGCAAAGGCTGGTGCGGAGTTTCCACTATGATGTGCTCCGCCTGGATGAATGGGCGGTCATTTTTGAATGCCCACACCGCTGCCAGGAGTGCCTTCTCACATTCATTGAATTTTTCCTCCACAGAGGATAAAGTCTTACTTGCATAGGAGATGACTTTATTGACCTTGTCATGCTTTTGATATAATACTGCTGTCAGGCATGTATTCGAGAACCTTGTGTCCAAGAAGAACTCCTTGTTTTTGACAGGGTAATCTAGAGAAGCTGCTTGTGAGAAACATCTTTTGAGTTGTTTTACTGCCTCGGCTTGTTCTGGACCCCACTCCCACTTGATCCCCCCCTTCAACAGATGTACCAGGGGTCTACCTCTGTGTAATACTCACTGTACTTCCTACTATAGTTAGTCAGTCCAAGAAGGCTTCTTAGCTCATGCAGAGTTATGGGGTCTTTCAGTTTTAGTAGTGCTTCCACTTTCTTCACCTGGGGACAAAGACCCTCCGTGGTTATTCCATGTTCCAAGAAGTTGACACGGGTCCTACACCACTGTGCCTTCTGGAAGGACAGTTTTGCTGCAGCAACTCTGAACCCGGTCAGAACATAGCGGATATCCGCTATGTGTTCCTCCACATTTGAGCTTTTAATCAAGACATCATCCATATAGGCCAGGTTACCCCTTTCACCCAAGTCGGGCATGGCCTCGTGTAGGAAGATGTTGAATTCATTGCTGGAGTTTATGTATCCGAAGGGAGTCCGGGGCAAGTTGTACTGTTGCCCCCCGAAGGTAAAGGCCACCTTGTACCAGTCCTCCCTACTGACGGGCACGGTCCAGTATCCATTGGTCAGGTCAATGGCGGTGTACACCTTTGACCCCTGGATCTGGGCCAGCCCCTAGTCAATGTAGGGAAGAGGCCATCGGGACTTGTGGACCCTTTTGTTCAGCTCCCTAAGGTCTCTGCAAAATCTCCATTGGCCATTTGGTTTTAAAATCCCCAGCACCGGATTATTAAAGGTACTGTGGACTGGACAGATTATCCCACGGAACTCTAGGTTTTTGATAATTTCTGTCAGGGACTCCATGGACGCCAGAGGCAATCTATATTGCTTCACGAATACAGGAGTCATCCCAGGGTCCGTGAGGTAGTATGTATCTCAGTGCGACCACAATCGTACGAGTCCACAGCAAAGATCTAAGAACACCTGTTTCAACTTTTGATTTTGTTCCTTAGTCTCACAGGCATTGGCGAGGTTGACCCGCTCTTCAACCAGCTGCCTGAAGCCTGGAAAAACTTCGGGTTTTGCGATCTCAGCAGCCTCCTCCTGCTGTTTGGAGAGGTCTCTTGTTATGGGGTTGACCTGGACAGAGGGCTTCAGGTAGGAGAGGCAGTCATTTTGGACCTGGAATGTCACCTCATCCTTCCTGATGTCACAGGTCACCTCTTCCTCCCCTGTAAGGGCAGGAAGAATACACCAGGAAATTCCCCCCTTGCCGGGTGAAGAGCCTTTATGGTGGTATATCATTGTCATAGCAGTCGTTGGGGATTGGTCCTATCAGTTAATTTCCTAAGTCCATGGAAAAATGCTGGTCATCAACCGCTATTCCAGTAATGGTGCCTGCGCCCAAAGTGATACTCCTAAGGTCGCTGTTATCCACCACTATTGGAATGGTGTTGTGTTCTACATTTACTAATGGTGTTGGGTTTAACCCCAACCCCTTCTGTTGGAGATTGGCTTTGAG
Source organism: Ambystoma mexicanum (assembly GCF_040938575.1). Classification (NCBI taxonomy): domain Eukaryota; kingdom Metazoa; phylum Chordata; class Amphibia; order Caudata; family Ambystomatidae; genus Ambystoma; species Ambystoma mexicanum. The sequence continues at coordinate 437,355,641 of NC_090935.1, forward strand.
ATGTACATATTCGTCTGGATTTTGCAGTTTCTGTACTCTTTTAATTTTTAAGTCAAGTGGGAATAGTCGAGTCTGTCCTGGGATGGTCTCCTCTCCAATTTGAACTTCAACCGCATACAGCAGCAATTGAGCTGACCGAAATGCCTTTTCAGAAGCATCAAAGCCCATGGGATTGCCCCCCAGTCGGACCAGGCCTTGTAATTTATAAGGTCCAAATTAATTTCAAACCGATTGAGAATGTCACTGCCTAAATAGAATGCAGCAGGGACATCTCGCACAACCCAACAATTATGCTCTATGCTTTTATCACCTATAGAAATTTTGAGCATACACCTGCTAGGCAGGAGATGTTTGGAATTGGGAGTTTCCATGCCCATTTCCCACGTGTATCAATCAATTTAAATGTGGGAATGTTTGGATCTTTTGGGAGTTTCCTGAACACGGCTACACTGATTATTCAGGCACGCTCTGGCAAAAACAGGCTCCTTCCCCTCATTTAACTGAATAGGGAGGAATATCTGTTCTCTAATTTTCTGAATGTCAGCTAAACTTTGAGCTGGTTTTTACTCACTTTTGGCTACAGGGTTGGGAATTGGTATAACATTTCAAAGTATTTCCTTCCAGTGTGGAATGCCACTTGAAACTGGAAGGAAAGTTGATTTTCAAGAATGGAGAGGAGTTCCCATCACCAATTTGTGGTCCTACAGCAATTACTGTAATGTCAGGTATTTGATTATTTTGGAAATGAATCTCAATTTGTTCAGATTTTTGTTCAACCATGTGGCATGTGCCATTTAAACTAACATGGTTGACACTTTGTTTTAATTTTATTGGCCCGTTCGCCTGAGTCCAGAAGACCTTATTTACACAGTCTGTCTGGGGAGACCTAATAGACATGGGGTCCCCTCTGGAGTCACGACTATAACCGGGTGCTTCACCTTATGTCGCCCAATTTTAATTTCCAGATCCGCAGTTCCCTAGATGGGAATTTTATTCCTGTCGGAATTCTGGAGTTGTCCAGGAAGAGGGGTGAGAGGGATATGGTGTCTCCCCCCCTTTCCTGAATTTAGCTGCTCAAAGGCCCTTTTGGACAGAAGAGTGGCTTAGGATCCAGTGTCCACCAGTGCTAAAAATGCACATTGCCCTTGCACTCGGACGAGGGCGTAAAATCTACCTTCTTTCTCCTCCAATCGGCAATGGTAATGGGCATTTTGGGCAAGCTGGGCTGTCAATTTCTTTATTTTGGACTCCGACATGGTGGGGTGTTGGACAGTTTTCTGTGCTGGAGTCTGGGAATCGTTAACAAAAATGTGGCATCCAGAAATATGTGGGATTTCGAAATCCCCTCTTTCGCTTAGCTCTGTGCTGCCCCCTTTCACCTGGTGGCAGTCACTAGAACAGTTTGTGGGGAGGATCCCTCCATCAATATCTTTTTCTCTGGATGGCAATTTAGGGATAGGTGATTCTGAATCAGTCCCCACAACTATCCAGTACATTTCTGGTTTCTTGGGACCCATTTTTCTTTGGGAGGAATTACCCCATCCCTGAAGGACAAGATTTTGTTCCAAGAATTCTCCAAGGATTGTTCCCCTTCAAACTGGAGGACACTGACTTCTCCACCAAATGGGTCTTTTTGATTTCTTTGTTTCTCCTACCCACCCTCTATTCCCTGGGTTGCAGATTTTCGGGGGCAAGAGATTTTAGTTCCAGTTCCGAGGTGTCCAGGGGCTTTTCACGGGTGAGGAAGGAAGCTTCCTCTAAGGCTTTGCACTCACATGCCTCCTCCTTTGGAACCGGTGGGTTGTCGAGGTTCTTGCCCCATCATTGTTCCAGGGTGCCAGACCCTGGGTTTGAGGGGTTCTGAGCCGCCATGTTCATCTGAAGGTGCTGCTGAGCCCTCAACATGCGACTCAGATCCTGAGTGAGGTTCTGGACCTTGCGCTCCAGTTGAGACACCTGCTCTGACTGGTACGGGGGTCTTTGATCAAATTTCGGTTGTTCTCGGCGAATGGTAACTATCCCTTCTCCCGGAGTACCCTGGGTACTGGGGATTCCCTTGGTAATCCTCCACCCTTGGTCTCCCCTCTCCGGGATTTGGTGGTCTGGACTCCTGAAAGCGGGGAGAGAAAGGAAGGTTGTCCTCCAGGTTGGGGTTTGTAAGGTACCGGGGAAGAAACTTAATCCAGTATTTGGAGGATTACTGCCCTCTTTAGGGATTTTGGGAGGGAAGTTTCCTGGGGCAGTACTCACCTGGTTGGATCCCCCCCTTGAGCCAGGGGAGTCTGTACGTACCCCAAGATAGGTCTATTGCTCTTATACCTGGGACTGATATAATTAGCAGAGTTGGAGGTCACATTGGTGGGGTTTCCCATCTGAATACCGCCTGCTTTTGATTGATCAGAATGCCTTCTTTGCCTCTGATCTGGCTTGTTTTGGGAAGGTGTGTTTTATGGCCCCCCATTTCTAGGTCAAAAATGGGGGCAACCAACACCCCTGCCACACTTGACACCCATACCATTGTTAACATTTTCGAAAGCACACAAGAATACATCTGTTTTGATAACCATCTTTTTAATCCATGTAAAGTACGCACAAACACAGAATTGTCTACTCCCATTACCTTATGACTTCTACAAATAGGGGCAATTAAATGTCTGTCCACATGCACTTCTCAAACTAAAGAATTACAATTCATTAAAAAAATCAAACAATATCACCAGTTTGAACCATTACCAAATAGCCTTTGCTGAATATGTAATAATATGCACATGCTCAAGATCTTGGTGTGCAGGACTATCAGGAAGATCTATGATGTAATAATGGAAAACATCATACCAATAATAAATGAGGACCTCTTTGTCTAGTTGCCCTACATTAGAAACATACCCATGCCATTTATAAAATGTGTGATGTACATTTTATTTGTATCAAACAAATGTTAGCACATTTTAAGAAAGAGACATGATGCTGAAACCGAGAAAAAAAGAAGCATTTAGATTCAGTGCTTAACAGGGTCTTCTGGCTGTAAACAGATACAGTTACCTCTTCCTTTTCTTTAATTAACAAATGCTTCCCCAACCTACAAGGTTTCCCTCCTGTCTGTAGTCTCTCCCTTTCGCATGACTCCTTTCCTTTCAATATCAACTATAAGTCTTATAATTAAAATGTTCAACAACCCATTAGTATACATTGACACCACACTTTCAGTTTACACTTACATTAAGAAACATATGCTCTACTCATCCAAATACAGGCTTACATGTGCTTTGGCTTAATCAAACTATGTTCCACTCATGTACATCTAACCTAACTCTGCAAATCAAAACCTTAATCATGTTATCAAACAATGTATCTATTAGCTTCATTCACTTCATGATCTATTGCGACTATTGCACAACAATATTTTACCCATCTCAAATACAGTTGTCAGCCCAGAGATTTATGGGCTTGGCATGTTTCCTTGGTGAACCCAACATCACAGACTGGAGACTGCTTATGCTCCAGTCAAAGAGTAAACCGAACATTGAAATGCTAGCTTCTGCACCCAGGGCATGTGACTGCTGCTCAAGTTAGTGGTTGTGAGCTAAAGGCAAGGATCTCTAACATGAGCGAAGGGAATCTAGCACAAAGTTGAGCCCAGGGTAAGGGGTCTAATTATTTTGGAGCTTGTACAGGTGGAAAAAGGGTAGCCTCATTTAGGGCATTTGTCAGAGTCTCCTTCAACCTTATTTTACACATCACAAAGGGATGCTTGGAATGCAGCCTTTACAGTGGGTTAGATCCTCTATTCCAAACTTGCTGATTGGATTAGGTGATAGAAGCAGTGAAAAGAACAAAGGAGAAATATAGAATGCAGGTTTTACTGTGACTAGAGGCAGGATTCCATGCTTTCTGAATGTGTAAAGAGAAGAAAATGGCTATGTCTTCTATACCTGCAATCTAAACACATTTCAAATTGGCTGGACCAAGGTTAATAGATTATCATGTCTCTAAAGAAACATTTGACTGAATAGCATTTACTTATGTGGTAATAATCCCTCACATCTTCAGATATTCTTTCTCCATTCTACTTCATTAGCTCCAAAGAAAAAGAGAACCCTTCTGCTTATGCATTACACCTGTCTCCAAGTAAAACATAACATGGCGTCAATGTCCTTTGAATGAACATACAGGCTGCCACTTTCTATTTTTAAAACCTCATCCGACAGGTTTTTACATCATTCTTTTGCACTGATTCTATTTTCACATTATATTAATACTATTTCAACACATTTCTCCTTATATATTAACCAGAATCTGTTCTCTTTGTCTCTAGAGGATAGCTCAGGGGCAACGTGCTCGCATTGGAAGCAAGAAGACACAGAGCAACACAGGTTCGATCCAAAGGTCTGCGCTTAGAAACCTCTGGGTATTACGCATGGTATAAATGATATTATATCATATATCAATACCACAGGAAAAATGTATATCACCATACATAAGTAGTACTGACACTTAATACATAATAATCAATAATGCCACATTCCCAGGTGGTAACACTCTTAACCCAGTTTAAAGTCCTGAGTGAAGCAAGGACATTTAACAAAGCCCATGGGTTATTATGGCTATGAGAACATTCCAATGATGGAGAATGTTCTGTTTGCAACAATGCGAGAAAAAGGAGAAACACTGTAATGTTTATTATTGACCTTTGCCAGTGCATCTTTTTGCAATGGAACTGCCAGCATGCCAATGTTTTAATTGGGCCTTGTGATGGTTGAGGACCATTAATACCCGTCATCAGCTGTGAACTTGGGTGTAAACGCTATTATCACCCCAGCCATGTCCCGGTAGTGCTGATAGAATGAAGATGTGTTTAAAAAGGAAAGGCACTGCCTTTGATAAAGTGGCACGGCGATTTTATGCCTTTCATGAAAGCTTACCCATTTTCAAGATAGCCACTGTGGATGCCAACAGGGTTCAGAAGCAAGTCCCATGCCACTGTGTATGGCAGCTGTGGAAGTGAGGAAGACTGGGGTGGCTGTGCAGTAGATGTGGTAGTTAGGGAGGCAGGTGAGGTAGTGAAATGTGCCAAGCGATAGGAGCGGAGAGTGAAGGGAGTTACCATGGGAGTTACCATGGGAGGGTGGCCGTGAAATAAAGAAGAATGCTTTAATTTTGCATTTTGCATTCATGCTTGGTATTTGAGGGAGCTGTTTGGGTGTCTGCCCCACACCAGCAGCAAATTAATTGCAACTCATTGATAAAGTGAATAGAGGTAAAGCTTCACAAACGCAGGTTTACATCTGCTATGGTTTCTTCCTAGCTTTAAAGGGTTGTGCTATATATGAGAAACAATGATCCCGTAAATGACCAAGTACTCCGGGTAGTGTACTGATCAGATGATGATAAATCACATTAAATTAAATCCTTTGATAGACTAATGCTATTTTCTATTGGGCAAAAATGTACTATACAGATCATTTCCTGGTGGGTAGTAATGTGCACCTCTTACTAACATGTCCAAAATGTTTAAGCTTACGAAATCATTACTGCATGATTAAACACATTAGGCGTCATTACGAGGTGGGAGGTAAGGGATTACCAGCACCGGTAAGGGCACCGGTGCCGGTAATCCCTTACCTCCCTACTACGAGTTCCCTTTGCGGGTCCATCCTTAATGCCTGGTTTTTGCAGGCGTTAAGGACGGGGCCCGCAAAGGGACTATAGAGCTAATAACGGTACCGCAATTTGCGGTACCCATATTATCGCCTTCCCCATTCCCATTGAGCCCCATAGGGGCTCAATGGGAATGGGGAATGGCCCTGGTGAATGGGGAATTACCAGTCCCTCCGACCTCGGAATGGACCGGTAATTGCTCCATTCACCAGGGCGGAGTCGGAAGGGTTTTGGAGGCAGCCATGGAGCTAAAAGCTCAAAGGCTGACTCCAACCTCGTAATAAGGGCCCATACTGTCATGAACTGCATTATATACCTTGGTCAACTGTTGACTATATTCCTCTCTCGTATCACCTAGTAGGCTTACCAGATGACTGCTTTTTTTGAGCCAAACTAAAATATTCTTTTTGATGGGCCCTTTTACGGCTATGGTTACTTCTTTTTCCTCCACATATGCCAACTTAACAATGGGGTGGTGAGAGAAAGAAAATTGACTTCAGGGATCCTCAGGCTGAGGTACATTGAACAGGGTTACTAAAAAGAAAGAGATTGAAATCGGATTTACCAAAGCAAAAATCAATAACAGTGTGATCCGACTAAAACCCAAATTAACTCCACTGGAATTAAAGAGAACCATGTCCTGGAATCAAAAGAAGCCAATATTTGGCACTGTTAGTCATCTCCTCAACAAACATTGGAATGTGTTTTCCTCTGACATATATATGATGAAGATACTGGCCAAGAGAGCTGAAATCATTTACAGCAAACCTGTGTCCCTTGAGAATAAATTGGTACTATGCTTCATAGAACCCATTCAAAAGGTATGTGCAAACCTTATCACAACCTTGCCCAAATTGGGATAAATCAAATACAACAAGTGACAAACACTGGAGATTAGCTGATGAATGAAGTAAACTAATTACTCTATAACAAGATTGAAGTTTGTAATCAAGAAAAAGCAATCATATGTGAAAGTAATAATGCACTCTATGCTATCACCTACCCATGTGGCAAGCTTTACATTTGGCGCACCACTTGCACTTTAGGATAATATAACATATGCATGCAATCGAAAATGTGCACTTCATGTATTCAGCCGTGAAACACTCCATTGAAGATCACCAATCTGATGACATGAAGTTCTTCAAGTGCTTTGCAGTTGAAAATTACAGCAACAACTAGAGAATCACACAATAATACAGTGGGTCACTAGGCAAAATTGTTGGGTTGAAGACTGATGAAGAACTTTTTACCTTTCTTGGCCCAGGGTCATTTGAACTGGTTTGTCTCTATGTTAACATCAGATGAAGAGAACAATATCTACCCCTTTGCTGTTTTGAACTCTCCCTCTTGCAATTCCGTTTCCTCTTCAGCACATGCCATGACGGTTTCACTTACATCAGAATCTTTCTTGCCGCTTGACCAACATTTATATGACCAGAAACCACTTTTCTGATACTTAACTCATATACACATGGGCAGTGACAATATGACACCAGCTAGCAATCTCTTTACATCAACTTTCCACTTTCACAAGTCTACATGACCAAAACACACATTTCTGCATACACCTGTAAAGTTACACATTTGTGGACATGCACAACCGCAACTTTCAAACACACCCCCTGGGAAGGCCCACTTTTGCTGGTCTTCGAGAAAGCTAATATAAAGTGGAACATCCTGTCTTGGATCATGTCTCATTCAATTTCTGATTAAGTAGTCTCTTATTCTGGAGGAATTACCTCCTTTTCTAGGAGTGAGTCAAACTGACCACTGGAGAAAGCAGCAAATTGTCCTCATGAAGTCAGACAAGAGATCTGCAAATTTCCAGGAGAAGGTGATTTCAAATCAGCCAGCAACAAATATTTCACAAGCTTCCAAAAATAGCTTCATGCATCCCAAAAGATTGTAAAAAAAAAAAGGGTCTAACCATTAATTTAAGAACAACTCAAATGATGGCACTTTTAAATAATTGAAGGTAAATTTGAATCTGGAGGGAGAAAGTATCAAACATGTTAAGATATTTGATTATCTTGAAGAGTGATTTTAGCAATGATGACTCTTGGTGTGCTCAAATTAAAAAGGGAGATCTGATCTTGAGAAGGAAGGAGCCTTTCTTTGCTTCTCAATACATTAGAGGGGAAGAGCAGTGCTTACTAGTATGGAGCTATAGCAGTTCAATCTGCAGAACTCTACAGTGGTAAAATATGAGGGCATCACAATATTAATCAACGTGAATGAGAACACATATTTTAAGAACTTGCTAGCCCTTCCAGAATTCAGTCCCATGTCCTATTGCATGCTCAGCTAATGACTTTGGGCATAGAACATGAACCCTTTGTTTAACCTACATCCTATTGGATTTGAGTATGTAGAATTTTCAGCTCCCAAATATGGATTTCTGTTCTAGTTAATTTTTTAAAAAATACTATCTACGGAGGACCATATAATTGGATCTTGCAAATTAGCCCCTAAGCAATTTTTTGTTAATGCTCTGTCATGATTCCTGCCCGTCATGTCCCCAGCCCTCCAAGATGTCAGGCTGGAGCCAGGCCACGATCACCTACATGGCCCTCAAGGGCCTCTCCATCCCTCCAAAGACCCACTTGGAGTCAGACTTGGCGCTTGTGGCACCAGACTCACTCACTCCCATAGGATAAAAGGAGGGGGGCTTGAGAACGTGCATCGACTATCGCACACTGAACCAGATTACCGTAAAAAAACGCTACCCCCTGCCACTGATCCCTGAATTGCTTGATCAAGTTAAAGATGACCAAATCTACTCAAAACTAGACCTGAGGGGGGCATATCACCTTGTTCCCGTAAAACAGGGGGACGAATGGAAAACCGCTTTTCGCACCAAATACGGCTTGTACGAATATCAAGTAATGCCCTTTGGCCTTTGCAACGCGCCTGCGGCATTTCAATACTTCATGACCGATGTCCTACGGGAATTGATTGATGTCTGTGCTCTAGTGTACATCGACGATATTCTAGTATATTCCGTATCAAAGCAGGACCACGTTAAACACGTCCGATCCGTATTGGAGAAACTCTGTCAACACCAGCTCTACGCCAAGCTCGAAAAGTGCTCATTCCACGTCTCCGAGGTGGAATTCCAGGGCTTTATTCTCATCCCGAATGGAATCCGAATGGATGTACACAAGGTAGATGCTATCCTGAACTGGCCATCCCCAAATTCATTCAAGGGGGTTCAAAGTATGCTGTGTTTTGCAAACTTCTACCGCCGGTTCATCCCAGGATTTTCGCAAATCGTGCATCCCATCACATCATTGCTAAGGAAAAGCAACAAAAAGTTCCAGTGGACAACAGAAGCCGAGGAAGCTTTCCAGGAACTCAAAGCAAGATTCACATCTGCCCCAATCTTATGCCACCCTCGCCCTGATCTCCCATACCTGGTGGAAACGGACGCCTCAAGCATGGTTATGGGAGCCGTCCTCTCACAAAAAGACCCCAAAACGGGCCAGTTACACCCTGTTGCCTTCTGGTCGCGTAAATTCACACCCCCTGAACTCAATTGTGCTATCACAGACAAAGAACTCCTTGCCATTAAGTCAGCCTTTAAGGCACGACAGCACTACCTCTTGGGCGCCAGACACACAATCACCGTAATAACTGACCACCGGAACCTCCAGTACCTAAAAACGGCAAAGGCCCAATCCTCATGACAACTACGTTGGGCTCTTTTTTTTTGCTGAATATGACTACGTGATTACATTTTGACCAGGGGTGAAAAACGGGAAGGCCGATGCCTTTCCCACATGAGGGGTGTAAGAGCAAGGGTATCAGACCCCTGACCCAATAGCAATCATCCCGAGTGACAAGCTCCTAGGAATCACAGCAACCATAACTCAGAAAGAATTACAAGAAGAAATCCAAAACCTGATGAGTCCAGAGCAATTACAAGCGTGGACTGCACAAGGAGAACATTACATGATAAAAGATCAGTTGCCCTACTTCAGGAATTGTTTATTCTTACCAAACCAAGAACTACGAGAACAAGTCATGTCCGATTATCATGATTCCTTGATCGAGGGGCACCCTGAAATCGCTAAAACACTAGCCAAGGTAAAAGGAAATTATTGGTGGCTCACGTGGCGTAAAGACATTATCCAATTCATCCTATCTTGTGGAGTGTGTGCTCAAAACAAGTCATCCAAGCAGAAACCGGCTGGGCTATTACAACCATTGGAAATCCCACCAGCACCCTGGCACACGTTGTCCCTCGATTGTATTACTGACTTACCACCCAGTCAAGGGTTTAACATGGCACATTTCATTCCTCTTAAGGGGCTCCCAAATGCTTCCTCTGTGGCAAAGGTATTTCTTGAAGGCATCGTACGGCTTCTTGGGTTTCCTTCAGTTTTAGTCTCAGACCGAGGTACTCAATTCGTATCTAACTTCTGGAGAAAATGCTGCTCTATTGCCCAGATCGACATCCGGCTATCCACCAGTCACCATCCCCAAATGGATGGTCAAACTGAGAAGACAAATCAGACGCTCGAGCAGTATCTGCGTTGCATGTTACACCAAGCTGAAGGAAGCTGGTTTGACCTATTATGGTTAGCTGAATATGCATATAATAATTCCCTACACACCAGCACTGGGCAGACACCTTTTTATACCATGTATGGCAGGCACCCACGTACTTCTTAGTTGGACGTTTCTACAACCCTGGAAATGCCAGCAGTCAAAACCTTGAACACAAACATTTCTTAAACCTTTAAAAGGGCATCTAACACCTACTTCAAGCTAGGAATCACCAAAAGAAGTTTGCTGATCAACACCGAGCAAAGGCCCCCACTACCAAGTGGGAGACAAAGTCTGGCTGGCGTCTAAATACGTGTCCATTAAAGGAACCCGAAATTTCCGTCCAAGATACCTGGGTTCATTCACCATCACCTCCGTGATAAATCCTGTTGCGGTCAGACTAGCTTTGCCGTAAAACATGCAGATTCATCCTGTGTTCCACGTGTCTCTCCTTAAACTTGTTCAACCTGGGACCAGGGTAGCAACGCCACCGCAGCCAGTAGTAGTCGCCGGGGAGCAAGAATTCGAAGTCAAGGACATCCTGGATTCAAAGTACGTCCGATCCAAATTATACTACTTAGTAGACTGGAAGGGGTATGGTCCACAAGAAAGGACATGGGAGACTTGTGAGTACATCCATGCACCTTGCTTGCTTAGACAATTTCATAAAAACCATCCAACAAACCAGGACCAGACAGAAGAGCCACCTTGAGAGGGGCCTTGGGGGAGAGTGCTGTCATGATTCCTGCCCTTCATGTCCCCAGCTCTACAAGATGTTAGGCTGGAGCCAGGCCACGATCACCTACATGGCCCTCAAGGGCCTCTCCATCCCTCCAAAGACCCACTTGGAGTCAGACTTGGCGCTTGTGGCTCCAGACTCACTCACTCCCATAGGATAACATTGGGGATTGGACTTGTAGTGTATTGATGGGGACAAGATGGATGACCCCACATATTTCGGTTCACAGAACTGCATGTGCAGTCTAGTCTTTTGGGGGTGGTTCAGCCCAGAGACACCTGGGATACTCAGAGACTATGTAAGCCACGCCCAGGCTGAGAAACATGCTTTGTGTTTTCTGCACCTGCAGTGTGACACTCACCGTGTTCGGATCGGTCTCCAGTACGCCTGCATCTTTCTTCTGCGCTCAGCTCCTGCAAGAACAAGAACACCGTTAGGAACAGCCTTACCTTGCAGCGCTTCTGCCCATCATTCATCGCTTCTTCTGTTCTGCGGGCATCTTCGACGGTGTCATTCCCATCCCAGCACGCTGCTTCCTAATGAAAAGGGAAAAGAACAGAAAAAAGGCATTAGTAAGCATTCAGCAAATCTTCGCTTATTTTTAAACACTGTACGAGCTTCAAACGCTTACCTGAATCCCAGCCGCTCTGGGGGAACTCTGTCTCCGGAACTTCTCATCCATCTGCAAGAGGGAAAAGACACTCCAGGTTAGTGTGGAAACATCTGGAGGCGCTGCATACCATGCTTACTCACCGCATTTCTTCTTCATAACCGGCATCCATGCTGAAAACGTCGCGGCACCTCAAAGACACAGAAAAAGAACTCAGTTCAATACAAATACGAAAGGGTCGCATCACGCTCTCTCTCACCTTCGTCGCCATCCCCAGACGCCGGCCATCATCTAAGGAAGGAAAGGAACGAAGTTAGAGAATTGTTCAAAAGACGCATTATACTTACCTGTCGGACTCTTGCCAGTGAAGTAACTAGGCAGCAACGAGCCTGCAGCAATCAACGTGCCCCTGCGCTGAAAGCAGGACAGAGAGCACACATTACAAGAAAACAAGGTGAGCTGTGGATCAAAGGGAAGGGTTGGACCCCGGGGAAGAAGGGGTTCAAGCACACAGAGACAATAGGGAGTTAAACTCTACCAATCCTGTGTTTCAGGACCAGTCTCCAGTTGAGTAGACTCCAGGGAAGGGTTTGAGGTCATAAGAGGTCAGAACAGGCTGAGTGACATCCCCGTGGATACCAGGTCAGCGTTGCAGAACACAAAGCCTCTCATCAAAATCCACCTGGGCGTCATGGAAACGTCAGAAACCGACCAGTTAGCCCACATGTTGGGGCAGCTACGTTCCGAAGTACATGCAGCCAGGCAGGAGACCAACACCCTGAGGAGAGAGCTGATAGTAGCCAAAGAACGCACTGATGATTTAAGCCGGCAACTTCTCCAGTCACAAGCAGGGCATGCACCATTGCCGGGAAGCGTGCCCTTGATGCCAGCACCATCAGCCAATCCTGTTCAGATAACCCTTCCTCGGGCAGTTCCCTTGGCCCCGCCCGAACGATTTACGGGGGATCGCAAGAGGTTTGCAACGTTCATGAACCAGGGCTGCCTGCGGGTTCAAGCACACAGAGACAATAGGGAGTTAAACTCTACCAATCCTGTGTTTCAGGCCCAGTCTCTAGTCGAGTAAAAGGGAAGGGTTTGTGGTCGTAAGAGGTCAGAACAGGCTGAGGGACATCCCCGTGGATACCGGGTGAGCGTTACATGCTCATACTGATTAGCCTCCTTAATTCTCCATGTAACCCTGATAATCTATCTCATGCACCATAGAGCTTGTTAGATTATGAGGGATAAGAAAATTACAGAGCACTTTAGCTTGGATTTTCCACAAGCTCCGGGCTCTAGAAATGATGATCCCCGAGTACAAGCTGAGATTGTCGGATGATTGAAAAGTGTATTAAAGTAAAATGTGTTGTACTGACAGTTTTTAATATGAAGATGATGATAATGCAATGAGTATCAATGTAGTATGTGTTTCTGCATGTCCCCTTTTTTTTATATAAATAGGCTTCTGCAACCTGTGGCTCTCCCAATATTTTGTAATACAACTCAAATAATCCATCATCATTATATATGTTGGCTACAGGTGATAGAATTGTAGTCCAAACATCTGGAGAGCCAAAGGTTGCAGACCTATGAATAAAAACTTACATCAAAATGAAATGTGCTTGTTGTGTTTGTTTTAATGTCTGTATCATTGTATTTTTAATTCACCTCCTTTTGAGATTACATATATATTGATGTATGTATGACTGTTGTGCAGGTTTATGGGCTCCATCTGAAATTGAAATATTCAATTGGACTATGTCAATCCCGCTTATATATTTGTTCATGGCAGCTGATAGTGACACAAGAGCAAGCATAGAGAAATGTAGTTTTTCGGAAAAAAAGGGCAACATCTCAGTTTCCCTCTCAAACAATAGGAACAGTATCAAGTGGAGATGTGGAGATCTCGATCGCTTCCACCATCATTATACTGTGAGCTACTATCTCTTTTAAAGTATTTTCTCCTAAAGGCTCATGTTTCTAGACATGGCACAAGAATCATGTAACATTTTTCTGACCAGCAGTGCAGGGCCAGCAAGAGGAAACTGTTATGGGCTGTGAAAGTTGAGGACGATGGTAGTCGTGATATAGGAAAACCTGTGCTTTGAATGTATGACCTTGATAATGGAAAAGGAAGATGAGCTATAAACTAGAAGGTGGGAGGCGCTTACCAGGCCGGTGAAAAGATGAATGCCCCTTTTGGCATATTGTGACAAAAGGGGATGTTTGGGACAAACAAGCCCTGAAAGCTCCACCATGGAAGCAGTGTGGACAGAGTATTTAGAGGATGTCTAGAAATGGGCCATTTACACATTTCACTGAGATTTTGCCCCAACATTCAGATGGCCAAATTATAACAGAACCATCACTAGCCATATCAATGAAGAAAGTCTCCTTGGCTCCAAAGTACCCACAAATCAAAGAAAGCACCCATGTTTGTCATTATATATCAGTTGATGTTTATAAATCTGAATTAATTATCTGGATCCCTTATCTGCATATATTGAATAATTCCATAACTTCATACAATCAGGTTTCTTCCAAATGGAGCGGAGCTGAGATAAATTAAATTTTTATAAAGGTGATCGCAAAAAAGCATCCAATGATACAGCTATATCATTGTTGAATGCCATGTACAAGGTATATGGGGCAGTTTTCTTGGAGCGCCTCGAGGCGTGGGAAAACGAAAATTATATTTGATCATATAATCAAGCTGGATTGAGTACCATTGATGAAGCGTTTTGTCTTTATTCATTGTACTAGAAATATGTTGTCTTGTTTAAACAACCTTTTTATTTCTTATGCATGGACCTATAAACAGCTGTTGATGCTGTGCCACAAGCTACTATATAGTTTTATTTGAAAGGTGTGATGTTTCTGTACATTTGCTAATTAGCAGTTCACAATCTATATTCCACAAATTGTGCAAGTGTCCACTTTAAAGTTGGCAGAGAATGCATAACCCTTCCCAATATCTCAGGTAGAAAGACAGGGGTACGTGTTGGTTCCTACTCTGTTCTCGTTATATATTAGTGATATTCCAGAGAATATACAAAATAACGAATCTGTGTATGCTTCTAAGTTAGCTGAAGACCATATTGCTATTCTGCTTTTTGCTGATACCGCTGTTTTGATAAGCAACACTCTGAGGGCCCCCCCCTCGAAGAAGTTAGATCTATTTGATGACCTTGAGGTTTCTAATACAAAGTGCTTTGCGTGGCACGGTGGCACCAAAATAAAGTAAAACATGTAAATAGCAAATGTGACAGCACAAAAAAAGAAATAGTCTATTTCTTTGAATACCTGGGAGTGCACCTTAATGCCAAAGGTAATGTTTCATTGCTCTCCGGTGGGAGAGCTATCGCCCAAACACTGGAACACTGAAACACTGGAAGTGCATTGCACTCAGGCCGTTACAGCAGCCATCTATGAAGTGGAACTTTGGGTCTTTGAGAATGTAGATGATCTCCCAAAATGCGAAAACACAATATTGAAGTCTCTGTTTGCCCTTCCGAATTACCCTTCTGAGGTTGAAATGAGGGCTAAAAGGTATGGCCTTTGAGTTGAAATTGAAACATTATTGTATTGGTTGCACATTTGGGGAACCCCTATATTACTGTCTACTAAAGACCAAAAGAACAAACCCTTTATCTAACACATGCTATTAATTTACCCTGCTTTAAATGCAAAGGAGATTCTGGGTGGAAATCTGAAGCTGGAGAATCTTCAGAATGGCTAAATGAAGGTCATTAATCGTTGGCATCACGAGAAATTTTGATCTCCACTTTTGAAGATTGGTCACTCTTATGTATCCTGTTGAATTGGGCGTAGGACAATGTAATGTTTTATTATTTGGATGGAAAGGGTAGTATATGTTATCAATGTTATTTGGATCATATAGAGACTTTCCAGCCAGAGGTGATTTTCCTGAGATTCTGTTTGGGCATCTTACAGTTTGCAAGTTTTACTTGTAGTTGCCAAAAGAAGGTGGTGACGTCTGTAAGATTTGTGAGAACATTAGGGAAGATAGTGTTAATTTGTAATCTTTTAGTATTATTTTTTTTAAATCTTTTCTCCAGTTTTTGATCACATAAGAAAATGTTGGTCCTGCCCTCCATTTTGAATAGTTGGTTTACATAAAGTACATACATTTGTGTACTTGTGTTGCCAAAGTAATGATTTCTGTGTTTATTTCTCCAATTTCCTGGTAAAAGCTTGGAGATTGCGGGTCAAAAAACATTGCACAATAAAATGTATCTTTGTGTCTTGTTTCACATTTTATGGAATCGAAAATGAACTTGCAACTGAGTGATGGCATGCTATACATTATGTAATCCATGTATTGCTCATATACCAGTAGTGGAATGTTTTGTCTAAGTGTATACAATTTCTTTGTGCATTATATTAATGTGAGGATTCATTATTTTACTTTTGAATTGTTTTTAGTGTATTTTATTTATGTGCAATTTCTAAGGGCTTTGTGTCAAAATATAATTGTTCTGACTGACATTCTGAGCTGCTTATCTCTTTTCAGGGGCAAGGTAGAATGACCCCTAGTAAATGCTTAGGAATCATTCACTCTGGATTTTACGCCACTATTTCGAAGTTCTGACATGAATGCATTTCGAAAGACGTGCTAGAAAGCGGTCACTTAGCACTCAAAATTGCAAATCCACCCTCAAAAGATTACATCCAACGTCAGGGCCTATATGTCTGGTGGGAAACCATTCAATATCTCTGCTTGATGTACAGCAAAATGGCTCCTAACTCACTTGGAGACCAGGTTAAATTGGGGGCATTCAACAAGTCGTGGCTTTAAACTCCAAAGAAGTCTGTCAGAGACATAAGTAATGATCTCTTCACTAAGTGGGCACCACTGATCTAGCAACCTCTGTTATACAGTCATCCCACAATTCTGGGACAATGAACAGGTTGGGTTTTATGGTTAAAGCTCAAAATTATTTAAATGATAAAAGTCAAAGGTGATCCTTTTACTTTATGCAGGGGAATTCACAACAAGGCATCAGTTATACTTTACATGGGCGTATTTACCCAGTTAAACCTGGCCTTCCTTTGACAATAGCACGTCACATAAGAAATGCATTCATTCACGCAGTAGAACTATAAATAATATTCAAGGCAAAAACGTTAGTTGCAGGGACGATAAGGCGAGAAGGTAACACAACAAAATTCAACTAAAGCCCCCTTAACTTTGCGCCCCTGTTGCACAGCCTATGACCACAATGATGATATCACAGATCACATCACTGACATCACTAATTTCATTAAAACCGTAACTGGCATTAAGCATCGCCTTCAGCCATGGTCAGTGTGCATGGCCAAATATATTTTAACATATGAATGGGTACTAGTCATGGCCTTTGTGGACAGTGGTCGCACCCTTCACCCATGTGCAATTAATATTTTAAAACACTAATGGGCTACCAACCATAGATCATTTTGGCCAGTGGATACAGCTTTCAACCGTGTCCACTGTATATTATATTCACTGGTCTGGCACTAGCTATGGTCTTTAGCAGAAATACTGGCCAATGACCACAATCTTTGGCTGTGCCAACTGTATATTCTAACATATAAATGGGCCACTAGCCAGGGCCTTTAACCTTGATCAGTTTGTACATCTTTTGGTCACGTCCACTGTATATTTAAAAATATTAAAATGCAATAAGCAATGGCCTTTGGTCGTGGCCACTGTATATTATATGCACTAACCAACCTCTAGCCATGGTCTTTAACACAATACTAACCAGTGGCAATGACCTTTGGCAGCGCAACTGTATATTCTAACATATTACTGGTCACTGGCTATGGCCTTTGGCCATGGCCACTGACTACAGCTTTCAACGTTGCCCACTGTGTATTTTAAAACAGTGATGGGCTACTAGGCATGGCTTTTAACTATTCACGTTGGTATTTTTTAACACTAACCGACCACTAGCTATGGCCTTTGCTACTGGCCAGTGACCCCAGCCTTTGTCACGGCCAAGTCCACGGCCTAAATTGTTATTAAGGTAATCAAACATTGCATGAGCTAACTTATAATTTATGTTTAATTCCATTATTGTTGTAATCAGTTATATTCAATATAATTAGTGTTGCCACTAGTGATGTGATCTGTGAAGTCATCATTGTGGTCGTAGGCTACCCAACAGGGACGCGGAATTAAGGTGGCTTTCGCCGAAGTTCAGTGGTTTTGTTGCGATAAGGTCTCACCTTACCATCCCTGCAACTAAAGTTTTTTTTCTTGAAATCAAGGGTTTTGTTATTCCATAGATTTTTAGAATGCTTCCAGACCTCTAGCATGGCCTTTGGCCATGGTAGTTAGCATGGCCTTTAGCCGTGCCCACTCTCCTTTTTAAAATGATACCAGACCACTAGCCATGGCCTTCGGATTGCCGGCTTTGAGAACTCCCAATGTTTTAGGCAATGCGCAGTGAGACAAAATTATTTGCCATAGGACTCACACTTAGGTTAAGCAGCTTGCTCCAAGCGCTACACCCCTTTTCGGCACCCTCATTTTGCAGCGTGCCAATTTGGCACGCCCATTACGCTGCAGCCCCCATTTCGGCGCACCCTTTTCAGCGCGAAAGCCATTCCTGCGCTGTTATTTTGGCACATGGGATGTTTGGACGTGGCTGACATTGTAGCCACGTCTAAACACCCTCATGCCAAATAAGATTGCAAGACTGCACTGCAACAAACCTCACCACCTCCCAGTTACGTTGCTTTTTTTTCCATTAAATTAATTTAGTTAAATAAAAAAAACATACAGCCTTGAACCCTGGTCTGTGTTAGGAAAGATTTCTTAATTGTGGGTAATTTTCCTTCCATGTGGCAACCCCTAAACTTTTTGCTGTTGTTTTCACCATGATCTAGACTTTGCCAGAGAAGTGCAGCCTTCTGCCGCACTCCTCTGGGCTTTCGCTCCATTCTTACAGGGAAACTGACATGCCCTTAAAACAGTCAGTACTGGGAAACGTTGTTTTCCGTAGTTTCTTTATCATGTTGCAGCTTTCGCGCAACATGGCACAAGAGGGCATTGTATGCTAAGTTACTGCTCTCTTGGGTCTCTAGTCTTCTACAGGCCCTAGATACTCTCTTTGGATTGTAAATGAATGGTGCAAGTGAATCACAGACGGGATTGGTGGCAGCGATTGTTTCTTGTGTTTTTGAGCTCCTTTTGGCGTATTAAGCGCGTTTCTCACGCTTAGCCCAAAATGGTGGCCTGGCTCCCAAAATGGCAAGACCACGAGGCTCTTTGTCCTGTCCGCTGACCGTCTTGCCCCCTTCACCTCCCCCAGGTCGTGCCGACCCGGGGCCTTCCTTATTTGGGCATGTACTTTCCCGCAAAACACAGATGCTTTCGCGGGCTTCTACAGGCCTGCTGTGTGCCTCCAGGACGGGGGCTGGGATGTCTGGTCCCAATACACATCCTGGGCACGAGAGAGTCTAGGGTGGTGTGAATGCCTGGGACCCCCGTGGTCCGTGATAAGGTCCACAAATGGTGTGAGTGTTTTATGAGCGGATCTCCCATTGGGTCCCCTCCGTTTTGGCGCAAAGGGAACCGTGGATAAGAGGGGGCTGGAAGCGGCACTACCAGGTCGATCTCCTGAGTTCTCACGAACAAAGGAATACAGGAGCCAAGTATCCTGCAACCACGAGGCTGAACCGAGGAATCGCTGGTGACCCGCTGAAGGACTGCTCCTCTGCACTGCTGTCGCTTTGTGAAACCCTTTCTACCTCGGATCGAACGAGAAGGCCTGTACTGGTACTTCGACCCTTGGATAGTGGGAACAACTATTCTCGGCATCTTCACCATCTCCTGCACGTACACCTCGGAAGTGTCTCTGGGCCATCCAGCAGACTGACCAGCCTACCCAGGAGTCTTGCTCTGTAACCGCCGTCAGGTTGTGTTGTATTACGATTCCTTTTCACTCTCACACGATTCGTACACTTGGCATTCCCAGGTCTGAAGTGAGTAGTGTACATTTGGCTGAAATACACACAGCCGCTCCGTTGCCCTGCTGTGGTAACAAACTGTGCGGGTTCACTGCGTTTGGGACGTCCTCAACTCAACTTCTGCTGCTGCGGAATCTGCACGACGACGAGACGTCCCCTGCTCCTATCTGAACCTGCCAGCACTGAAACTGACGCGGAGAAGCCTGGGTCTGCTTTCATCGGGGACCGGTGAGTAGCCTCGCAAGGAACTGGTCGCCCTCCTGCAGGAGCCCATAGCTTTTCCCCGCTGTGTCTAACAGCACGCCTTTCCGTACTGGCGCTCTGCTTCTGCCCACAGTGGAGGCTGCGCTTGAGTCGCAGAGCTCTGTCCATCTTCATTTGTTCACCAAACTAAACTCCCTGATTCCCTTGAAGAGTCTCCCCTTTTTGCCCATTGGCACCAGCGTGTGCAGGTACTTTTGAGCACAAGGCTCCACTCTTCATAGGGCTTGGACTTCCTTTTAGTTAGGTGTCTCTGAAGGCGGACTGGGTCTAATTATTATTCGCATTGCCTGTTTTCCTCCCCATCTAGGCGGTCTACACATTTTGTGCGTCTAACTCGTTAGACTTGTTTGTATTTGTATATATATTGTATTGGTTTGGTATGTGTTGGTTTACTTGAGTTTTATTGTGATTTCTCGCTACGGTCAATGTTACAAAGGCCTTGTAATAAATGTGTATATATTTTTAATATAACACCTGCTTGCAGTAATTTGTGAGTGTCCTTGCTTTGTGTGCTCATTGCGGGCTTTCAGTCACCCTCACCCCTCTTGAGACCTATTCTTGACCGCCGCGATCGATACCCTGATTGGTCTGGCTTGTCCAGAGGTTACCCTGTTCCAAGAAACTAGGCTGGCCTTCTGAACCTCTGCCCCTCCAGGACAGAGTTCAGAAATCCGTCTTAACAGTCTACCAAAGTTCAAGACGCAACATTTAACCACTCGGCCACAGTGGCTTGCTGCTTCACACAATAACTGCAGGCCAGGGTTCTTCAATGGCAGTGTTCAGTATAACTGTGATTTTCTTTTATTTCATTTTTTCTGTTTTATAATGTGGCTCAGAGATGGTGTAGTCCTCTTTTTGATTATGTATCCAGTATAAAGGGGAATATGTGGTGTGATGGTGTGCATGTCATCTGAGAGGGTGTGCATGCAATGTGTGTGTGTTTGATGTGAGTGTGTGTGTGTGCACATGGTGTGAAGGTGAGTGTGAGGTATTGTGTGTGCAGTGCGCATTTGCTCGTGATGGTGAATCTTAGTGTGGGCGCAAGCGGTTTCACCCATGTGTGTAGAACTCCCAATGTTTTTAGTTAATGCCCAGTGCTAATACATTATTTGCTGAGGATCACGCTCTTTGGTTAAGCAGCATGCTACAAGCCCCTTGTTTTATGGCTAGTCTCTTGGTGACTGTTGTGATACATCGCACAACCCTAGCTAACCGCATTTAAGCAGCACCAAAAAGGGTAATAAATGATCGGCTGCAAGAAATAGATATGCACAGGTAACTTTGCCGCCATGGCGAATATCAAAGGCTGGCAACCATGAATATATGCACAGTAAGTGACCATATATTTAAAAATGATATATACAAATGTAGTTCAATTGACCTTCTCCTTGGAAGAAAGTACGCAAGACAAAATAGCATTGGACTTTACAAAAAAGTAATGAACACCAGAAAAATAACCTGAGAGGGGAAATATTCCAATAAATATGCTGGCAAAGTATGAAATGTGCTCGCCTTTTAAACCCAGTAATCTGTAGTGAAATATTCTATGCAAAACAAAATCCCATACAAAACAAGTGCTTGTGGTCTTGTGGGTAAGCGTCTGCACTGAGGACATGACACCCTGAGTAAAGTCCTGGCATCCAAATACTCTCCTTTACTGGTGCCCTGACCTGAAAAGCATCCATCAAGGGAGAATAACTGCACCAGTGTCCAGTATTACAAACTCTTCCCACACCATGGGCAATTAGTCATGAGTTACTTGCTCTCTCATCTCACCCTCATGTCTGGCTTTCAACAATACTCAGCTTTAAAAAGATAACTTGAAAAGTACACATTGTATACTATACTGTCATTCAAATATATAAAGCCTTATTGAACCATGTCAGATAAAAAGTGTACAATTGTGCCATAACACCGCCCCCCCAACTCTTGACTGGGAGACTACAAATACAAGGCATAAATTAGTTTTCAAAAATTGATTAGCATAGTTTGTTAATTAAAATGGTCTTCATTAGCAAACAAGCCATTTTAATTAGCAGTGCTGTACTAATGTTTAATGTCACCAGAAGTTATTTTCATTTCTTAATTGTATTGGTTTATAAACATCTTATGCACACATTACAACAAACCTTCCCATAATTATAACATAACTTTGATATAAAGGGGCCTGATTCATGGAGCGTTTTCCTATGGGATTGCGCCATTATAAAACAGTTCCATGAATCAGGCCCAAAGTATCAAGAAAAGAGAAATTGCAATTCCTCCTTTCCATAAATCAATACTATTTAAAAATCTGTTGACTTCAGTATCTTTAAAATTGAAAATCATAATTATTAAGGAAGTTGATTGTCCATTTAAAATCCTATGCCAGAATGAAGTTTCATTTAAATGTGTATGATAGGATTGGATATGGCAATTATAATTATATATACACAAGTGTTTCAAGGCGCGAAACATCATATAACATTATGCACACATTTACTGAAATAACTGTTCTCTTAAGTGCTGGAGTTATTTATCACCAAGACCTAAAATAAGTAACGATACAGCATTTTGTGTACTGCTGAAGTAAGACATTAGTGATACGAGTCAGGGCGTGCAACTTTTTTAAAATTCCACTAGACCTGCAGGTCGAGAAACTTAGTTTACCTATTGGACCCATGAGAAATACACTGAACCCGTGGCAATGGTTGACAAAAAATTTGAAATGCTTTTTCAGTAAAATGATGCATGTCACTACACACCCACTTTGTTTGGCACACAGCTGCCACCCAGAGGCTAGCCATGCACAGTGAAACTTGTATACTAAAAGTGTCAAACATTGCCTGCAAATGGTACTCGCCCTTCATTAAATCTACTCGACTATGCAAGTGGACTTTGCAAGCCCTGGATCAGTCTATGTGAAATGTAAAAGGTTAGGTGCATGAATGGACAAAAATAAATAGCTATAATAAAAAAAGACTCTGAAAACAGTTTGGCCAGCTCTCTCTCTCACAAGAGGCTAACAGTGCACGTTATTGCAGTAGATCTGTAGATGTACAGACTGGATCAAACTATTGATCACTACTTTGCAGAAACATCTAGTTAGCTTTGTGTAT
Source organism: Ambystoma mexicanum (assembly GCF_040938575.1). Taxonomy (NCBI): domain Eukaryota; kingdom Metazoa; phylum Chordata; class Amphibia; order Caudata; family Ambystomatidae; genus Ambystoma; species Ambystoma mexicanum. The sequence continues at coordinate 437,378,541 of NC_090935.1, forward strand.
TAATTATGGAAGAGGAAAGAAAGTAAAATACTGAGCAGAGTGGATAGCATAGCAAGCAAATAACTCGGCAAACTAGGTGGGCATGTCTTGTGTGTGGCAACCTAACTATCAGGTAGCTGGTATAAAGCAAGAGTGATGAGATAAAATGTCAAGGAGTTTGGGGGGGAGGGGTCAGCTCATGGGTTGAGCACCAGCTTCACAGAGACATGCAACCAACAGTTCACAGAACTAGATTTGCCGAACGAAAGCATTTGGCTGTATGACCATGCACATTTTCAAAAGTGTTCTTGTGTCAATATGCTATATCTTACCTCAACAAAATGAAATGTTACTGACACTATGAGATTTAGATACACCAACCTACACTTTACTGAAACACAGGGAAACAGCAGTGTTTTGCAGTAGCAATACTGTAATTATGCATTAAGTAACAACTTAGTTATGCAATTCCATTCGTAAAAAAAATATATATTTTTTAAAGTCAACACATACTGGTCTTTGCACTGGGAACATGACAACCTGAGTACAATTGGGTATACAAATACTTGAGCAAGCTAACCAACCTCCAAAAACCCCATGGGGTTACATCCACCCTTTGATAAAAAGTGACACTGTCCACCCACATGTGTCCTTTACTGGTGCACTGAAAAGCAGCCACAATCAGGGTAAAATAACTGCACCAGTGTCCAGGATTGCAAACTCTTTTGCCACATTGTGGCCAAATACTCATGACTTACTTGCCCTCTCATCATTTCCCCTTCTCACCCCCATGTCTGGCTTTCAACAAAACTCTGCCTTGTGAAGCTAATTTGAAAAGAACACATACCATAGTGTCACTCAAATATATAAATCCTTATAGAACGATGTTAGGCAAAAGTGTACAATTGTGGCATTATTCCCCCATCTTCATTGTGAGACTACAAATAACAGAATACAATTCAGCAAAATCAAAACAATGGTCTCTGAGTGCAAAACGTTCAAGGACTGACAGTAGCACAGTATTAAAAAAATGTGGATGCCGTCTGTTATGAGATATTTAAAACTAAGAAAGCACACAGCATTCAGAACTGTGGACTGTCTGCCATTCATGCATTATCCGGGTCTGACCCTGCTTAGTTTCAAAGCGAGGAAGGATCCAGTCCCCTTAGGCCATGTTTCTCTAAGTGCTCTTGTAAGGTGGGATCATAAATTAGGCAACATGGCCTCATGGGGCTGACCCAATTCTCACTTTGAAGCTAAGCAGGGTTTGTCCCCGTTACTGCAGGGATGGGACATCCACTGTTGCTGTACAAATGTCTATTTGTTTTTTTATTGACTGGGAGACTACAAATACCAGAATGCAATTCAGCAAAAGGCAACAAATGGTCTCTGAGCGCAAAACTTTCAAGTAGTGACAGTCGCATGGTTTAAATAAAATAAATAATTCAAATGGCCATTCGGTTGCCCATTCATACAGTAATCGGGACTGACCCTGCTTAGCCTCAAAGCAAGGAAAGGGCCGGCCCGTTCGTTTAAGTGGTATTGTAAGTTTGTCTCATTTTCACTGGGCAAAATGGCCTGAGGAGGCTGGCTCCCTTCTTCACTTTGAAGTTATGTAGAGTCTGTCCTGGAGACATAGATGACAATCGAGTCACTGGCCATTGCCTTGTGTTATCAGTGTGTTATGAGATATTTAAAAGGAAGACAACACATGGCTGTGGACTGTCTCCAATCCATTCAGTGACTGGGACCAACCCTGCTTAGCTTCAATATGGGGAAGTGGGCAGCCAAGTCAGGCCTTGTTGCTCTAAGTGGTCTTGTAACTTTTCCTCACTTATTAGGCACCATGGCCTGACTGACTTGGTCTTTTCCTCTCTTTGAAGCTAAGCAGTGTTGGTCCTGGTTACTGCATGGATGGGAGACCCAGATCACCAGTGATTGTTCACTCCCTATGTCACTGTAGCTGTGAAAATGTCAATTTATTATATTCTGTATAAAGGATTGCAGGCTTCGTGAACTTCCAACGTTTTAAGTCAATGTTCTCTGAGAATAAATTATTTGCTGACGATCACACACTTTAATGAAGCAGCGTGCTGCAAGCCCCTTGTTTTATGGCCGGCCTCTTGGTGACTGTTGTGATATACCGCACAACTCCAACTAACCGCATTTAAACAGCACGTAAAAGGGAAATAAATAACCAGCTGCAAGAATTAACATATGCCCAGCTTCAAAGCCAGGAAGGGTCTGGCCCCCTCAGACCATGCTGCTCTAAGTGGTCTTGTAAGGTAAGCAGGGTCTGTCCCGGATACTGCATGGATGGGAAACCCACTGTAGCTATTTTTGTTTTTTTTGTACAAAAGATTGCAGGCTTTCAGAACTCACAATGTTTTAGTCAATGCGCAGTGAGATTAAATGATTTGCTTACTGACGATCGATGCAATTCAGCAAAAGGCAACAAATGGTCTCTGCGTGCAAAACTTTAAATAAAATAAATAATTCAGATGCCCATTTGGTCACCCATCCATGCAGTAACCGGGACTGACCCTGCTTAGCTTCAAAGCAGGGCTGACCCTGCTTAGTTTCAAAGCAAGGAAAGGGCAGGCCCGCTCCTCTAAGTGGTCTTGTTAGTTTGGCTCATTTACTGGGCAGCATGGCCTGGGGAGGCTAGCCCCTTCTTCACTTTGAAGCTAAGCAGGTACTGTCCTGGTTATTCTCTATGGGAGCCTTAGATGGCAATCGAGTCACTGACCAGTGATTTTCCACCCCCAAATGTCATTATAGTTGTAAAAATAGCTTTCAATTTAAAATTAATAAAAGAGCTCTGTAACCGCGGGTACTGAACTACACATGCCCTCAGCTATCTGTAGTCAGTGGTCGAAGCGGGTGGGAGCGGTGCTCCTCTACTTTTTTTAATTACGTTTTACAGCTCCTATACTTTTATTTTAAAAAGAAACCGTTCCGGAACGGTTTCGTTTTAAAATAACAGTGTAGGAAGAAGTTGAAACTTGCACTTTCAGTGCAATGCACTGGACGTTCCCTTAAACAGCAGGCAAAGGTGTTTGGGGGTGTATTGTGCGTGGGAGGGGGCAGGGCAATGGGGTTTGTGAGGAGCGGGTCAGGCTAGTAGGGAACATAGTTCCACTACTTCTTTTCTTACACTTCGACCACTGTCTGTAGTCCTTTGTATCCTTTCCCCTTTTCCCCCCAGGCCCTCACCAAGTGCCCCACTCCTCTGTGCCAGCTCTCCCCACTCTTCAAATGGCCTCCTCACCTCCTCTGCCCTCTCCCTTTCTCCCCACAACACATGCTGTTTCTGTAATGCAATTTGCTTTCAGGTGTCGGCTATTCGAGGCTACAGGAAGCTTTGTGTTGCAAACTCAGTCCCTAGATCCCCTCCAACTCCCTAATTTCACTTGGTGCCCTCTAGCCACCCCCCACCTCTAGCCTAATGGCATTCTCGTGGTTTTTGAACTGCAAATAGCTTTTTTCCTGCGTTTCATTTTCCTATATCCTTGTGTATAGCAGAGGATATCGCTTGCATCGAGAGAAAAACAAGCTGGTGGTCCTTTAATTTCTAAAAACCCACAGTTTTGGGTAAATCACCTAAATATCTCTATCTATTTTTGGGAAGGGGTCACCCCCTTCTCCGTCAAATATTTAATAAACTACTGCACGGAATAACCCCAAAACACGTATGGATTGTGAGTCAACGCTTCATGCCCTAGTTGTTTTGAACATGGTCCAAATCCATCCAGCGGTTTGGGCTGTGCACTTTGGCAAACATTGGCCAATGAATGGGAAGTAGGCCGCACTTTTGGAAAAAAAAATCTTTTAGGCTTAATACGTTTCAAATTTTTAACAAATCTTTACGGAACTTGCCAGTCTGTGGGGCTTGCAAGTTTTTAATCACTTTCAAAATTCAGGTCAAATCCGTTACTCAAATCAAGAGTTATTAATGATAGAATTTTGAGGGGTTCCTATGGGAGTACGACCTTATCGCCACGGGAGTACGACCTTATCGCCACCCTATAATTTCTAACAATTGTAATCCTAAATAATACCAGGCCACTGCTAAGTAACGCTTAATTCTACGCCCATAATGGCACATCTAGGACAGTATAAGAGCTCTTTTCAGTTCACCTTTACATCAAGTCTGCTTCAGTCAATAGATAAACAGCCCAACACATTCTATGTTCTCCAGTATCAAAACAAGCAATGGTGCCAGAGAGAGGATGCATAGATGCATGACATTTAAGTACATTTATTTACATCACTTTGCCCCCCGGTGGGAATATAGGGCTATGAATTTCGAATCTATGTGCATGCGATTTAAATACAGGATACAATTAATTTTATCAGAATTCTGCTGGGGTGGGTCTGAAAAAAAATAGAATCAATTTAGAATCCACAAGGCGTCAGTTCACGCACCCAAGATAGGAAAACGGTTTTGCGATTTTCTAATACAGGGATACATACCTCCACCATATCACTTCGTAAACAAAATCACTTTTCAATGTCAATAGTGAGTAGAGGGTATTTTAATATTTGGATTATTTTCCATAGGGATGGCTTTAGGATGGCTAATCCTCTTTTACCTATCCATTCACTTCTTTATAGCTATGGTTTTCTCAGATACTCGCCGCATTAAGCTTAAGGCCCTCTGCATCATTCACCATGCTTTCTAAGGGGTGGATGCAGAGTTCCTTCAGGATACATTCCATCCTTGTATGCCCACCTGTGCAGAGCATGCTTACCTCATTAAGGGGCTGAGGTTTAAGTGCTCGCGGGTGGGAGGACAAACTTTCTCGGTGGCTGCAGCAATCCTTTGGAAAAATCTGCCATGGTCCCTTTTTGCCATTGATAATCATCTGCTGTTTTGACATCAACTCAAGACCCTCTTGTTTTGAGTTCTCTCTCTCTGGTTCTTTGAGCAGTTCTCCTCTGAGTTCACTAGCACCATAAGGCCTTTATTGGCGAAAGGTTGCACTTCACAAATTCGGAATATGATATCATAACAGATCACACATCCCAATGTAGACTATATCCATGAAAACGCTTAGGGTACTTTTCAAATGTCACTCATATAATGCTATGCTGTCAGTACTGGGAAGCGTTCCCTATTTTATGTAGCACACACACCACAGAGAAAGCTTTTTGGAGCTCATTTACATATAATCTCCCTCTGCTTCAAGTAATGTTCTTTCATCCCCTGTACTCTGTCCAAAGACATGCTATGTTTTATACCCAAAGTCAAATTTCACTTGGTCTTCATGTAGTGAAAGGCACGGTGCATTTTTCCACTATAATATTAAGGTGCTATATTTGAAAATGCGCCCCCTCGTGGCACATCTTTCCCCAATTCCCTCTCACCCCAAGGATGTGGCAGGGCAAGGATGCTAGGGGAATCGTCTAATTACATTTGGGGATTCTTATACAGTCTCTGTGACCACCATTAATTTCATTTCTGTTCATATTCATTTTGTTTACAATATTTTGTCATTGGAGGGATGTTTAAAAGTGGGGGCTGCTCGCTCAGAAGGCCTGTTCACAGTGCCTTTTGTTCTGGGAATTTTATTGGTTCTTTTGATGTGATGATTGAGCCTTTCCCGAAGGTTAGGAATTTCAGTTGACAGCCAGACCTAAATGTGCACCCAGCGTTAAGGAAAGTGCAAATCTGCTTATTCTGTTGACTTGAATATCCACATTGAAACCTCATATAATTTTGTGGGCATGAAGGGCTTATTTACTTCTATTATAATAACAAAGTGCAATGCATTCCCATCAAATAACATTTCAATGGTTCATTCTTGTGTGCTCAATATGTCCTTAATAAGAATCATTTTTCAACTTAAACATGGCCAATGAAGCAGAAAAATTGTTCTCTGTGTGGCTTCATTTTGAACACATATCAACATTTGAGTCATTAAAATGACACTTGAATACATAGGCTAGTATTGTCTTTAACATCGTTTTCCTGGTTTTCTCTTGTTGTGGATTTTCTTTAGCTTTCAGTGCATTGTTACAATGCGTCAAGGTACCCCTTTAAGAAAGCCCCCACACCAAACAGATCATGCAATTACTCTTCCACAAAGTTCTCCATAACGGCCATCTGGGAGGATTTATTGACCTCCATTATGCGCACATTATTGTGCCTCAAACTGCCTTCCAAATTCTCACTTTTGGCACCAACATGTTAGAGCGAGGTTTCCAATGCAAGGAGGGTGCCAGGCATTGATGAAGTGGCAGTTTCTATTCCGAGACTCGGTTACCGCCTCAACCAGTGTCTCCCCCTGCTTCTCTAGCCTAGCCATCATATGATCAACCATGCAAGTTAAAAAATCTAGTTTAGTGTCAAGGGTATGAATGTCAGATTGCATTTGCTGTACAATCTCCTTAATTTCTGCTTCCATCAAATGCTCCTTTGAATTGCTAACACTGACATTCTCCCCTGCTCCGAAATGCACTACGCTGTCTTTGCTAGTCTTTGATGATGGTCCTGGGGTAAAAGATAGTTTGGCCTGCTGTTTCTCATGTTTCTCAATGTTCAGAATTGCTGTCTATCCTCAGGACATACCGTCCCTCCCACGCAGAGGTATTTATGTAGATTTCCTTATGGTATCACAAATGTACTTAAAGCCCAGCTGAAGGGAAGAAACAGAAGAGGCCCAATCTGATGGCCTACGCCTCACATGGGTGAGAGAGCCTGCCAGGTCCCACTGTCACTGATTTAGAACTTCTGAGATCCTGTGGTCTCACAGTTCCACTGTTGTAGGTTGTATATCCCCAAGGACCCCAATCTGCATGTCTGATGAGCCTCTCCCACTCCACGGACGATTCTCCTGGTATTTGCAGCAGTTAAATATTCCTTCTAGGCCGCTGGCCCTTAACTTGCTCAGCTGAGCCATGCTTCAGGGGAGCACCTCACCCAGGTCACCGCATACTCCCCAGAGGTGATATTTGAAACAACTCATGTCTTCCTGCTACACACAAGGGCACTCCCTGCCCCCTGCCAGCACGGGTAGTGTAGTTCAGTGGCAACGTGCTCATCTTGGAAGCAAGACGATGCACTGCAACACCGGTTCAAATTCCAGGTCCACGCTTAGATATTTCTTCGGTATTAAGCACGTTATAATTAACCAATTACCATTATAATCCCTATGGCAAGTCCTCCAATGACAGCACAGGTACCAGCCCCTCTCACCGGCACCATCCACAGTTGCTAGCCTGATGCGCTGACACTTGTCAGATGGAATGCTTCACAGACTACAAAGATGGATGCCACCCCAATCCTCTGACTATTGTGGACCACGAAGGATAATTTAAGGATTTTGAAGGATATCACAGAGCCTGAACTTCAAAGCTCACACAGGAGCTGCCATCTTTGATGGGCTTTCCAGCACCACCCATCTGTTAGGATCCTTAAATGCTGTGGAATATGCCTATGGCACCCTGTCTGTAAGTCCAACTGAGTAGTACTCTTCAACTCAGCTACCTTATTGGTGACTGAAGCGGGGATTTGTTTGGGGTTCTTTTCATTGTTTTTGGGAGTTGTTGGATTTTGTACTGCATAGATTCTCTTAGCTTACTCAAGACTTCTCGCATCATCAAAATCGCAGACTGAGTGACTACATATTTTGGAAGGGCATGAAAGAATGTAGTTTTGAAATCTCAACTTTCAGTATTGACACATTGAGAAATGATGGCAAATGCGTGTGTGAGTTCTTGAGAAAACTCCATAGGAGATTGATCCTCAGCACACATTACATTTTAGACTGGCTTGCGTTATTCTTGGCGGTTTATGTGAGTTAAAAAAGTATTTTAAAATGACTATTCTTTAAGAGGAGCATTTGGAATCAGGAAATAAGGTAATACCTCCGGGCCGGGCCCATATGTGAGTGCCTTAACGAAGGCCCCGCGGGCATTACGTAATGCAGTAATGTTAGACCTGGGTACTAATGGTGGATTTTTCTTTTGGCTGCGAGACACGTAAAAAAATGCCTGCTGCCACTGAAAATGCAGTCTGTTTTCTATTTCCGTGGCAGACATTGTAAACAGAGAAAATGTCTGCCATGGAAGGGGAGAAGAGGCTACATGTCGCGGCCATTCACGTAAATAGAAAAGTAAGTAGACAAACATGGTGGCCTGAAACAAAAAAAAACAGCCAGCTAACACCGGCACAAAGGAGGCGCAACAGCGTGTGTGGACTTACCATCTGGTAAGCCTCGCAAACGTACCAATCGGTGCGTTTGTTACACTAACAATAACCTGCACTGGGTACTAACGAGTGCGATCATCCAGCCTGGCAAGAAAATGGAAAACTCAGGAGAGTATGTCAATTTTATTAATTCAATGTTGTTTTGGTCATTTCTCAATTCAAATGATATCATATTCTGTTTATACATTTCTGGATATTTCCCAACAGAATATTTTGCATTTTTTTAGTAAGGGGTCATAAAACATTTTATGGACTTAATCTGTTTGTTTGGGTCTTTCACACACTGGCTACAGTTGTGGTGTTTTGAAAGTTCTTTAAAGTAATCTAAGTACTTCAAATCAGGTAACTACCCCACTCTATCATATCCCCAAGGTAAACCGTAGGAAAGGATCCTTGGCCCAGGTTCGACAACTAGAAGCCAGGCCAGAGGGAGTTTAGTCATACAGGTTCTACATTCAATGTTACTCTATGGGAGAAAGGAGGAAGTGAAACAGCTATGTTCACTTACCTCTGACTCTGATTCTTCTAGGTGACACTGCATTTCTTCCAGAATTCACTAGGGTCACAATCTGTCTCTGGTTCGGGTAAGGGGAGCCCTGAGGTTGTGGGTGCAAAGGTGACTTTACAGGATGGGAGCTGGTCGTGGTTCTCACCAGACGGTTTCAGTCAGCTTCCAAAGAAGACCCCCAAATGAAGAAAAGATACCGACCCCTGCAGTGCAGACCATTCAGGTCAACTCACGGGGGTACAGAGAGATTATTTCAACAGTGGTCCCCACGGTCATTCCGCGACAGGCACATTTTCAGTGGTGAACACAGAAGCAGCCCAGCACAGTTTCCCTTGCAGTTAGATGGCTGAAAATGTATGAAACATCATATGCTGTATAGGTGCATTATAAATACTCAATACATAAATACATTAAATCTCTCGAATAGCTGCAGCAGTGCTCCTTTTATTCAAGATTCAGGCTGGGAGAAAGCCCAAGCCTACTAATGGTAAACATCTGCAACCTTTGTACAGCTCAGAGTTGTCCATTCCTGGACAACTACTGGTCATCACATATGTCCAGCAACAGAGATTTGGGAGACAGAGGTGAGCATGATGTGGCATGGTAATTTTAGGGTGCTAATGTACTTTTTGGTAACTTTGACAATATACTTAAAATAAGCTTGTGGCAGGTATTTGATTTTTACTGTATATTTTTCTTGTGCACTTTTGCATTTTCCAACTAATGGCTTTAGTAACCAAAAAGCCATTGGGTAAAAATGGATAAGGACACTGTGATGAATCTGGCAATGTCATCAGTTCTTCCCTGGGGAGTGTGTCTCGCCATGTGAGCAGGGAAAGGCAGAAGCTGCATGATCCTGACCCTGAGGTTTGCTATCTGGGGGAGGAACACATAGGGGAGGTAACACTTATGGGAGTGGAGAGGACTTGCAGGATAGAACATGGTATCCCCCTTCCCATATAGAACTTCATGACCCTGTTCTCATTCCCCCAACATCTATAACATATTGTAAATTCCAACCAGAATATCCAGTGGTAACCAGTAGTCAAGTCTAATACTGTGACAAAGAAGAGGCAAGGAACAGCTTGGAGTCTAGTAGCGGGAAAATTCTGATTGGCCCGACATGGTTTTAAATCCATGCTGGGAAGAGAAGTATGGAGGTTTTCAACCTGGTAGCTCTGGACAAAGCAGAAGCTGAAGGGACAACACTGGGGCAAGCACAAGACTCAGTGAAGTGCTGCCAGGTTGCCAGAGAGATGTGCAAAGATCCAGGGGTGCAGAAGCTGATGGGATGAGAAGGGAAATTCCTGCTGTCACCGGAGGAAGTGTGAGACCGGGTGAAGTGCCGCCGGGTTGCCAGAGAGAGACCCTGAAGAGAGAACCTTGCTTCCCGAAACTGGAAACGCTTTCCTTGAGGAAGCCGAGATGCCAGAGGTCTGCTGTAGTGAGGTCAAGTGCAGCGCAAGGCTATCAGGAGACGTAGGAGATCAGACAAGAAGCATTGAAGGGGTGGAAGGGTGTTCCAAGCGGCCGGCAAACCACAGCAACCACAGGATGACACAAAGAATGCCACAGCAGCCAAAACAATACGCTCAGCCCAAAAGGGGAAAGCAGGATATTGGGGCACTTCAAGGCGAATGCCACTCACCGTGGGGAAAGTTAACGAGTCTATTGAAGTGGGCTGAAAACCCTATGATAAAGAGTGAAAGTAACAAATGAGAAGGTGGAGGGTCACTGAACCAATTGATGACAAGGACACTGAAAAGGCTGTTGCCTAGTAAAGTGTACAAGTCTGAAACCCATCTACATTGTGAAAGACAGTGTGAAACGTCCTGGCAGGAGAGTAAACCAGGCACTGTCCAAGTTTGGCACCCGCACCCAAGTATATGCGTGGAACATTGTGTAGGCGAATCTGGAGACCCGTACCTGAAAGGAAAAGTAATGTTTTGTAAAGTCAGGAGAGTATACCAGGCACATGTGAAAGTGAATCTGAGGATCCACCCTCGAAAGGAAAAGGAAATATTGTACAGTCCTGACAGGAGAGTAAACCAGGCCAAACTGAATGTGAAGTAAATATTGTGAAGTTCTGTCAAGAGAGTAAACCAGGTCAAAGTGAATGCGAGTATGGAAAATCTCATTACAATTCAAGAGTGTGAAATCTAGTGCATGGGAACCATACCCCCTGAGTGGAATTGTTGTAAAAGTACTGTGGAATACGTTAAAGGGTGAGGAAGAACCCCTTAGTTTGTGCAAACTTTTTTTTTTTTTTAAACTCTTTTTATTGATTTTCACAAGTCAGCAAAGAAACATTCCCTCCTCCCTCACCCCCCCTTCCCCACCGGCAACGAGCTAACCCCTTCAACCACCTTCCACATGAGCAAAAATTCTACAGTCAGTGCAAATCCAACAGTCTCAATCGTTGTGGGCACCACATCACCGTAAAATCGTCTTTAAGAACGTTCAATAATTCCTCCTAATCCGCAGCAAAGCGCTGGATCTTATTGTCCATGGCGTAAGTCTCCCATTCCAGAGCCACTATCTCCCACATCTTTCTGAACCAGTCTTGAATCGTGGGGACCTCTGGGCCCTTCCATCTCTGGGCTATTAACGGCATTGCGGCAAGAGTCGTTATAACTTTAGCTTTTTCCCTTCCTCTAGGTTCCCCTGCCTCCACCCCCTCCCGCAAGCCCAGCAGGACTTGCGCTGGAGTCCTTTTGTCTTCCCGCCCGAAAGCCTGTTCCTGAGCTTGCCGTACTTCCCCCCCAAAACAATGCAATTTTTGGACATTTCCCCCAGACATGCTCCGCGGAACCCACCATCCCACAGCCCCTCCAGCAAAGCCCCGACACTATTGGGTAAAATCTATGGAGCCGGGCCGGGGTGTAATGCCACCCAAACAAAATCTTGTGCCATGCCTCTTGCAGGCAGGGGGCCTTGACCAGTTTAGGAATCCTCCTCCACAGCTTTTCCCAGTCCGACCTACTAACCGCACCTTCCATAATCCGCTCCCATTCCCGCATGTAGGTCGAGTGGATCCCCACCCTGGAGCCCTCCAGAATCTTAGAGATATTGGAGATGAGGCCCCTCGCCCCATCGTTAGTGAGCAGAAATTTTTCGAAGAATGTTGGGTCCCTTGTGGCCGCCTTCTTGACCCCAGGATGTAGCACCCAATGAGTATCTGAGCATACCGTAATCTCTCTCCTTCCTGAACAGCAAAGAGCCTCTGACAGTCATTAAATGATAATAGTTCCCCTCCAGCAAACATATTGCATAATTTCCGACAACCGCCCTCCTGCCACTTCGTGAAGGCTCCCCTCTCCAAGCCCCATTATCAAATATGGGGGTAAAGGGAGACGGAAATGTGGTGATCCCCTCGGAGCCCGCCAACCTGTCCCAGACATCAGCCATTAGTTTAGTTATGGAGCACTCGTATAAGTGCCGGGGTTTATGTGGTTTCGGGAGCCACAAAACTTCCGCTAGGTTGCGGTGCGCTACGGCCCTGTCCATCATCACCCATCATTTATCCTGCATCCATTCCTCCCCCTTCAGCCATTCCCTGATAATGCGTAGCTGTGTTGCCTCGTAATATCGCCGAAAATTCGGCAAAGCAAGACCTCCCTCACCCTTCGGGGCCATCAAAAGACTGACACCCACCCTAGGTCTTTTCCCCTCCCAGATGAAATCCTTAGTCAGCAACCCCAACTCCCTAAAGTAACTCGCCGGGACCGGCTGTGCGACTGCTTGGAAAAGATACAAAAGCCACGGGAGTGTGACCATTTAAACCGCAGCTATCCGCCCTATCCAGGACACTCTTAGATTCCTCCACCTTTGAAAATCCCTCTTAATAGCTTTAAGGAGCGGTGGAAAATTCGCCGACCACCAACCCGCCAATGTCGCCGTAATTCTCACTCCCAGGTACCGAATCCCACTCAGACTCCACAGGAAGCTAGTATTCGCTCTCAGGTTCTCCCTCTCTGCTGCCCCCAGTGTTAAGCTCAGAACAAGTTTTGAGCCCCGAGGCCACCCCAAATGTCTCCAAAAGGGGCACACTCGCCTGTAGTGATTCCCGTGGGGCCGTGAGCATGAGCAGCATATTGTCGGCAAAAGCTGCTACCTTATGTTGCTCCCCTCCGAAACGGATAGATCGCAAATAGTATACGGGAAAGTGGGTTGCCCAGTTTTGTCCCCCTCTGCAGGGGTATCTTTCTGGAGGCGACCCCATTCACCATCACCCTAATAGAGGGTGCCTGATAGTTAGCCTTGACCATCGACAAAAAGCCCCCCCAAAGCCCATCTTCTCCATTACCCGGAAAAGAAAAGATCACTCTACGCGGTCAAAAGCCTTTTCCGCATCTAAGGCCACCAGGAACGTGGGGGTGTGTGTTTTCTGTACTTTCTCAATTATATCGGCCACTCGACGGATGTTGTCTGCGGTTTGTCGGCCCCTAATAAACCCGGCCTGATCGGGGTGTATCAGACCCGGGAGGATGGAGTCAAGCCTGTTGGCTAATATCTTGGTATGAATCTTGGCGTCAAGCTTAATCAACGCTATAGGGCGATAAGAGGCCCTCTTTTCCGGATTTTTATTTGGTTTCAGGATTAGGGTAACTTTAGCCTCTTCCATGGACGGTGTAATTCTGCCCCTGAGGTTGAATGAGTTAAACAACGAGGTGAGATATGGGATTAGCAGCACACTGAACAGCTTGTAGAAGGCAGCTGTAAAGCCGTCCTGGCCTGGGGCTTTGCCCGGTGGGAGAGCTCTTATCACCCCCCGCACCTCCTCCGTGATTTCCTGATTTATGGCTTCACTCACCTCCCTGCTAATTTTAGCCAGCGGGATTCTTTGAAGGAAATCATCCTGCCTGACAGCCGGAGGATGTTTGGAGGTATAGGGTGACTCGTAGTACTCAGCAAAGGCCTCCTGAACCCCCCCCATGGTCCGTGACCCGTTCCCCCATGGCCGACCCCAAAGCTGCTATCGCATTCATCGTCCTTTTACCTCTAAGCAAACGCGCGAGAAGGGAGCCAGTTCTATTGCCCTTTGCATAATATTGTTGTCGCACAGATAATAAGGCTCCCTCCGCCCTCTTATTACGTAGGATTCCAACTGCCCAACCGCCTTCCTATATGCCCGCATTGCTCTCCTCGAGGGGGTGCCCCCGCCGCCTGTCTAGCCCCCTCCAATTACGATTGTAAAGCTTGCAGTTGCTTCTCACGGTGGGCGGATATCGCTATCAGTTCCCCCCTGAGGGTGGCTTTAAAGGCGTCCCACCTCGTGTCCTCCCCAGTATCCCCTTTCTTGTTGGTGTCAAAAAAGAACTTAATCTTCTCTTCAACGCCTTTTATGATTACTGGATCCCACAAGAAGGCCCTGGGAGTTTCCAGCGCCAAATCCCCCTCCTCCTCTGACCCACATCCAACTCCAAAGAGACTACTTTGTGATCTGCAATCCCTATCGGCCCCGTGCCTACCTCCCGAATAGCTCCAACCAAGGCAGCCGAGACCCATATGTAATTGATTCTTGATTGGGAACCATGGACGTCCGACAAGAATGTGTGCCCCTCTTCGTCCCCCCACAGCTCCCTCCAGGCGTCCCTTAGCCCCAACCTGCTGACTCTTTCCTTCAAGTCCGCTGACATTACCGCTCCTCCCCCTTCCCTCTTGCCCCCTGTCGTATCCTTTCTCTTATCCCATGCTGCGTTAAGATCCCCCAGAAGGACAATATGACCCCACAAGTGCTCCTCCAACAGATTCAAAACCTGTTGCAAAAAGGATTCCTGGCCCGAATTGGGAGCATACACTGCGGGTATCGTTGAAGGGACCCCCTGACATGTCCCTTTTGCAACAATATACCTCCCTTCCTCATCTCTGAGGACCTCGCATGGCTTGAAGTCCGCCGTGTTCCTGATCGCCAGGGCTACCCCCCTGGCCCTACAGGGGGCCGAGGCGGGCAAGATCTGGTCAAAACCTCGCAATTTCAACCTGCCCTGGTCCTTATGGAGCAAGTGCATCTCCTGAAGACCCATAATATCTGGCTTCTCCTTTTGTGTGAAGTGCTCCCGTTTTTTCCTTTTAAGAGGGGTATTCAACCCCCTCACATTATGTGTTAGCCACTTAAGGGAGCCCCCAGTGGAGGAGAGTCCCTGATGAGTGGGAGTGCCATACCACATCGCCCTTCCAAGTTTAGCTCATCGCCATGCCCCCCAAACTCCCCCAAAGCACCCCTTCCCAAACCCCCCCTCTCCCCCTTGAAGGCTGCCACCTTCCCGCCCACACCACCCTCTAACCTCAGGCATCTTCGCCCTTTCTGCTTCCAACATGGTTGCGCCCCCCATGACCCCTAAGAACTTAGACTCCCTAATGAGGCCCACCACCTCTATCAGCCCGCGTCTGATCAGGACTGCTCCGGGGAGCCGCTTCTAGCTTGACTAGGCGTTCCATCATTCCGCCGACCGTGTCCTCTGGGTCCCCTTTTCCTCTTTTCTCGTACCGTCGTCCAATCCCAGGGCCTGGGGCCAGAGCGACTACTCGGGCCCGGGGGTCGGCGCCGGGGGGGATCCTCCAATTCAAGATGTAGAAGAGCAGCCCCTTCTTGGAGGGATGTAATACGCCTCTGGGATCCCTCCCATTCAAAGAGCAGGCCAAAAGGAAAGGTCCACCTGTATCTAATCGCTTTCTCGTTGAGGACCTTCACCACCGGGCCCATTTGTCGCCTCTTTAGAAGTGTATTGCTGGCCAGGTGCTGGAAAAGAGCGATCTGCCGGTCCTCGAACATAATAGGTTCTCGTAATCTCGCGGCTCTGAGCACCGCCTCCTTCTGGGCGTATCGAGTAAATGCGGCCAGGACATCTCGTGGCCTCGCCATCTGGCCTTTGGCCAATTGTCCAGTTCTATGCACACGATCCAGCTCCACCATCTCTGGGCTGCCCTCACCCAAGATGTCTGCAAAAATACCCTGGAGTGTCGCCTTCAGAGTCTTATCTGGAACTGATTCAGGCAACATTTTAACCCCTATGTTGACCCTGCGGGACCTGTTTTCCAGGTCTTCTACTTGGAGCTCGAGATTACTGGTAGCAACATCCAGCCATCCTATAGCTTCACTATTTGCTGCATTGTCTTTAACTACTTCTTGGAGGCCTTTCTCCAGGATATCAGTCCTCTCCCCCAGTTGTCGCATCTCTTGCTTCAACTCCCCCACAGCTTTATTCAGGTCTGTGCGCATTAATTAAAACTGTTCCTGGAAAGTCTTAGCTAGATTAGCTTGCAAGGTATGTAACTCTCCAATGAACTCGTGTCTGGGCATATTTGCCAAGTCCTCAGCCCGCTTTGGCGCAGGTTCCTCCCTTGATGCGCCCCCCAGGGCCTCGGACCCCTCCCTCGAATTCTGCGCCAACCACATGGTCTGCAGGGTACCCGTGTTATCCCCAGAGGTCTGTGGATGCTTCCCCCTTTACCCCTAGATTTCGTGGTCATGCCGGCCACCGCCTCCCCTCTGGCCGGCTCCAGCCCAGGTGCACTTCGCCGACCTCTTCCTACAGCAGAGTTCGGGCCAGGGAGCAGGCCCTCACAGCCGCCCGCACAGGGCGCTTCCACCCCCTAGTCCCTGGTGGGTCTGTAAAGTTGTCACAGGGGCTTTGCCCGCTTGCCTCCTCACTCACCTCCCAGACCTGGCACAGCGCAGCCCGATGCAGGGATGAAGGGCCTCCACGCCAAACGCTCCTTAAATGAATGCAGATGGTCCTCCGGTTGTCTCTCCCGTCCCCCGGGAAAACCGAATCCCGCCGGGCACCTCTCCTCACCTCCGAGATGCAGGCGGAAGCAAGTCCCCAATTCTCCCACAATACGGGCAGGGCAAGCCTTAGGCCGAGCGCCCCTCTCGAGTCAGCGCGGTCCAGTCCTCCGCCTCCAGCCGCCTCCCACGCAGCAGGAGGCCCGGCAGATAAGGCTCCTCACACTCCGCACCCAGACACCCACCCTAGGGTGTCCGCTTCTGCTCCACGTCGCAGCTCCCAGCGGCAAAGTCCTCACTGCCGGGCTCGCCGTGGCCTCCGTCCTCTCAGCCCACCTCAGCGCCCAAGTCGCTTCCTCCACGGGGCGCCGGGGTGCCGGGTCCTGCAGCTCAGGGATCCGTCAACGAAGGAGGCCGTCCCCAGCCACGGCGTCCCACGCTGCTGGACGTCGGCAGCTTTCCTCCTCCAGACACTCTCGACAAAGCTGCACACCGCAGGACGGGACACCAGCTACTCCCTCCGGCGCTGCTTGGTACTCCCGTCTCTCCGTGCACCTCGCGACTCTCGCGGGCGGGCCCGCTGCCGCAGGCTCCGCAGCTCCTCCTCGCCTCGCAGGTCCCAGCGCTGCTGTCGCGCCTCAGCTTCCCCGGGCCGCACTCGCCACCTGCACTCTCCTCCCTCCTCAGCAGCCACAGGGGACCGCTGGTTGCTCAAGCAACGTCCTAGTGTGTGCATTCTAGGGGAATGGGATCATACTCCCTTGATTGTAAAATTGTATTTTGCCAAGGAAAAGAACTGTGGTGGAGAGCTGAAGAAAAGCTGAACACTTGAGGGAAGGGAAGATGTCCTCCCATCGTTCTGAGAGCCGTGATACCTTGGGGAACTTGACTCTTTCCTTCATTTGTGCACATTTTGTAACTTTATGTTGGAACATTAAAGAAGGCTTCAGATGGCCAGTTGAAAGACTTCATCCCTTTGCACATTTTCTTAGGATAGGATTTTCGACACAGGATGGAGAACTCTTTATTTTTGGGCATTCTGACACTGACATCCTTTAGTTTCGTTGAGGCAGGGAAACTCCTCATGGTGTTAGGGCGAGATAGGCCTTTCTCCAACCCTTCTTTTACTTTAATAAAAGACAATAACTGCCATAAAAGTGTCTCAGTGTCCGAGTCTTACTCCTGATTCATCAAAATACAAGGTATTCTAACTGCACTTCACTCTAAGGTAATGATATGATATGGCATTTATAACGCGCCTATACACAAGTGTTTCAAGGCACGACGAGGCAAGGGGAACAAAGGGAGGACAGCCAACGATCCTACTAGGCCAGGTATTATTCAGATCACGCAAGTGCATGGGAAAGGGGAAAGTGCAGGGGGCAGGGAGAAGGGACAGTGCAGTACATGGGCATAGAATAATAACAATAAGTAAAGTACCAGCCAACAGGTGGCAAGTGCAAAGGTAAGTGCAGACATCAGGTGTCAAGTGCTGGTAGTGGGACTGTAGGGATACAGAAACAGTCCCCAAGTGCGGGGGTTGCCAGACAGGCAGTGCTGGTGAGTGTGAACTGGCGGGGGAGGGACCTGGGCCCGAGAACAGAGGGTGGCCAGGTAACCACTGCAGATTCAGTTTCAGCCAGGAGGTCAGCAGGGGAGAGGAGGGGAAAAGGCAGAAGCAAAGAGAAAGGTTTTGAGGTGCATCCGGAACTGGAGATGGTTCTCCTCAAGTTTCAGGGAAGCAGGGAGGCTGTTCCAGAGGGAGACCCCAGCCGAAGACAGAGATATACCACCAACTTGTTGCTTGGAGAAGCGACGGACCCTAAGGGAGTTAGAGGCGGATGAGTGAACAGCTCGAGAGGGGAGATATTTAGGAAGAGAGAGTTGAAGGTATTGAGGCCCCAGGCCCCAGAAGGCCTTGTGGACAATGCAGAGGGTTTTGAACTTGATCCTCGCAGCCACTGGGAGCCAGTGCAGAGATTTTAGTCCTGGAGAGATACGATCCCTGGGTTTGAGGCCAAGGACAAGTCTTGCAGTCCTGTTCTGGATGAGTTGCAGAGGGCAGAGGGTAGAGGCAGGCAGATTTAGAAAGAGGCTGTTGCAGTAGTCCAGCCTAGAGAGAACCAGAGCTCTGGAGACAGTGAGCTTCTGGGGGAAGGAGTGGAAGGGTATAATACCTCTGAGGAGGTGCAACTGGTAGTGTGACTTCTTAGAGATGTCTGAGATGTGAGCAGAGAAAGAGAGTGTGGAGTCGAAGATGACACAGAGGTTTATAGCTCGCAGGTAGAAGGAGGGGGGCCAAGAGCAGCCGGCCAGAGAGCGACAGGAAAGTATGGAGTGAGTGTGCCGATGAGGAGAATCTCAGTCTTACTGGCATTAATGCAGAGGTCATTGGCGGCACACCACTCCTGGATAGCAAACAGACAGAGATGAGAAGAGGTCGCCGAAGGCAGCCTGAAAATGAGCTGAGTGTCATCCGCATAGCACTGAAAGCTGGAGCAGAGAGCGGCAATGCGATGGGCAAGAAGTGCCAGGTATAGGTTGAACAGCCAGGGAGAGAGGTTAGACCCCTGGGGGACACCACAGGTAGAGAAAAAGCTAGCGCAGAGGAAGGACCCAAGTTGGACCTGGGAGGGTTGGTCAGAGAGGAAAGAAGTCAGCAACGCCAGGGCCTGACCGTTGATACCCAGGTTATCACTGAGACATTTGAGCAGGATGGCATGGTTGACCGTGTCAAAGGCAGAAGAGAGATCAAGCAAGATGAGGACACAGGGGGTATTAGAATCAAGGTTGGAGAGCAGGTCTTCACGGATGTTCAGGAGAGCAGTTTCCGTGCATCTGGCAGCTCTGAAGCCAGACTGATGGTCATTAAGACAACCAACATATTCAGTGTGGATATTAAGCTGGGAGTTGGCCAGTTTTTCTAGGAGTTTGCCTAGGAAGGGAGTGATGGAGATTGGGCGATAGTTAGCCGGGCAGGAGGGGTCGGCAGAGGTTTTCTTAAGAAGAGGGTGCACAAGGGTGTGCTTCAAGGGGATGGGAAGACTCCAGTGGCGAAGGAGTGGTTGCAGAAGTTAACCAGGGCAGGAGCCAGGGAGTCAATGTGGTCCTTGATGGTTTTGGAGAAACAGGGGTGAACCTGTTTTGACGAGACTTTCATAGATCAGACTTGTCTAGAAACCTTGTTTGCGGAGAACAGGAGAAAGGCAGAGAAGGAGGGAGGAGAGGTAGGTGCAGAATGGCCAGAGGAAGAGCAGGGAGTAGAGGGAGGGGGAGAGGAGGACAGGATGCCCTGAGTTTTGGTGATGAAGTGAAAAGCCAGTGCCGTGCAGAGGGCCTGGGAAGGGACAGGAGAGGTAGAGACTGCGGCAGAATTGGCCAGTTCCTTGCAGATTTTAAAGATTTCAGTCTAGTTGTTAGATGCCGCAGAGACGCGGGCTTGGATAAGAGCTCTCTTCTTGGTGAGGACAGAGAGGCAGTATTTCCTTTAGAGCAGTCGGCAGGCCAGTTTGTCAGAGGATGTACATGAAGCACGCCATTTCCTCTCGGCCACCCTGCACTTGCATTTAAGGGTGACGAGGTCTGAGTCGTACCAGGAGTTGCACTTAGCTTTGGGATTCAGGCAGATTCTCATGACAGGGGCAAGAATATCAAGAGTATCAGATATAGCAGAGTGGCGCAGGGAAAGGGCTGTGTCAGGGTGAGAGTCAGCCAAAGGGGGAGGGAGGGGTGAGAAAGTGGCAGCGTAAGCCTCAACTGACAGGCGCTTCATGGGTCGGATGACCTAGAAGGTGGGTGGCAGTGATGGAAGTGGCTTGGCCTGAGGGGTAGAGAGGGCTAGATGGGAGTAAAGGAGAAATTGATCACTCCAGGAGAGAGGAGTTGTGAGCAGGGCAGAACAGAAAGGGCAAGGTCTGAGGAGATCAGAACATCCAGAGTGTGCCCTGCAGGGTGAGTCGGGCCAGAGTGGAGAATGGAGAGTGAGAAAGAGTGACAGAGGTTGTGAAAGAGTCCAGACTGAGGGCAGGAGGCATCCAGGTGTTGAAGTCTCCAAGAAGGAGGAGTTGAGTGGTCGAGACCAGGAGTGTAGAGGAGAGGACCGCCCACTCAGAGAGGAAGGAGGGAGATCTGATCAGGTGGGCGATAGATAGTAGCCACAGTAAGGGAATGGCTAGGGGAGAGAGAGAGCCTGCAGACGAGGCATTCAAAGGAGGAGTAGGCCTGCGTAGGAATGACAGAGGCAGGAATCCACCCGGGGAAAATCAGGGCTACACCCCCTCCAGAGCGGTTGGGCCTGGGTGCGGCGAGGATCTTGTAGCCGTCAGGGAGGAGTGTGTCAAAGCTTGTGACAGAGATGTCTTGGGAAGACCGAGTACATCAAGGTCTAGTTCCTCCAGAAGGCGGCAGATGTCGGAGGAGTGTTTGACAGCTGAGCGGGAGTTAAGAGTGGCAATATGGAGAAGGTTGCCATCCATGTAGGACTTTTGGGGAGGGGTACAAATCAGAGGTACGCCCTGCGGGGTTGTAGAAGGAGCCTGAGGGGGGGCAGAGAGGGGAGGAGAGGGCAAGTTAGCAGGGGGAGGTGAGGAGACTGTGTCGGGCGAGAGGGGACAGCAGGAGAAGAAAGGAAATTGATGAGGCATGGGAAGCATCTGTGGAAGATGTAAAGGTTGGCCTGGGGGCCTTGGACCCGGACTGTGCCATTCACATAAACATTAATGATGACCTTAGAGGAGTGGAAGGAGGCCAGGAGGGCATCCCACCTGGTATCACCATTAATGGGAGAAGAAGAGAAAGTAGAGAGCACAGAGACCATATGTAGGGTCCGTAGGTCAGGTGAGGGAACGACAAAGAGGAAGTCGGTGAAAGTTTGTCTGGAGGAGGCACTGGTATAGGTGTCAGCGATAGGGAGGACTGGATTGGAGAACAGGATGTATTTTTTAAACTTCTTCCTACCAGATTTAGTGAGGAGGGCAGGATAATCAATAGAGAAGCAGTTAGAAAAAATAGGAGAGACAGAGAGCACCATGGAGCAGAAGGGGAGAGGAGAGAGAGGGAAGGGAAGAACACTAGGGAATGACAAAGGGCAGGGTGCAAGCAGACGAGACAGCAAGAGGCGAGACAATTGAGCAATTGTGGCAATACAACAATTCCAAAAGACAAACAAAGGGCATCATTATGAAGTTGCACCAGCAGGTTCCTGGCAACCTCACGTGGATATCACAGGGGGCAGTATGGTAAGTTCCCATTCTCATGGAGTCTGATAGGACTCCATGCTACTGGTTTTTCTTGAAGCACTGTCACTGTTGTTAATGGTGCCGGTGCTTCAGTGCATTTTCTGCCGGTAGGGGGATCAACTACCAGTAGGTCAGGCCTGCCGGTTGTTCAGTGTCCCTACCGGCAGACTCGGTGTGACCTGGTCTGGAAAAGGTGCTGGTAACCTTGTTACCGCCCCTTTTATTTCCAGACCGGGTCACTCGTAATGGGGTCCAAAGTCTCTCAGTACAGACTTAGGGACCAGTCAGTTTCCCTATAGAAATGCACAAAATAGTCGAGAGAAGTAAAGCAAAAGGATTTACTGATCTCCAAAAATCAGGCAAGGGTTAAAAAAAATAACCACAAAGACTGGGGGTCTCAAAGGAATCTATGGATGGAGAGGTGCATAAAGACAATCTTTGGTAACACTAAGTTTGTTACTTACCCTACTGTATCATAAATATCTCTCTATTCCTCTGTATCTGACAGGGAAATCAAGTTGTCCTGTGTATCTGGGTGAGATAAAGTTGTATGTCTGGCATGACCTGTAGCCTGACTATATGTAGGTGTGCCAAAACAGGCAGTTTGACTCTGGTAAGTTCTGAGCAGGCGAAAGGTAGTCTCAGGAATTTATTATAATTTCCCTTCACCCATGAAGTGTATTTGCCTGTCAGTTTTGGTTTGTGATTCTGAACTAAACTGAACATCTTTGATTTCTCTTCTCAACTTTACGTTATGGTCCATTTCAATCGTCAATTGCTCTTCACTCTGTTCACTAGATTCGTTCTGACTAGCCTGACTCGTGTCCAATGCTCTAGTTTTCAAAGCCATTTTTCTTTTCATGTTTGGAACATGTTCTGTAAAGAATCATTTTATTTCTGATAAGTATGTGTTTCTTTGACTGAATCTTGGCTGATAGCCTGCCAGCTAGCTCATACAATCTCTGACATTACATCATTCTGATATTTCCTTAATGTTTCTGACTTCTCTTTCAGTGTATCATTCCCTTCAATTCTTTGTATTAACTCTTGTCCAGTCATCTTACTTCTATCAACCTGTGCTTCTGTCTGTGTCAATTCTATGGTGAGCTGATGTATTTCCTGAAATGAATTGTCCTTTTCATGTTCTGAGTCCTTTGCTGCTTAATGATTTCTGTATCGTTATAAAGCCGCTTAAACTCAGCCTGTGTTTCTGTCTCCTTGCCATCTGTGTTCACATTGCCATCTAATAAGTCACTGATGTAGGTGACTTGTTTAGTAAGTTTGCCTTTTAACTTATCATATGTCTGTAGGCACTGACTATGAATCCCATTAGTCTCTAACAGTTCTCTCTCTAACCATTGTTTGCCCTTTCTGAATACTTTCAACTAATCTTACATATCTTCCACTAAACAATGTTGTGTAACACTTGTTTGTCATCCAGATACTCATTCTACGGGTTGAACTCTTGTTCACACTGATACTTAGCTTGTTGCATACATTGGAAATCTGCTGAAGTCTTTTGGGCATTTTCTCTAAATTGGTGCAAACAATGTAGGTTCTCTTTGAATCTATCTTCTAACAGCTTAAGGTGAAAGAGCGATGGGTAGAAACATCATCTAGCAGGCCTACTGGCACCCAAATAATTAGTATCACATTTTTGCAAAATGTCTTTCTTTTTTATTTTTCATGTATAAACATCTTGCACTACCGATTGGCCAGAAGAAAATATCTGGTTAGTGCATGGTCAAGGTCCAAGTTCAAATCAGCCCTGATGTTTTGTGATGTCATGGCGAGTTTGTATATTCAATAAATGTATATTCCAATATATTAATTGCTAACCTTCAATAAAATCAACAATCCACCTGAATTATTTTTCTCACTTCTTTTTTCAAGCTACAATTCCACAAATGTCAATTTACCATAACATCCTGTGTACTCTAATGAGACTATATAAGAAGGGCCATCCTTTTCCAAGCACAAATGCAATTTCACACACACATATGTGATCTTAGGCACAAATTGTGTTACTTAATGCATGGTTCCTCACAATCGGTGACATCATCTACTTAATGCCCCACCAAGAAACCACGATTTTTGTGAGATATATTGGTTATTATATGGTCTCTTCACTAAGTTGGCACCACTGATCTAACTATCCCTATCATACAGTCCCACCCCACAATTCTGGGACTATGAACCCCCTGGGTTTTTTGGTTGAACTCAAATGTATTTAAATAAAACTATTTCAAAGGTGGTCCCCTTACTTTATGCAGGGGATGTCACCACAAGAAATACTTTACATGGACTTATTTACCAAGTTAAACGTGGCCTGGCTGTGACAAACTCTGTTCATATAATACACTTTGACTCAAATACAACATAACTGTCAATTTCTTACAATTCTAATCCTAAATAATACCATGCAACTTCTTAGGACACTTAAATCTATGTTCTTAATGCCAATTATTGGCCAGTATAAAAGCTCTTTTCAGTCCAACTTTACATCAAATCAGCTACAGTCAATAGATAATCAGTCCAACACATTTAATTTTCTCCATTATGAAAACAAGTAATGGTACCAGAGAAAGGTTACATAGAAAAATGAGATGTATATACAAATAATATTCACTATGGCCCCAGTATGAAGGTGTGGTTATGAATTGCTAACCTATATGCATGCGATTTAAATGCAGGGTGCATGAATTGCATCACAATTCTGCAGGGTTGGGTATGCAAAACAATGCTATCAATTTAGTACTCACAGGATGTGCGCCCACTCGCCCAACATAGGAACATGGTTTTGTGATTATATAATATAAGGATGAATACCCTCCCACTTAACTTCAATAACCTGATCACTTTGTAATGCTAAGTGTGAGGAAAGGGTATTTTTATATTGTGATTTTGTTCATGGGAAACTCCCTCTCATGTACCTGTTCACTTCTTTATATCTGTGACTTTCACTTATCACACACTATCAAGGCTATGATTAGGGGCCATCAGACCACTGCCCAATGTGACAAAGCAAAAACAAAAAGGTGATGGCTGGAAGGTTTAGAATGAATCTTAACCACTGGCATTGCCCTGGGAAACCCTCCAGACCATCGTTCTTCGCCTGCCAAGCCTTTACAGAAGGGGAAAGACCATATGCAAATCAGGCTTGGCCCCACCCCAAAAGGGGCAGCCCAGCCGAACTGTTAGCAAACGCACCACCAGGGCTGTCAATTTCCACATGGACACTGTATCCATTGCTCCTTCTTTCAAACATGACACCCGGCAAACCAAACTCAAATTGGACAAAGACCCACCCTTTATCAAACGTGCCCTCATTAATGCAAGATCCCTGCCAGCCCATGCAATAGATATTGCTGATTACATAACATCACAGGACCTCAATTTTATAGCAATTACTGGGACATGGCTCCAAGCCGCATCAGGACCTTCTCTTGCCCTTGCTAAACCTGACAAATACTCCCTCATCCAACATGACCGAGACTCCAACATCTCCAAAGGTGGGGGTGTTGACTTTATCTATAAAACTACACTTGGCTTAAGAGTCATCGCCAATCAAACTATGCCTTCGGAAGAATTATTATCTATTAAATGACCTACCTCACCATCCAGCACTATCACCATACACCTCATTTACCGGCCCCCAGGCCCTACCACCACCTTTGAGGACGATATGTCGCTCCTCTTAGCTACCAACACTAAACCTAAATCTCAAGTCATTCTCTTGGGTGACCTCAACCTGGGCTATCAGGACCCCAAAGACCTAAAAGCCTCGGTCATAGCCGACACTATTACCGAATTAGGATTCTTACACCGAATAACTGAACCAACACACAACAATGGCAGAACCGTTGATTGGTTAGCCAACCTCAATTGTGAAATAAACATTCTGTCCAACACACTTTGTGCATGGTCAGACCATCACCTTATCTCCTTCACCTTAAAAGAAGGTATCCACTCGAACCAACAGATTCTGGCCCCTCCTATGAATACCAGAAACAAACGTAATATAGCAAAGGAGAAGTTGCTACCCTTACTTCAGCCAACTATCAACGCCCCCGCTACACTTACGGATCCCACTGCCCTAGCTGACCTCTATAACATCACTATACTCAACGCCATTAATTTGTTGGCACCATTAAAATTACGAAAATCTAAGCCACAGGAGCACCTCAATACACGGTACACCCCTCACCTTAGATCTCTACGGAAACTGAAAAGAAATTTGGAAGCTCTTTGGAAAAGCTTCCCTTCAACAGCTAACAAGGATAACCTCTCTATAGCTTCCCTCAATTACAAAGAAGCTATTGTCCAAGTTGTAAAGACCGGAGGGGGAGTCTGCACTTCCGCTCTCTATATGGTAGAGGGGAGGCACAGAGACCCCTGCCAAGATTCTCTATTACGGTAGCAATGGACGAGCAATCAAGGCCTAGCTTCTCGGGAGGTAATGCAAGCTGGTTCTTAAGTACAGTGTAGTCCCCGAGCCCCCACAAAGGAATGTCCACACACTGTATCGGTTAAAACACAATCTTTATATAATTAATATTCAAAGTCCTATACACGATCACGATAACTCACTTTGTACTCCAAAAATCAACAATGGTAAATATGTGCAATTCTAAAGGGGTACCACTAACGTTATTAGAGCTTATTAAAGTGCATACGTTCAGAATGACACACAGATCAAAATAAAGAGGAAACCAGTAGTAGAGAGAGGAAGGAAAGCAGGATGGTTGAGCAATAGGCAGAATACTGGTAACTATCGTTAAACACAGCTCTGTGTGGAGATCCCCCCACCTGGGCAACCTACAGAAGTAAAATACAAGCCCAGTCCAAATATAGTCCACCCTTAGACTTCCCAATAGTTCTGCAACCCCAAAGTACCTTAGTGTTGTAGCGTTCCGCGTCGGGGAAATCGACAACCCTTCTTGAGTGTCCTCCCTTTCAGGCAGGAGTCACGGGTCGTCGAACGTCCGACGGGGAACAGGTCGAGCTACGACGGTGAAGTGGCCGCGTTGTTCCTAGCGGTGCTCGTTGACGCGGAAGAGGCATGCGGGGCACCTCGGGGTCGATAGTTCTGGATCGAAAGAGTTGAAGAACTGTGGCCCAGCAAGGGCCTTGAGTCGTCAGCGTCTCTGTGGTCTTTGGGTGGTGGAAAACCCGCCAGTGGATGCTCCTCGGCACCGACGGTCAGGCCTTCTCCAGCAGGATACAGCGGCGACGATGCAGACAAGAGCGTCCTTGGATCAATGAAGTTTCTTAGGCAACGTGAGCACGGCAGCTCCAGTCTGCGACGGCGGTCGATGACAGTGACGGACAACAGTCCGGGCACTTCTCCTTGGAGTTCCGCAGCAGTCCCCGTATCGGGTCGGCAGCCTGTCGAAGGTCTGTCTACCAGGGAGCTTAGGCAAAGATCAGCTGTGCACGATGGTCCCTCGTAGCTCGGGAAGAGGGCGCCTCACCAGGTCCTCTCTGGGTCAGTTCTTGAAGAACAGCAACTTTCAGATTGCGAAGGAGAGCATTAGCAATTCTTCTCGTCCAGCAGGGCTCAAGGTTAATCTTCACTCCAGTTATTCGTCGTAGTGGACTTCAGCTTCCGAACACTATTCCTAGCAGTGAGAGGTCCCCAGATATACTGTTGATCTCCCATTCATTCCGCTAGGTCACACTCAAGCATCCAATCACGACTACGGGCATTCATGCAGACAGTCAACCAATCAGGTACACGAGGTATTCAGGCCATTCACTTCTCTCCAGACACTCACAACAAGTTATGTGTATTGGGACAAGTACCGAGCCATTCAACACTCCAAGCTGCATTCATGCCGGTTTCGGGCAGGGCTGTCTCAACCATTGTGTCAAACACCAGATACTAGACAGTCACAACATAGAATGTGTATTCGTCACACACTCCATTCACCCAGGTCCCACCCACAGGCGTACCCACAACATATGGTCATTGAGAAGGCTCCAGCCAGTCTGGTCGGCACTTCCCCACACTACCAGATACGGAACTTCCACCCAACAGCCAGTCGGGGGAAGGGACAGAGGCAGGGCTTCCCGGGACTTCGGGAAGATCAGGGTAACAGGTGATGGAAGGCAAGAGGCCATGGGGGCCATTTTGTCTCCATCAGGAATCGATTCCAATGACAGGGCCTAGGCATCCCAATATGGAGGACGCTCAGGGCACCAGTCATTTCAGCACAGAACTGCCACCAGCCCGTACCCTGCTCTGTGGGTCACACACAGGTGCCCAAAAACGTATACTAGGGGCACAGGGTTGTACCCCTACCCATGGGTGCCATAAGGGTATCCCATGGGGCTGTTCACCAAACCAAAAGAGAGAGAGCTGCACCGCCAGGAGTCCCACATGAACTCCTGCACGGAAAAGACGACAGAACACACGATGAAAAGCATTAAAGGACAAGGATACGGAGGCCCTGTCCCTCCGATGCATTTCCAGCATCACACAAGTCAAAAAAACAAGTACATCGCCCGCAACCCCAGGGCCCAAATCAAGCACTAAGGAACTGTTCAACATTTTGAAAGAGCTTGAATCTCCCGCACCACCACCTGATACTTGTACCAAAGATACTACGTGGTGTACCAACATCCAGAATGCACTACAAGATAAAATCACAATACTTCAAATTAAAATTGAATCTAAAAAACTCCTAATTTCCAACACCTCATCTACGCCCGTTCCCAATACTCTAGACAGGAACACACATAACCAGTTAAACTTCTCCCCCCTCTCCATCAAAGAGGTGGAGAACATCATTATGAAATTAAAACTGTCTAACTGCCAGGCAGACACTTGCCCTGCTCCCATTATTAAAGAGTCCGCAAAGGAGCGTGCCCCCTTCATCACTGCCTTCATTAATGCTTCATTAAAATCTAGCACTGTCCCTAATAACTTAAAAGATGCCTGGGTACTGCCACTTCTAAAAAATCCATCCCTCGACCCAAATAATCCCTCTAACTATCGACTAGGGGTGTCACGGTATTAGTTTTATGACGGTACAATAACCTTCTTGCCAAATGACGGTATATCATGGTTATCGCGGTATAGCAGGTGGAGTTAACTAATCTTAACAAATATTTTCTAAACGGTCATAAATTGTCAGGTTTATCATCACAAACAAAACCAGGCACCCAGGGCCAGAATTGGGCTTTTCAACATACTTTCCACTGAAATGCCACCCCTTGCTTCCACCAAACACAAACACGTGTGGAAAGGGGGGAGGGCTGCTGCAACTGGCAAAGCAAACTGAATAGCTTTTCTTAAATGGTCCTTTAGGCTTTTAGCTCCCCCCACTGGCTACTGGTGAAGATGAACATGTTGCCATCTTGATAATCTGCATGTCACAGATCAATGGAGTCTGATGTAGTATACGCTTGTGCGCATACACACACACACACGCGCACACACTCTCTCTTTATGTTACAGCCTTTAGTTTACTTCCGGGCCAAAAGGTGTTCAGTAATCACAGACATGTTACCCTTTGGTATGGCAGCAGGGAATACCCACAGAGATGATTACATTTCGCAGTGTGACTTATATGTAAATTCAATGAAAGAACCAGGCAAATCCCCCATTGTCATATGTTTAGAAAACATTATCCATTATAAATATATAAACCCCAAAGCCACCAACCCAAAGTCCCAGGAGGATAGCTCAGCGGCAACGTGCGTGCCTTGGAAGCAAGACGACACGAAGCAACACAGGTTTGATCCCTGTGTCCGCGCTTAGAAACCTCTGGGTGCTTAAGTGCGTTATAAATACGCAACGAAGACAAAAACAATTACGCAACTAAATAAACAAATCCAATTTCTTTAACAGCGCCTCGATGCCCGCAGGCTGTATGAGCGCTTAAAAAAAATGTACATAAAAAAAACCCCTCTTCCTTCTTGGCACTGTATTTATTCTTCCTATTGCTAACATATTGCTTTTGTGTCAGGCACGTGTGGTTTATGGAATGGCATTAAAAACTGCTCAAACTGAAACTACTTAGCAGATGGCAAATCCAACAGTGCAAGACCAAGACTGTGCAGCACTTGCTTACTGCAGCCTTTCCAAATCAGATTGAAAAGCCCACTTAACGGTATGAACGGTATACCGCTATAAACAATGTGACGGTTATTATTGTTCAATTAAGTGGTTCACGGTATCTTTAACGGTATACCGTAATACCGTTACATCCCTACTATCGACACATCACCACGGTACCCTTTCTGCTAAAAATTCTGGACCATGCAGCATACCTTCAGATCCAACATCCCCTGGAATCCAATAACCTTCTTGGTATAAGACAATCAGGGTTTAGACCCAGACATGGGACAGAAACAGCGCTGATTGACCTTAAGACTCAAATTGAAGCCCTCAAAGACAAAGGCAAACTAGCCTTGCTCCTGCTACTCGACCTGTTAGCTGCATTTGACCTTGTGAACCACAAAGTCCTCTGTAACCATTTATCATCGGTAGCGCACTTCTCAAATGAAGCCAACGCTTGGATCCAGTCATTCCTCAATAACACGGAGCGCCATCTAGCTCACTTACCCACCCACATTGATAAACGTGCACACCGTCCTTGCAGACATCAGTGCGACACTGAGGAAGCCAGTTATCCTGGTTAACGAACCCCACAATATGTCCACTCCCTCCCAAATGCCTTACCACCCATTACTACTTGGCCTAATATAACTACTGATTTTGGTACTTACTTACCTCAGTTTTTCTGCCTCAGGTCAGTTATCTTACCTCACCATGCTAGACCCTGTGCACCAAAAGCCATAAAATATCACCTCGCTTGCCCACTCACTGCCCCCCATTGGGCCTTCTGCACAGGATCAAGGCTACAACCACAGCGTCTTCACTTCCTCTCAACCCTTATCTAAACACCCCAGCTCTATGGCTCAAGTATTTTGCAAGCAAACCCACACCTAACCAACCATGTTCCATACAGACTAGGAACTCTAGACTAGGTTCCAGATTCACCCGTGTTGCTCATCATCCTATCCTCTGCACCTCCTCATTAACTGCACCACCTTCGCCGTTCACCCCACGCCATAGCACTACCCTGGCTGACACATTCACCTCTACTCATGACACCTCACCTAGTCATAACACAAGCACGTCTCACTCTCCTAAAGACACCACCAAGGGGGTCCTTATCAACGCCAGGTCCCTTATGGGCCACACACACTTGATATAGCGGATCTCATTACCACACAAGACCTAGACTTCCTTGCTGTCACGGAGACCTGGCTGCATGCAGCATCTGGTCCCCTCCTCTCACTGGCCATCCCTTATGATTATACTATCATTAGATGTGATCGCAATGCCAACCACTCGAAAGGAGGTGGTGTTGCCTTCATCCACAAAAAATCGATTGCCCTGCGCATCATACCGGATCAACAGATCCCCTCAGCAGAACTCCTATCAGTTAAACTCCCTTTCTCACACAACCAAACGGCTATCCTGCATCCCATCTACAGGTCACCCGGACCCGTTACCACCTTTGCAGACAACATCTTAACGACCCTCGCAGACAAAACCAAGACCAACTCGCAAATAATACTATTAGGCAACCTCAATCTTGGCTTCAAAGACCCCAACGACACTAAAGCTTTAGACCTTGCTAACTCACTCACCAATGCTGGCTTCACTCATCGTAGCCTTGAAGCCACCCATGTAAAGGGAAGATCCTTGACTGGCTAGCAGACCTAAACTGTAATATCACCACAGTAGTTAATACACCTTGTGCCTGGTCTGACCATCACACTGTTACATTCAACATCTCAGATAACTACCAACGCCCCTATCCAGACCTAGCACCTCCAATTTGTACTAGAAATAAGAGATATTACTAGAGAAAATCTTCTCCTACACATCCTGCCCACACAGAACAATGTTTTATTATCCTGTTCAGACCCTACAGTCTTAGTTGATACCTACAATGCCACTATTCTTAAAGCTATGGATACCATTTCCCCCATTAAATCTTGGAAAGCTAAACCACGCGCTCACCTCAATTCATGGTTCACACCACCGCTGAGGGCCTTACGCAAAGACAAAAGAAACAAGGAAGCCCGCTGGAAAAGTCACCCTACGGATACCAACAAGGATAGCCTCATCATAGCGTCACTTAACTGTAAAGAGGCAATCTTCCTAGCTAAAAAGACTTACAACAAACTTATTTTGAAAGCTGAGTCTAACACCAAAGAGCTCTTCAAGATTCTTAAAGAAGTTGAAACACCTTGCACACCACCTGACTCATGTAGCAAAGACAGCTCTTGGTGCTCAAACATACAAAAAGCACTCATTGACATAACCGCTATGCTACAGGCCAAAATCAATGCAAAAAAAGCACCCTCCAACCTAACGCTCTACCTAACCCCCCCCTAGATAAAACCCACCGCGCTCCACACACCCTTATACCTTTCAGTTTCTCACCTGTAACCATCCCCGAGGTAGAGAACATCATTTGTAAACTCAACCTTTCCAACTGCCAGGGCGACACTTGCCCAGCTCCCATTATAAAAGAGGCTTCTCATGAGCTTGCTCCAATCATCATGGTGCTAATTAACATGTCATGCAGCACAGGCACTGTGCCAGACAACTTGAAGGATGCCTGGGTTATCGCCCTTCTCAAAAAGCACTTGATAGACCCAAATATACCCACTAACTTCAGGCCCATAACAACCGTACCATTCCGGCTAAAAATCTCGGATCGAGCAGCCTACCTTCAGATCCAGGATTACTTGGAACGCAATAATCTCCTTGGTTTTAGACAGTCTAGTTTCTGCCCCAAGCATGGAACGGAAACGGCCTTGCTAGACTTAAAAACCCAAATTGAGGACATGAAAGACAAAGGCAAGATCGCCCTCCTCTTACTGCTGGAGCTATCGGCCGCTTTTGATTTGGTGAACCACCAAATCCTATGTCGCCATCTCAAAGTGGCAGCCCACTTCTCCGATAAAGCCATCATATGGATCAAATCTTTCCTAGCTAACATATCCATGAGGTTATTCTCTCCATTCGCCTCAGCTTAACCCACTCCAGTTTTCTGCGGCGTCCCCCAAGGTTCTTGTGTTTCACCCACGCTCTACAATGTGTTCACAAAACGCTCTTTGATATACTCGACTATCTGGGTGTCACCTACACAAATGATGCCGATGACACCCAGATACTCATCCCTATCCCGGGCAACTACACAGCTGACACCAAAGCCTTAAACAATGTTTATATGATCATCCAGGCTTGGATGGCCCAACATGAGCTCTGTCTTAATGATGATAAGACAGAGCTCCTCATCCTGGGTTCCCTCAATCGACTGAGCAACGTAGGCCCTCCATTGAAATCCTTTGTCATTGATGGCAATAATATTAAGGTGACTAATGACACCAAAACGTTAGGTATCTACCTCGACTCTTCCTTATCCCTCATGAGACAAACTAACGCAGTGACCTCAGCATCCGCGTACACTTGCAAACTCATCGCTGCTTGCCGGCCATTTATCACTTCAACTAACTGCACTACGCTTGCTAGAACTCTAATTATGTCTATGGTAGACTATTGCAATGCCCTTTATCTCGGGACTAGCCAACATAACATCAGCAATCTTCAGGTCATTCAAAATAACGCCATCAGAGCTGCCCTGAACATCCCCAGGAACCAATACATCTCGGACACCTGACGTAACCTGCACCGACACAAATGCTTGGCCGACAATGCTCCCCATTACCTGGCCACCCGATTCTCATTGCAAACTTCAAACCGGCCACAAAGAGCAGCCCAAACCCACTGCCTCTCCATAACCAAATTCAAATTACAAAAACCTGGTGGGGCCAGTTTCCCGGTGCTCACTTCCAAACTATGAAAATCTACACCTACCCCACTTAGACTAGAACCCTCGTTCTCGATCTTCAAGAGCAAAGCCAAATCTTGGCTCATGGCCCAAGACCCAATCAATCCCTTAAAGTAACCCTAATACAAGGACCAGTTCATTCACTGTAACTGTCTTAACCTGTTTGCAACACTTTAAATACTTGTAACCTTCTTGTATATATGTCACCATGTACAGTATGCTTTTAATTTTATATCTATGCTGCTAATGTACCCTATGACATGTTTATGTATATTGATGCTGTGACTGTAACCTAAGATATG
The DNA here is from genome assembly GCF_040938575.1 of Ambystoma mexicanum. NCBI lineage: Eukaryota > Metazoa > Chordata > Amphibia > Caudata > Ambystomatidae > Ambystoma > Ambystoma mexicanum. Next base: position 437,412,393 of record NC_090935.1, read on the forward strand.
TGCCCAGATGCCATCGGGCCAGGTGCGCTATATAAATAAAGAAATAAAATTACAAACAGATCCATGAGTGTCTCTGCACCATAACCCTCTGCAGAACTAACACCGGTCACATGCGGTGTCCCGCAAGGGTCATGTGTTTCACCAACACTTTACAATGTGCCCCTGGTTGATGACCTTGACTATTGGGGTGTCACCTATAAGAATTACGCTGATGACACCCACATACTTATCCCTATAACAGGTGACTATTATACAGACACTAAAACACTTAACATCTACCTCATTATACAAGCATGGATGGCTAAGCGTGGACTCTGTCTTAATGATGATAAGACAGAGTTGCTCCTCCTTGGGTCAACTGCCAAACTGAACAAATTGGATGAACAATTTTCCTCTTTCAACATTGATGAAAATATTATCAAAATCTCTAAAGATGTAAAAACCCTAGGCATTTACATTGACTCGGCTTTAGCACTTACAAGAAAAACTAATGCCATTGCATCGTCCTCTGCCTACACCTGCAAACTCATTACTGTCTGCAGACCATTTATAACACCGGCTTATTGCATCACGATAGCTAGAGCCTTAGTACTCTCCAAACTCGACTACTGTAATGCACTTTATCTAGGCACCACTCAACGGAACCTAAATAAGATGCAAGTCATACAAAATAATGCCATCAGGTTAGCTCTAAATATCCCCAGATCACAACAGATCTCTGAAACTAGGGGAAATTTGAATAGGCTCCCTGTGAAGCAAAGAATCACACTTTAATCCTTGTCTACCACTCATAAATGTCTCACTAACTCGGCACCTCAATACTTGACCAACAGCTTCACATGCAATATACCAGCACGTCCAACCAGAACTGCTCAGACCCACTGCATTAAGATTTTCTAATTCAACTTGCAAAGAGCAGGAGGAATTGGCTTCCCTGTCCTAGCAGTGAACAGCTTGTATTTACTCCCCAAAACCATAAGATCAGAACCCTCTTGCCACATGTTCGGAAAAAATGTCAAGCTTTGGCTACATGAGCAAGAACGTAGCCACTCCACATAACTCTGCCTACATTGTACAGTTTTTCCGCTGATTTTGTAACTCTAATAAGTATTATATGTTTATACCACACCTCAACTATAAATATTGAAAGACAAGAGGGAGGGTGAACATCCGAAATGTGGCAACAGTAATTACCTCTGCAGGGGTTGATTGTGGCCCGACCAAAGGGACAGAGTTGTTTTCGATAGTACCAGCTCAGAGAGTTGGTCGGAAAGGGAAGTGCCGTCCAAACTAGACCCTGATCGGAAAGAAGTGACTGTTAAACCAGTCATGCGAAGGCGAGCTAGGCCAAATCCGAATAATCCAGCAGGTGGGTTAGTGGATTTGACAACGTTAAAGGATTACTCTCAGCAACCTATTGAAACAGCCTCTGTTGACATGGATGGTCCGATTATTTGATATAGGTGCGGCTGGTCTTCTTGTGGATTCGACAGACGCTGCAAAGGTTTGGCTTTTGGAAATACATATTCAGGAGGTTTTTTCCTGCGGGACCCCCTCATGATCAGGATGGGAGAGAACTGCAAGTTTTGTTAACACAGTTAGCTGCACAAGGATGTAATCGCAAGTATCCAATCACCTCAGATTGGCCTATTGAGGAGAGGAAATGGTATACATTGAGAGAGGCGATTCAGAAGCTAGAGAACATGCCATGAAAGAAACCATCCATCTTGAAATGCCCGAACATATGGGGTTAGTAGCGTAATCGGTCTCAGCCCAAAATACCATTATTCAAACTGCTTTTCCGGCATACAGAAATGCTATTAGGCAGTTGGCTGACCTAGGGGAATAGGATAAGGCAGAAGAAAAACCCAGACAGAGAGAAAGAGAGGACCGTAGTGACAGACACACCCCTGGAAGGAGGTTTGACAGCCAAGATTCCTGTGTATCTAGAAAATATATGTTTTTGGCGCTCCTAAAAGATGGGGTGCCGCGGGAAGTCATTGATGGAATCGAAACCCGAGAAATGTATCAGCTCTATAAAAATAGAGGGTAGAAGGAAAAGAGCTGTACAAGCAAGTGAAAATGCAAGAGGTGAATAAATCAAATGGGGAAAATTTCCCCTGAGGAGGAGGCGGGTAAAGAGTCCATGGGGACACCTTTACCAATTCAGCCGGCTTATGCTGAATTATGGAAGGTTGGGAGCGCAGTGTTGGAGACAGAGTCCTAATACACACATTCAAAATACGATTAGGATTGTGGTCAAACTCCGGAAGCGGCTGCCCGACTTAAGGTAGATTGACAGCCTCATGTGAATGTGAAGTTATTTTGGCAATCAGGAAATACACAAGAGGTTCGTGCCTTAATTGATACCGGGGCAGAGGCCTCATTGATTCACAGGAATCCTTCATGGTTTAATTTCGAGCATTTCACCATTACAGGGTTGGGAGATGAAGAGACTCCCGCAGTCCAAACCAGAGTTGACATGAAAATGTGTGATTTGAAAAGGAACAAATATCAAGTGCTGATTGTTCCCATAACAGAATACATTATTGGCTTTGATATTCTAAATGGGGTTCACACTCTGGTAGGAAGGTAACGTATCATTTTGGGGTGAGTGCATTGACGTGTACTCCTGTCCTTGTAGGAACATTGAAAATGCCCCCTGTGCAGGTTCCCTTGGCCACAAAACAGGTATACGTGAAACAATCACTTTGCCCTGAACCAAAATGTTGGGCGTGATGTGGCATGGAACCGAGGCTTTGCTTCCCTTCGGTTGCTAGGCAACGTGTATTCAATCTGCCAGCAGGCGGAAGAGCCAGCCATATCACGGCCATTATAAGGCCCTGTTTGCCCCCTGTTCGCCCCAGGAGCCGGATCCTTCCCTTGAACTTACCCACAAGTTATCCTCATCCCATCATCTCATTGAGTCGACTCTGTCGACCGTTCTAACACTTCTGTTAAGGGCTTGCTGCACTACTACACGCCTTAACAGTCTTATGCCCATATGCTCGTCTCGACCTCCCACCACTAACGACACCCAAACATTGGACTGTACCAACCACTGCTATGTTTGAAGGTACGTGTATCTTGCGGATAGGAAATAACCAGTCACTTTACCTGCTTGCTCCCATTGTTAATACTCTACATCCAGCCCATCCCCACCCCAACTATACTTATGTCTGTTGCAAGTCTGTACCCAACATTGTTTTACTGTTCCATTGATTTTGTTGATTATTGTGCACACTATTGCTCTCTAAATCTTGCCCATTTCATTGCCCAGCCTGAATAAGGTTTATAGCTAGTAGCTCACTGTACCGCCACTGTTGATTGTTGTACCTACCATTGCTACTGAAATTGCCTCTTCTGTTGCTTAGCCTTACCTAGGCTCACTGTTGATTAGCTTCCAATGTTGATTATTGTACTCACAATTACTATTGAAGTTGCTTCATTCTAGACAAAGAGTACTATGTTGGTTTGTAGGTATTACCGCTACCTGTACCAGTTTGACCCGTTTCCCAGACTTAATAAGCCTTATGGGCATTTGTTGACACTTCGAATCTGCCTTTTTTGCAAACCAGTCCCCTTAGGCCTGCCTCCAACCCTAACTGGTTCTCGGCACTAAATACTGCTTCACGGTGATAATCTACACATTCGAAAGGATTGTGCCCTCCGACATATTCCTTATCTTTGATATAATCCATTCCAGCTTGCTGGCCTTGGAATTATTTTTCCAGTAGAGGGCGCTGCACGTCGACGTCCCTCGAGTCGGTGTCCCTCGGCAGCCTCTGTATCGCCGCTGACATCATCATGAGTACAAATAGACTCACGCAGCGTCCATTGCTCAGTTCTGTTTTTCTGCGCTTTGCGAGCCTCGGAAACATAACGCTCGGTTCCTTTCTTCATAAAAATCTTCCTACACTTCGAAAATACTAAATTTACACAATGGCATCTTCATCCGAACCATTGATTCCACGATCCGGTTTTAAAACATGTCACGATTATTGGAAGAAAATGTCTTTAACGGATCCTCACAGGATCTGTTTGTGGTGCCTGGGATCGGAGCACCATTGTTCGGAGTGTGAGGACTGTATGTCCATGACGGCGAAAGCCTTGAAGGAGCGTAAGGGGAAGCTAGAAAGAGGTAAGGCTTTTAAAACTTCTACCCCTTCAAAAGTTTCTTCAGCTGAGTCGAGGCAGTCGTCTCCTCTTCGTCAAAAGAAACATTCTCGATCGAGATCTCGAAGCGGTTCCCATCATTCTTCGAGATCGAGACATTCTAAGAAGAGGCACCGTAGATCTACCTCTTCTTCTTCCTCTAGTTACCCGGAAAGGGTCACCTGCCCCACGAAATACAGCTCTCCGGCTAAGTGGGATGAATTCTGTAAAAAAATGCTTAGCATTTTCGAGAAAGCAGTCCTGACCCCTTCGGAGACGTCTAAAGGTGATACCCTGGGTGAAAGACTGAAAAATCAAAACACTGCAAGCCGAACCTGACAAATGAAAATACTCAAGATCGTCATTAACCCTCGAGTAAGGGCAATAAGACTGCGTCATCAACGCCGTCATCGTACATTCCTTCGACACACAAATCTGCGTCATCGACACCATTGTCAAAGAGACCTTCAACACATAAATCTGCCTCATCTACGCCGTCTTCGATGCCGTCGACGACTCTGATGAAGGATAAGTCTAGGACTGCCTCTACGTCACAGGCACCCGAGGTTTCGAAAGCCCCGAACATGACGTCGAGATTGCCATCGACAATCTCGACTGCGGAGTAGGATTCCGATCCTCTCGAGTTCATTGAGGCCGTTTCCAACGTTTTTGATGCCTTTTACAGGATTGTCGAAGCCTACAACGTCCACGTCGACAACCACAACGTTTTCTAAGGCTGATTACTTTAGAGCCTTGTCCTCCATATATGAAGAAGGGGAGGACTCTGACAATGAGAGACCTTTTGGTCTACAAAGGACCACAGTACCCATTCCAGAGGAATTAATCTCTGAAGAAAATAGGTTAAAAGACTTACAAGAGTCTCAACATGAGGCAAGTGGTATAGATACATCTCCAGAAGTAGAGTTTGCTAGACCAGAACCTGGAGAACATGCTGAGATACCTTATAGGGCTCTAATGGTTAGAATAATTGAATTTATGAGGTGGACTACACCTGCACCTTCTTTTCAGCAAGATGACCTTACTGATATATTGGATCAAGGACCCCAAGAGGATCCTGTTGGTCCTTTTCATGCTGCTCTGCAAAGGAAAATATCTGCAAATTGGGAGACTCCTGAAGTTATCCCTGCAGTAAATAAGAAACTCTGTGCTAAATACAGAGTATCATCTTCAGATCTAGAATATCTAAGTAAACACCCAACTCCAGAAAGTTTAGTTGTGCAGGCAGCGACTTCATCAAACAGTAAGTCGGCATATCCCACTATCCCACAAGACAGAGATGATAAAAGATTTGACGCCATGTCAAAAATAGTATTTTCAGCATGCAGTTTGGCACTGAAATCTATCAGCGCCACTTGCACGCTGGCAGGATTCAGATTCACTTTGGGAGTGTGCTTCATCTGCGGCTGACTGTCTCCCAGAAGGGGAAGAACGGGAAGCATTCTTAAACATCATCAGGGATGGTAAGCATGTAATGTGTGAGTCCCTTCAAACAGGCATAGACTCTGCTGACAGCATCAGCAGGGCAATGGCGGTGAGTACCACAATCCACAGATTTACATGTTTGCGGAATTCTGGGTTTGCTCCAGATGTGCAAGCCAGACTTCTTAATATGCCCTTTGATGGCACTTCTCTATTTGGAAAGAAGGCTGATGACAGCCTCGAGAAATTGCAAACATCCAAAGCAGCAGCAAAATCCCTTGGGGCTGCAATCAGGCAAACTCCAAATCGCCCCACAGGTACTTCCTGGAGGGGTAAGTCCTTTTGCTTTTACTCTGCATTCGGAAAAGGCAGAGGACAGCCAGCTCAAAGGGGCCAGAGACTATTCACCCATGGTGGATGGGGAAAAGGTACAAAATCCACAACAGCAGGTGCTACTTTACCGTAAGCATCTGCCTCAGCCGCTTCTAAAGCCCTCTGAGGTCTCCCCTCACAAGACACCAGTAAGGGGCAGGTTAACTCAACATCTGACAGAATGGCAGGCTATTAAGTCAGATGCTTGGGCATTGGAGACAGACCCACTCCTTATGCAGGAGATTTCAGACCTGCTAGAGAAAGGTGCCATAGAACCGGTACCTGTAGCGGAGAGGAACAAGGGTTAGTATTCCCCCTACTTTGTAGTACCAAAGAAGGACGGAAGATTGAGACCCATCTTGGACTTGCGAGAATTGAACAAATTCCTCAGGAAAGACAAGTTCAAGATGGTAACCCTTTCTCAGATCCTTCAGGCCCTCGGGCTTCAGGACTGGTTGGTATCTCTAGACCTTCAGGATGCTTATTTCTATGTGCCAAACAATCTCAAACACAGGAAATACCTGAGGTTCGCAATTGGCAACTCTCATGATCATTTTTGAGTTCTGCCATTTGGGCTGACCTCCGCCCGAGGGTCTTTACCAAGCTAATGGCGGTTGTGGCTGCAAGTCTAAGGAGGGAAGGGATTCACGTCTGCCCCTACCTGTACGACTGGTAGATCAGAGTATTATCCCCAGAACAAGCTCAGATCCATCTTGATTATGTTTACAACTTCCTTCACAAGCTGGGATTCTCCCTCAACTTAAACAAGTCACAGATGATACCATCACAGAGACTCCAGTTCATTGGAGCAGTCCTGGGCACATCCCTGGGAAAAGCCTCGCCACCAGAGGTTAGGGCTCAAGATATTCTACAGATGGTTACCAGGTTTCAAAATGCCCAACGTCTTCCAGCCTTCGACTTTTTCAGGTTGCTCGGCTTCATGGCATCCTGCATCTTCCTAGTGCCAGAGGCTTGCCTGAGAATGAGATCCCACCAGTGGGCACTAAGGACCCAGTGGTCACAATTCTCAGGGAGAATGTCAGATCTCCTACTAATTCCGAACAGAGTAGCTCGAGACCTTCATTGGTGAGCCTGTCAGGAGAACATCTTGGCAACCATGGCCGGAGATAACAGTAGTCGCAGATGCTTCACTTACAGGGTTGGGAGCCCATGCCAACGACTTGACCATCAGCGGTTGTTGGTCTCCATCAGAATCCAGACTACACATCAACCTATTGGAGGTGAGAGAGATCAGACTAGCGCTGACAGCTTTCCTGCCATCAGTACAGGGAAAAAATGTCCTGATAATGATGGACAACACAGTGGCCATGCACTACCTCAACAAAAGAGGAGGCGTACGGTCACTTGGGCAATTCAAGAAGGAATCTCTCTATCGGCAGTTCACCTAGACGGAGAGAAGAACTTGACAGCGGACGCTGTGAGCAGGCAGAGCACAGTCTCCCACGAGTGGAAACTAGCTCAGGAAGTCCTTCAAGAGATCTTCACCCTTTGGGGAACCCCTCAAGTGGATCTGTTTGCCACCAGTATCAACAGGAAGTGCGATCATTATTGCTCAAGGGAATTTCCCCCGAGAGGAGCTCTAGGGGACGCGTTCGTAGTGGACTGGGAATATCCACTTCTGTACGCGTTTCCTCCAGTGCCCGTCATTCCTCAAATGATCAGGAGGTTGAGAAGATTCTGGAAACGCATGATCCTAATTGCCCCTGAATGGGCCAGGAGAATGTGGTACCCGGATCTTTTAGACATGTCCATCTGCCCTCGGATTCGTCTTCCGCAAAGAGAGGATCTTCTCTCGCAGAAGGAAGTTCAGGTTCTCCATCCGGATATCAGAACCCTCAAACTTCACGCCTGGTTTCTGAAAAGTTGAGATACAAGGATTGGGATCGCCCGGATGACATCATGGAGGTGTTGCTTTCAGCCGAAGGCAGCAACAAAGACTTTATACCGCTGCCGTTGGAACAAATTTTGCAGCTGGTGTAGAGAAAAGGATATTGAACCCTTTTCATGTAATACACCGATGGTGTTATCTTTCTTGCTTTACTTAGCAAATTCAGGTCTCCAAGTTGGTACGATCAAGGGCTACCTCGCAGCGCTGTCAATCTTTAAGCGTACTGCTGAGGAGCCTTCATATTTCAAATTGCCCTTAGTAATTCAATTTCTGAAAGGATTAACTAATGTTTATCCCCCAAAAGTTCCATTGTGGGACCTAAACCTAGTCTTAAAGTTTCTGATGGGTACTCCATTGGAACCACTTCATTGCTGTTTATTAAGGTTTCTAACTTTTAAAATAGTTTTTCTAGTGGCTCTAACTTCTCACAGAAGAGTGAGCGAATTACATGCTCTATCTTGCAAACCTCCTCATACAATCTTTCATAAAGATAAGGTTGTTTTACAAGTGAAGCCCAATTTTATCCCAAAGGTGGTCTATGAATTCCACATTACCCAGAAAATAACTTTACCCTCGTCCTATCCTCCTCCCCATCCAGGGACAGAAGAAGAGAGATTACACAGGCTGGATCCAAGGCGTGCCTTAAGCTTTTACATAATCAGACTTGCAAGAATCAGACAAGCAGAACAATTGTTTGTGGGATATGCAGGCCACAAATTAGGTTTGCTAATTACAAAACAACCCATTTCCAGATGGATTATTTTAACTATTATAGAATGCTATACATTTCCAGGAAAAGAGCCCCCTCAACATCTTAAGGCTCATTCAACCAGGGGTATTGCAGCCTCTTCGGCTCTCCAAAGAGGAGTTCCAATTAAGGACATATGTGCGGCTGCCACATTGTCGTCCGCACACACTTTTACCAAATTTTACAGCCTTGATTCTTCCTCTAGCCAGGAGACAAAATTTGGAAAAGCTATGTTGCATTCTGTACATCTTTAAAGGGAAACATTTCATTTTTACTCCCGCCTCCTCTATATACTACTGGTAAGGAATACGTCGGAGGACACAATCCCTTCGAAGAACAAGTTACTTACCAAACTGGTAACGTTCTTTCGTGGGATGTTCCTCTAATGTGTTCCTTATCTCCCCTTCCATCCATCCCTGCAGTAAAACCTCCCTTGTAGTTGCAGCTTATACTCCTTCAAGGTTACTAACCAATTCATGCATAGCAAATCTAAACTTCAAAACGGAACTGAGCAACGGACGCTGCAAGTCTATTTGTACTTTGATGACGTTGGTGCCGATATGGAGTCTGTCGAGGGACACCGACTCGAGGGACGTTGACACGCAGCGCCCTCTACTGGAAAACATTTCCGAGGCTAGCAAGCTGGAATAGATTATATCAAAGATAAGGAATACGTCGGCGAAACATCCCATCGAAAGAACGTTACCAGTTTGGTAAGTAACTTGTACTAGCATTAATGTGCAGGCAAATAATCCTGGTCTATTTACTCCCACGACATCAGTAATGCCCAGCAAAGAAGATAATCTAAATGAGATCTCCCAAGCACTGCTCCCAATAAATGAAATAAATGGGGATTTGCCATCTTCCTCCATGCTGACACCCTCCTCTCCAAGGGGGAGTAGTGATATTCTCACTTCTGCTTTGTTTCCACTCTCACCCTCCTCTTCATCGAAGAGCACTGACACTAACTGTATAGCTGAACACTGGAGTCATTGGAAAGAATCTCTCATAATAGAGTTAAATAACTGTAACACCTCCGAGGACTTTGATGCGTGGCTTGTGACGCTAGATATTTCTGCAGAAAAATATCATGCGTTTTTCTTTTCTAAAAATGCGCTTGCAGTTAATGGTTCATTTTTCGATGATGTTGCCTAATAAGAAAGTGTCATGCTCCTCCCAAACTGATCAGCCAGAAGCAGATAATACTCCACCTACGAGCCTGCAGTATACAGTAACCTGTTCTACTCAGACAGAGTTTCTTTATAAAGAAGTTGTAACCCCCACTGACTTGACGATGCGGCCACATGTTGGCCTTAGAGCTGATGCTTGCATCCCTCGAAACAATAGATCACTTTCTTCAGCGTACAAGTCACCACATAGTCTCACTCCACTCTTCCAGAACCCATGACTGTTCCTGTGCCAGCACTGTGCACCTTAGGAAATCAAACATGCCACCCCCGGAAAGTGAAAATGTTAAGGCCCTAGTGTTGGACAACCGGAACTTTGTTATCTCCAATGTTCCCAAATCAGCGAAGAACAAAATTAGAGACTCACTCCATAATAAAGTTCTGGCCTGGCTACGCGCAGGGAACGGGGCTAGGTGTAGTGCATCCCTCTGATTTGAAACTCCCGCCTAGAATTAACCTGGCCAATTGGTGCTGTCAAAGGAATGGTGACTGCCTTGTGGTATGATGTGGAACTGGCACCTTGCCTATGTATATGAAATTGTGTAAATACCTGCTTATGGGCTCTACAAATCTGGAGCTTATTATCTGACTTTGTTACTGCTTGTAAGCTTGAACTTTTCCTCTCCTGTGTACCAATGGGACTTCTAATTCTTTATGATTTTAGTGTGATATTTAATTATTTTACCAATGTTATTTTTCCCCTATTTCACTTCCTCTGATACTTTCTTTGGCTTATTTTGTTCTCTATTTCTTTCTTTTCTGTATTTATTACATATATATACTGTTTGGAAGTTTTTTTGTTTTGTGTAGCGCTCTGAGGCCTATGGGTTTGTAGCACTTTATAAGAAATAAATCAAATCAAACCATTATCAGTATACTCTGCCTCCTCCCACTGTTATTCCACATTACGTGGCTTGACACTAGCTCATGTAACATTATCCTGATGGAGTATCCACTGGATGTAAACTATAGCTCTACAAGCTACTCTTACTACCACGATCAAACCCGCACCGTCCCTACCTGTACTGAGCACCCTCAGTCGGGACTCAAGTATTAGGCCTACACCATTCCTACCAGCACTGAGAACCAACAGTTGGGAGTCAAATATTAGGCCCACACCATTCCTTTTTAACCTAGACATAGCCTCATCTTGGAATAATAATGTTACTCCCACTACCCCTATTAATGACAACTCTACACCTAACATACTTAAAGGTATATCCACCTTCCACCCGAACACCTTTGACAGAAATAACAGACTAAGAGCTAGGCTCCTTACAGGCTATAGCCGACCAGATAGGCACAATCCTAAGACCATTACTAAACCACCTACAGTGTGCACTGACCAAAATGTGAACTACATAAGACATCACTGTAAGCTAAAAGAGACGCCAGCCAATAAGAACCCCCACTCCATTCAAAAGTACCCCATAAAAGGGGCTCTAGTAAACACCAGGTCCCTTGTAGCCCATGCAACTGAGATCGAAGACACCATTCTGTACTGGAGGGCGGAACAACCTCTGAACGGGCCCATGAGATTCAGAGCTCGCCCTCCGGCACCTTAAGTCGAGATAGCTGCACCTTGAGGAGGATGGGGTGCAGGATTCTCTTACTCCAACACCACTCAATCAGGACAAGTCAATGGTTTGGCAAAGGGAAGTCCGTTTAATGACAAGTACAAAAAACGGGGAAACAAATGGAAATCATCAGAGCTGCGATCGCCTGTCTCGCTTCAGCTTCCAAATTCTTCATGCAAACAGTAACTTGTATAGCAACTTGTATAGCAAATTCTGGTCATCATTGACGTGTAAAACTCATAAGTTTGACATGCAATTCTATTGGTTGGAAAAGGTAACTTAAATATAGGTATTATATCTGTATATGGTAACAGAGTGTGGGGATTGTATAACTCTTATAGGGTGGGTGTCTATGCCCATCCCTCTACATCACTCGTGATAGACGTCACTAAAAGTACGACGTCTCTTTGGTTCTACTAGATACAGGACCCTAGATTATTTGGTCCATTGTGATTGGGCGGGTTACACCCCTAGGCATATATCTTCACTTTAATTAGCAGCATGCAGAATGGTCGCCCAGTTGCGGGATGGCCCAAGATTCACCTTACCTCCCTACCATCAATCACTACCCTCAGGCCCATGTGTCAATTAGTTGGCTGAGGATGGCCTCAAAACTGTAGCTTCTTATCAGGGAAAGTTATGGCATCCTCCGGTTTTGGGTGACATCAGACGTTGGTACCTCTTTGCACTTGGCTGGTCACGTGTTCGTACACTGCGAAGCTGCTTCATTTTCCATCTATTTGCGTATTTGATTCTTTGTTCGGCCTCGTCACCTGCTTGGGCCTCCTCATCTCGACCTTCACAGGGCAGGCTTCTATGCTTTTAGGTTTAAATTCTTCGGAGTTGCTGCTCTCCTCCCTTCCTTGGGTTGACCTCGAATTCTTAGCCATGAGCTGCTTCTTGCTAAGTTTCGAATCCGCTCTTTCGTCCGACTTTGTGCTGGTACATGAATCCTGGCCTGTTAGGCCCCTACCAACCTGGGCTTAATTCTGCTTTCGTAAAATGGAGTCGCACTTGTATAATGTGCTTCTTGAGGTAAACATATAGTTGGCGCTTGCCGTTCTATCATCCTACTAAGCATTGCAAGCAGTACCATTTTTTTCGCTTCTTGCGTTCCAAGCCTATTTACAAGCATTTGGCCAGTTACACATTTCCATCATGCTCTCAATGGTTAAGTTTCTTTAAAGTTCAGCATTGTTTCTTCTTCTATGACCATTACATCATGGTTCGCAACATTTCGTCTTTGTTTTATCTCCTTTTTGGTTGTCATTTCTTTCCATCTGACTATCTGTCCGGGCCATTGTGTCATCACAATTCGCCTCCAATAAGAGCCCTTTGGGTCTCTTCAGGGACAGTTTGTAAGTGGTCTTCATTTCACGTCAGCTGCTGGTATGGTTGTCTTAATGGGTACCTTGCAGTCCATGAGTGTCTGGTTATTAGCGCTTCAATAGGTATACAAGTCCTTCTGATGGGTACTGGACAGAGCCCCGCTGTGGCTCTCTGTTGGTTCATTTGCTCCTTATACGTCATGTATCTTGGCGAGTATGCTTCTGGTATCTCGAAATGGGTGGCTGGAGTGCAGGCCATATTTGGGACCTCCTCTACAATTCTATCCAATAATCTTGACTTCCTCGCAGTAATGGAAACCTGTCTGAATGATGCAGCTGGCCCGTCTATTGTACTAGCAGTCCCGGAAAACTATTCTATTCTCAGAGCTGATAGACCTAACTCTAGAGGAGAAGGTACCGCCATTATCTTTAAATCTACACTAGCCATGAGGATAACCACCTTGCCTCCTGTCACCTCTTGCGAACTCCTATCCATTAAATTCCAAACATCACCTAAAAGTACTATCACCCTCCAAATCATATACAGGTCCCCTGGTCCACTAGGATCATTTGAAGAAGACATCTCTGCCATAGCAGCTGATAACACTAAACTCACGGTGCAAAGCATTATCTTTGGTGACTTCAACCTCGGCTACAATGATCCTAATGATTTACCCGCCACCTCGGTAGCTAATGCCTTGTCAGAATATGGCTTCCTACAATAAATCACCCAACCTACCCATGAGAAAGGTAGGACTCTCGACTGGGTAGCGGACCTAAATTGCAACATCACAGTAAAGGAATCTTTACTCCTAATATGGACTGACCACCACCTCCTCTCCTTTGAGCTCAATACCAACTACCTAGAGTTGATAAAAAGTCTGGTTGCACCACCTTGCCTTACCAGAAATAAACGCAATATCACAGCTGAGGCCATCATACCTCTAGTTACCCCTATACTCAATGCTCTACCTCCCTCAAGTGACCCAAACCAGATGGTAGATCTATTCAATGAATCAATGACCAAAGCCTTAGATACCATCGCCCCACTAAAAATGTGCAGTGGAAAACCTAGAGCACATCTGAACTCTTGGTTCACCCCCAAACTCAAACTATTACGCTCAGAAAAAAGGAAGTTGGAAATTATCTGGAAGAACCCCCCTTCCACTGACAACAAAACTAACCTAGCTAATATCAGTGCCACCTACAAAAGTGAGATTATCCTTACAAAGAAAGAAAGCTTCAATGATAGCCACACTCAGGATTCTTAACTTTAGCTTGCACCGCATCTAGATGGAAATGTGATTGTTAGCATGTACCACACTCGTATGGAATTCTTAACTTTGGCATGAGTCACATCTAGAAAGAAATGTGACTGTTAACATATGCCACACTCAGGATTCTTAACTTTAGCATGAGTCGCATCTAGAAAGAAATGGGACTGTTAGCATGTGCCACACTCAGGATTCTTAACTTTTGCTTGCACCGCATCTAGATGGAAATGTGATTGTTAGCATGTGCCACACTTGTATGGAATTCTTAACTTTGGCATGAGTCGCATCTAGAAAGAAATGGGACTGTTAGCATGTGCCACACTCAGGATTCTTAACTTTAGCATGAGTCGCATCTAGAAAGAAATGGAACTGTTAGCATGTGCCACACTCAGGATTCTTAACTTTAGCATGAGTCGCATCTAGAAAGAAACGGGACTGTTAGCATGTGCCACACTCAGGAATCTTAACTTTAGCTTGCACCGCACCTAGATGGAAATGTGATTGTTAGCATGTGCCACACTCGTATGGAATTCTTAACTTTGGCATGAGTCACATCTAGAAAGAAATGGGACTGTTAGCATGTGCCACACTCAGGATTCTTAACTTTAGCATGAGTCGCATCTAGAAAGAAATGGGACTGTTAGCATGTGCCACACTCAGGATTCTTAACTTTAGCATGAGTCGCATCTAGAAAGAAATGGGACTGTTAGCATGTGCCACACTCAGGATTCTTAACTTTGGCTTGCACCGCATCTAGATGGAAATGTGACTGTTAGCATGTGCCACACTCAGGATTCTTAACTTTAGCTTGCACCGCATCGAGATGGAAATGTGACTGTTAGCATGTGCCACACTCGCATGGAAATCTGAACTTTAGCTCGCGTCGCATCTAGATAGAAATGTGATTGTTAGCATGTGCCACACTCGCATGGAATTCTGAACCTCAGCTTGCGTCGCATCCAGATGGAAGTGTGACTGTTAGCATGTGCCACACTCGTATGGAATTCTGAACTTTAGCTCGTGCCGCACCTAGATAGAAATGTTATTCTTAACTGCACCACACTTAGAATTTTAAACTTTAGCTCGTGTTGCATTTGGATAGAAATGTAAATGTCAGCATGTACCGCACCTAGATGGAATCCCATAATTGCAATGGACAGCAATGCCAACTAACCAACCAACTAATAATTGCATCCCTCTGCATACACCTCTCAAACTCTAACCAAACACAACCACAAGCCTAAAACGCAGCAATCCGCACAAACTTCACAACAATGCAACAAGAAAACAAACCACACATAGACAACAGCACACAAAGATTACGGACCGCAAAACACCCCAAACCCAGCCAACGGACCCACCGGGCTGAGGCTGCCAACAGCACATCACTGCTCTCTTGCACTTTTCCAGCTTATTCCCACTAACCCACCCCCTCTCCTCCCCTTTTTCAGAGCCACCAGAGCGCCAGGGGACCACTTCGGTGGTGATAGTGCGCGGTACAAATGTCCTTTAACATTAACATTAACATAGGACAAACCAAGCAAGCTCCAGTTCCAAATAATTGTTTAACATCTTAAGAGAGTTGGAACCCACCTGTATACTCCTGCCTGAAGGATAAGCCTTGGTGCACCAGCATCCAAAATGCTCTCACCAATAAAATCACTGGTCTCCAGATTAAAATAGCCAACATCCAACACCAAATAACCACAGGCAAGTCTCTCCGTCCGATCACTACCGGCCCATTAAACACTGACTCAGGCTTTAATTTCACCAATGTAACAGTACCACAGGTACAAAAAAGTATAGCCTCATTGAAACCGTCCAACTGTAAAGATGACAGCTGCCCAGCACAGATCATAAAAGATGCGGCCAGAGATTTGGCTCCTTTTAACACTAAATTTATTAACTCTTCGTTTTCCAGCAATTTCGTACCTTGTAACCTAAAGGAATCATGGGGGCTCCCATAACTCAAGAAACAAACAATAGATCCCTCGATACCTACAAATTATAGACCAATCACTACAGTCCCCTTTCTTTTAAAAATATTAGATATGGTTGCATATTTGCAAATCCAAGACTATCTTGAAACGAACATACTACTTGGATCACGACAATCTGGCTTCAGACCGCAACATGGAACGGAAACTGCCCTTGTTGATCTCAAAAGCCAGATTGACGAACTAACAGATAAAGGTAGAGTGGCCATCCTACTCCTCCTTGACTTGTTGGCGGCCTTTGACTTGGTCGACCACAAGGTACTCTGCGACCACCTTGCAACGGCTGCCCATTTCTCGAGTTCAGCTATTAAGTGGATGCAATCATTCCTTGATAACAGGACCATGCGGGTCTTCTCTCCTTTGGCAGCAGCTGACCCCATCCCCATCACTTGCAGCGTACCACAAGGCTCATGTGTTTCACCCACTTTGTAAAATATCTTTACAAAGCCCCTATTTGATAAACTGGATCATATGGGTGTCACCTACACAAATTACGCTGATGACATCCAGATACTCCTACCCCTAACAAGTAGCTATGACATAGACTTAGCCAGGATTAATGAAATCTAAACCATCATTCAGGCATGGATGGCCCTTCATGGCCTCTGCCTGAATGATTAGAAGACCGAGATTCTACTGGTTGGATCACATACAAACCTACAGAAACTCAGCCCAAATTTCACCAGAATTTTCATAGACGGGAATAACATAACCATCACCAAAGATGTAAAAACCCTGGGTTTTTACTTCGACGCAAACTCCAAATTTACTAAACACGTAAATATGACTGCCTCAGCTACCGCCTACACAGGTAAGCTGATTAGGGTGTGCAGACACTTATTATCACCCAACAGCTGTCTTATATTAGCCAGAGCGCTTATACAATCCAAATTGGACTACTGCCATGGTCTTTACCTTGGCGCTAATAAGTCCATCCTAAACAAATTGCAGATTCTGAAAAATAATGCTCTTAGAGTGGCCCTAAATATACCTAGAAGAGAGCACATATCAGCAACCAGAAAACTCTGCAAATGGCTCTGCATTCAAGACAAAATCAACTTGAAAACTCTATGCCTCACACACAAAACCTTGAATCACAGAGCCCCACCCTACCTGACTGACAAATTCTCCGTGAGATCGTAGACCTGCACCACGAGATCCTTTAACGCTTCCTGCCTCTCGGTAGCAAGATACAATCAATCTCAAAAGAGCTGTCCTAGTGTCATGTAGATCTCTGGTCCAGCGCAGAAGCAGCACAAACTCCTACCTCCCCTTAATGGTTTTGGTTTCTGGAATTAAAAGTGCACAGACCTCCGCAACCACCACAGGGAAAGAGGGTTAGGGTCCGCGGATTAGATAGGTATGGGGTTGAAGGAAGACTGGAAAGAGGATTAGGCAGAGGTTCTCGACAGGGAAGGGGAGGCCAGGGGAAACATGCTCCTTGGCTCTTGCTCCATAGACCTTGGAGCTTCTTATCTCACTTAATGTTAGCTATTACACTCTCATAGAACAACCTATACTTGCACCTTACATTGATGCACCATGAATGTACCACTTGGAAAACTCACCACCCAGTTAGAATACACTGAGTTACTTTCAAATCTTTTAAATGAATTCTGACCCTCTGACACAAATTCAGGAGTGAGAACTGGATTGCTCATACACAGTAACTATGAGAAGAATTGTCAAAATGAAGAACAAGCACTGCTGTGTGCTTGTACCAACCAAACATAGGATTTGCTCTTAGAACAATGGGCACATGCAAAGCGTGAAATTGGATCCCCAATTACAGTACACACACCTTTACCCTTTCACCCTTCCCTTTTCTGTGAATTCACACAACTTAAATGCACCAGCGCACCAGATAAACAAACAGCACTTAGCTCTGGTTGCTGCTCTGAAGTCCGGTGCCCAAATCCGGTTTCAGCAATGTCTGGAAGACAAGAAAAGCACACAGCGTCTGCCAGAAGAAAATACAATTAGTATGCGCTCACAGCGTATCGTGGTCTGAAGGGTTAACACAGTAGGATTAGTGCATCCAACATGCAGTGCCTCTCCGTTGCCATGCGTGTGTTAGTTTCCACAGAGGGTTAAGTGAATGCGCTTCTGCGCGAGAAGTCACGTTCCCAAAGCACTTTCACAACATTACTCCCGAGGCCAGCTGCAGCCGTAATATCAGTCACCAAACACGCTTCACTCATATCGAGTTGGATTCCAAACCGAAGGATTACTTATCTTTGTACTCGCGGGGCCTCAGGGGATGTCTTGAGGCACGGAGCGGCCCTGCGTGAGTTTTCGTCCACCCGGAGGAAAGTGTGAGTGCAAACAAGCGTCCCGTGTTCGCGCATGCGCAGATGTTAGGGCGTTGGCGGGGGCGTTCCCAAGCAGGTTTGCAGGCTCTGTGTGCCTGTCCTTCCCGTTTAGGATGCACGGAGACTTCTGGAGGTGCCCAGCATGCTGGGAAATGTAGTCTTTGGCCCCAAGTTGCTGCAACACAGGTTTCTTTCCAGCAGATGCCAACTTTCCCCACCTGATGATCCTACAGGAGGGACAAAGGTGGCATCTGCTGAATAAATATGCCCCCATCATAGTGCTAGCCACAATTCGTCCCTTAGCACACTGGGGCTTTACGACACCTAGCCGCCCAACTATGGAACACTCTCCCACAGGACATAAAAACTATCAAATTATTTGAAAAATTCAGAAGAAGTACTATCACCTGGCTACTCAATAAGAACTAACCTTCTCTCAACACTAGCCTCTTGCACCGTGCCTGCCCATACCTGTCCTCACTTGCTCATGTATGACCTGACCTTTCGTATTGTACTCATGCCTGTACCAATCCACAGTTGGAATCAAATGCCCTGCATATTATGCACTATGTATTACCCGGTGTATTGTCTACATTAAGCGACCTTTGTAATCTTTTTGATTGTAACATGTATTAAGTGATATATGTAACCCTCTAAGATATGCAACATGTAACCAAATGCCTTTCTACTAGCAACCAGATAACCACGGGTCAGGTGCACTCTACAAATAAAATAAATAAACAAACAATATCGGATTCCTTCGGGCAGAAGGAGATTTCAGACACCATTTAAAGGATATGTTGAAAAAGGTGTGCTACGACCTGTGACTGCGGCTTGGAACAATCCGGTCTGGCCGGTTAAGAAGCCGGACGGAAGCTATAGGATGACTGTGGATTATTGTGACTTGACTAAGTACATTCCTCCGTTTATACCCGCAGTTTCAGATGCGGTTACTTTGATTGAGAATGTGCAAACGTAGAAAGGAACTTGGTATGCACAGTACCGATTCCAGAAGAATGCCAAGAGCAGTTTGCATTCTCTTGGAATGGGAGGCAGTATACGTTACATCATTTGCCCATGGGGTACGTGCATAGTCCGGCCATCTGTCACCGGCTGGTGGCAGAACTTTTAGACACGATTCTGTGCAAACCAGATGTGCAAATCTTGCACTATGTCAATATTTTGATACAGAGAAAGGATGAGCAGAGCGTGCGGATGCACCTAGACCTCATTATCGAGGGACTGATAAAGGAAGGATGGGAAATCAATAAGACAAAAACCCAAGGTCCCACAGAGACTGTGAGATGGTGCCAAAGGCTAAAAAAAAGATCCTTGAGTTATCCACACCTATGAATAAGAAGCAAGCTCAACAGTTGATATGTTTGTTTGGGTTCTGGAGACAGCATATACCACATTTGGGGCCAATTCTTGCACCTCTATAAAAAAGTCCAGTTTCGAGTAGGGAGAGGAACAAGACAAAGAAAGCATTTCAATTAACAAAAGATACCATGCAGAGAGTGCTGGATTTATTGCCATTGAGGGCAGGAGAGGTGGAGTTAACAAGAAAACTACAGTACAAGAAAACTTTGCAAATTGGAGATTGTGGCAGAAACATGACTGAAAGCTTGTCTCTTTGGGATTCTGGAGTCGTAAATTACCCGACACTGGTGACCGATATACTCCTTTTGAAAAGCAGTTATTAGCATGTTATTGGGCTTTTGTGGATACAGAGCAAATGACGCTGTGTCACGATGTATTGAGCCAACCGGAAATTCCGATCGTGCAGTGGGTACTGAGCTCTCCTAAAACACATTGAATAGGGCATGCCCAAGAGGCAAGCATCATTAAACGGAAGTGGTACATTCAAGATCGTGACAAAACGGGAAATGGGGGCATTGCGAAATTGCATGAGCAAGTGGCTGGTGTTCCGTTGGTTGATTTGGAAATTTCGGCGGAGGCTGAGGTGAGGGAGTCTCCTGTAAAATGGGGAGTCCCGTATGGAGAGTTGACGAGTGAACAAACTGAACGTGCATGGTTCACTGATGGTTCCACCAAATATGTGGGGACCGAGCAACACTGGAAATCTATGGCATATAATCCCAAAATGAAGAAAATATTGACCACATCCGGGAAAGAGAAGAGTAGTCAATTTGCAGAATTGTATGCAGTGTATCAGGCATTAAAGCAAGAGACACTTGGTTGTTGTTATGTATGCACTGACTCCTGGTCAGTGGCAAATGGGCTAGCTGTTTGGCTGCCAACATGGCAAAAGAATGGATGGAAGATTCATGCTAAAGAGGTGTGGGGGAAAGAGTTGTGGCAGGATATTGCTGAGATGTTGATGCATAGCTGCAAATTATAGTACAGCAACTGTGTATCATGTATCAGACGCCCATTGCTCTACCGACTCATTGGAACGTTGGTTCAATTCTGTTGCAGATGACCATGACAAAATTTCAGTCATGGATACGAGGTCTGAGGAAGATGATCTGGAAGGGCTTGCTAAGTGGGCACACCAGAAAAGTGGGCATCTCAGAGAAAAGGCTACAATCAGGTGGGCACAAGATCGAGGAATAAGCCTTCCATTAGGAATCGTGAAAACTGTGATTTTACAATGCCCAGTGTGCCAACATCACAAACAGAGGTCTATCCCGCATATCATTCAGGGTACATTGAAACGAGGTAAATTACCTGGACAAATCTGGCAGAGCGATTATATCGGTCCAATGCTGATTAGCAGAGGATGTCAATATGTGTGCAGTACTGTAGACACATATTCTGGATATTTGATGGTGATGCCATGCAAGACGGCTACCCAATTGAATATGATTAAATTGTTAGATCAAGTGGAATCCCTGTACAGACAATGGGTCACATTTCAAAGGAAAATTGATTCAAGACTTTTGTCGAGAAAGGGGAGTTGAATGGATTCTTCACGTCCCCTATCATCCCGAGGCTTTGGGATTGATTGAGAGAATGAATGGCTTGTTGAAAGAACAGTTGCGAAAAACTGATCCATAAGGGTGATAGGGTGGCACAGTTGATCATTGTACCTGTCATATTGTCTATGGTGATGAAGGGAGAGCCACCCACTGTGATAACTACATGTGGGGATAAATGTTTTGGCTCATCAGACAAAATTGTTCTGGAAGCGAAAGTCTGGATCGAGAAACCTAGTGGTCCGCTGGTTCTGGCAGATGTAATTGCAGCAGGGGAGGACCAGTTGTTCTTGTGATGAACCGGGGAAGAGGAAATGGAGTCATGTTCCCGCTGACAAATGTTATTTGCGCAAGTGATGTATTCCACTGATATTTTGTTCTCTATTAACATTTTGTTTTCAGACCCTGTTCTTGGTGTTTGCACTTGTGTATGTGTGTGGAGTGCATTCAGGCGGGTCCGGGGACATGCGAGAAACAGTGACAAGTATCTCCATGTTGCAGCTAAATTCAAAGATCTGGATGACGAATGATGATTTTGATGTTACCACGCCGCCTGCTGCCAGTTACGCTGCGTGGTATCGTGGCTCTTGGAGGAAATGTCATCGCCATGAAGTTTTGCCCCCCTCTGCAGTTTCCATGTCTTTTGTTCGGCATGGCTATGCTGCCATGGTAGATCAACCTGAGAATACATGGGTCTTTCTGGCCCATAGTGTGCTGAACATTTCAAATTTCTGTTTGGCTGATGTTCATAATGCTACGAATTTGATTTCAATGTGCCTTGTGGCTGTGCCCCTGGCAGCCCCTGTGTTGGGGCACAGTCTCGGAGTACTGAATAATGACTCCCTCATGGAGGATTCGGATGTCAGAGGTTATTTTTCTGTCTATGAGTACTGCTGATTTCACGCTGACACTGATCGCAAATGGAGAAATACGACTTGCATTATTACCTACAATATTGCTCCTGCTGATATGTGCTTTCTAATGACTTGTGATCCTCCGCGCATCGGCACATGTCAACAACTAGACGTGACTGGTGCTCAAAGCGGCACTGACTTTGAAAAATGTTTGTGCCCAATCTATATCTATGTGTATTGATGTGTCTAATAACATGTTCTGAAATGTTACTGTCTTGGCAGCCAGTCATATTAAACATGTTAAGTTCCCTACTGGTTGGCTATTTTCCTGTGGTAATAGTACCTATTCGTATATTCCTGCTAACATTCCTGGTTGCCCCGTGTGCCTTGACACGCCTTAGCTTAATGATGTTACCTTAGCAGCCTGCTATTCTCCACTCTACGCGTGCTGTTCACCATATTGGTTTATCTCCTGATTGTGATTGTAACGTGCGATTGATGTCTGAAACTGAAGTGTTAGTGCTGGCCATTCCTTTAGTGGGGGTATCTGGGTTAGCTGCTTGGGGCCATAAATCATTAATTAAGCTTGCCTGTGTGGTAGTGAAAGGGCTTAATGTGACCTCTGAAGCTTTAACTTAGCTGCTGTTAGACAACAACAATTTTTGATAAGATATTTTACAGAACAGGGCTGCTATTGACTATTTGTTTTTGAAACATAACTTATGTTGCAATGCCGTTGGAGATATGTGTTGTTTTAATTTAGAGGATCGTTACCGCTCCATCGAAAAGCATATCTGTGGTTTAAAGGACCTGATTTCCCAAATCACTCAAGATCAGGGTGGGAACTGGTGAGATCAGATATTCTCATGGATTGCAAGGGCATTGTGTTATGTTTTTGTAAGGATTTTTGCAGTGCTGATGGTGCTCATTATTTGTTGTTGTATTTCCTGTATCCCACATTTATTAGGTATGATTTATTGGCAGCAGAGATTGATTGTCCAAAGGAGTTGTGCAGGTCCAGTGATAAGGGGTGCTGGGAACGAGCGCACAGGAGACGACCTGGGGTTTTCCACTATTAACTGGATTTTTCCGCTCTGAGCCCCATGATTGCTGTCTGTCCTTCGGCGGGGGCAGTTGGCAACCTGAGATGGGCAGGGATTTGCTCCCAATAAGAGAAGAGGTATCCGGGTAGTAGAATAGAATTGGAACCCTGGATGATGAAGTCTCACTGAGAGGGAGGATGCTCCCCTCCAGACCCCGTTAGCACGAGTGATCTCTCTGCGTACTTGCCTTGGGACTGGGTAGTGTTGTAGTGGCCGAGATGAAGTTTTCTCCTTCAACTACACTAACGGTGATGTAACTTGCCTATCCTTACTTATGGATATGTCTATGTATAAACAGCCCGATTCATTTACAGAGTTGGGTTTATGTTTATATCCTATGTGAATAAATGGCCTGTGAAGAGCAGATTATAGTCTAACTATTGGTCTAAGTGTGGGTTATTGCCTCCCTGAGTCCAAGAACCTTTGGTCTGGGTAATCTGGTAAGTTGTTTCTAGGGTAACTACACATGACAGAAAAGCAAAACAACATGCTCCATATTTTATCATTGTTGTTGTATAATTTAGTGAAATCAGATTGAACATATGAGTGAATCAACATGCTAAACACAGACATTTTTAGCTGACAAACTTCATTACGATCTTTTCTGTCAAAATATAAACAAGAGAAACAATGTCAACTCAATATGTGCTGTTACCCAACTATATCTTTTTTTTTAAGTATACGTCTTGCATTTATTTTTTTCTCCAGATAATACATATGTGTCAAGCTCTGATAACGATGAAGATGTGTTAGTTACAACTGAGCCTATTCAAGTCATTTTCCACAGAATTGCAACAGGTAACATCCACTTTTTGATCACATGGAGAGTTTAGGAAGTAGTCTGAATATACTTTGTGTACATTTATTGCAATATAAAGTCATCCACGCATAATTATCTGAGGACATTTGTGAATTTCGAACTGGGAAAGAAATACACACGTATGGCCTGATTCACCGCCATTCTGAAACGAGTCTGTGAATCAGGCCCTTAAAGTCTCTGAGGCTACAACACCCATCCAGACACTCCACATTTGGGAAAGGAAACATTACCTCTGGCTCTGAGAGCAAAAAGCAGGGCGTCCCCGGAGAGACAGATGTTGCTGCAGTTTTATCCTCTCATACACATCCTGAGGCTGTGCAAATCAGTACATATGATTCATTGTTACAAATGTGTTCCTATTACACGTATGATGAGTGTTGTGAAAAGTGAAGGCACGCAAAGCCTATTGTGTACTAATAGATTCAAGCATCCAAACCTTTTATCACAGACATCATTGTTGAATAGAAAGATCTGTGTTTCTGCTTACATTCCCAAAATACTCCTCGATTTTATCCAAAACAGCAAGGAACCCACATTAGTTTCATTGGTTCCCTTCTTGTAAACGTATTTGCAAACACTATGAAAATGTAATAGTAGAAAGAGTACACCAAACGTTAAAAATTGGAAAAGATGTCAACCACAAATACCCTCCACACACCCCACTAAGCACATGTACAACACAATTTCAATTAAACAAAAATAAAGAAGATACATTTACGTGGGTTCACCAATTTCATTTCCTTCCTCCCAAGGGTGCACCCTTATCATATTACCATTTTTGACAGGTGCCTATGGTTTGAGCTATGTCTGTGATCATTATATCTGTGTTCTCACCTTTTTTCATAGGTCGGCGAGCACTTTTTTAAAAGGTTTGTCAGGTTAAAGAGATAAAATTGTTTGTATTGTTTTATCCAATTGAGGCTCAGATCCATCCATAGAGACCAATATGTGATACCCTGAAGTGACCCACGTGCTGCATATCTCACTGTAGTTAGTGAGAATAAAGGACACGCTTTTGTGGCATTTCACGAGCATGAGAAATGATACAAAGTCCGAAATGCATTTTCCAGTTGCACATAATAGTCTCTTGACTGTTCTAACTAATGATAATATTATGTTGTGTATAAGTACTTTATGCTACATTCCTTCCACTTCTGATTGCTGGGTTCCTCCCGCTTCTAAGCGCTGTGATGCAAGGTGTTACTATTAGCAATTGATTGGCACTAAACTAGTAATAGGCAGCAAAATATCAGCTTCTCTTCCTTTCCTTTTAAGTCACACCTGCGTCTAAACATAATTTTGAAGAAATTATCAGTACCGTATAATTAAAAGAACAAGTAATGTCACTTGTGCTAGTGAATCCACTTCCTTCTGGAAACAACAGCATATAGGAGAAGTTAATACCCACGTCCTGCTGTGCTCTGTGCAGAGTCATGAATCTTGTCAAGACCATAATATCTTTGCCTTTGAAGCTGGTCAACAATACAAAGTCCACAGTCGTTTGGAGACTTGGACTCGAGATTGCCGTCAAACTGTAATTACTGTATTCTTCTCTAAATTAATTCAGCAAGGCTGATAGATTGGCAAAGAAAGCAGTTTGACTGAATATTCTGGTATAATCACGCCACTAGTGGCCGGCGCAGATGGCAGGCTCAAGCATATCGATAGCTTTCATGTGGGCTCTTTGCCATTGCTGTGGTTGCATGTTCCCCGACCCTGTACCGCCATTAGTGTTTTTAGAAATTGGGGTACTTATGTGTGTGGTTATTGTTACAAAAGCACTTCCATTTAAAGAAAGTGCTTCATCGTACCCTCATTCATTAAAGAGAAGCATTCCTTAAGCAAGAAGTCCACCAAGGAAATATACGAAGGGCCCTCAGGGGAGCTCCTTCTCACTTTCCATGGTGGCATCTGTGAGGAGGAGCTGAGAGCATGGTGGAGACTGGGACATGTAGGAAGTAAATAAGGGTGCTGGCAAGGGGGTGCAATGGAGCAGGGGAGTATTTGGGCGTTATTGAAGGAGGTTTGAAAGGCCAAAGCATGGCTCAGCCCATTGTATTTCAGAGCAGCATCCAGCTTTCTCTGAACACAGGCCTTATAGCAAGATTAGTTCTAGTTTTGGAGGGAGCTCAGCACCCACAGGTAATATTACAAAACCTGACCTTAAAAAAACGTTGAGTAGAATTAAAAAATAATCTGGATTTGCACTTGAACAGAGTTTAAAATAGATATTTACGAGTGATGCATGGATTGATGTTTATTGAGCATATCGGGTTTCAGGAGGATCTCCACTGTTGCCTCCAATAATCTCACTCCTGTACCATTTTGCCCGCTGTGCATAAATGGAAGAACCCTTTCCACCTTTAAATAAAATTGTCCATCAGTGCTTTTTGAAACCAGGCAGGATGGTGGGAAGCAGATTAAATCTGGCCTCAACCTTAGGTCAATGGTTTGATTAATTCAGAGAAATTCCTGAGGAAGATATAAACATCAGGTGTTGCTGCATCCTCATGTGACAGTTTGGTAATGAAGTGCTTATGTGGGCTAATGGAAATGTCCTGCATACTAGAGTGCTGAGCCATAGTTTGTGAGTTAATATTTTAGCAATCTTTCAATAGCTCAATTTACCTTTCCAGTTTGGGGAGCATATTCTGCTGCCATGCTTTGCTTTAAGATACTTTGTCAATATGAATCCACATTTCTTTTACCAAAATCTTGGTTTAGCCCTCTAAAGTAACACCTATGTTATTTCAGGCATTTGTGTTCGTTGTGTTAAAGGTTTGTAATCTAGACGATAATTATACTGATTTCTCTCATCCTTTGGTAAAACAGTGTTTAAAGAAATCATGTTGGTTTGCCCAAGAGTAGCACTTCAAGCCAAAATAAAGCGTCAATCAATGTGCACATGTAGGGAACAGTAGTTAGCTACAGAATCCTATTCTTGCTTTCTGTTCAGGTAAAAATTGAGGCATGTGTAAAACATAAGCCACACGTCAAACATTTATGAAATTAAATAGTCACTTAAAAATCATTAAAACATATCATTTTTTATAAGCAAAGTCAATAAAAGTAATATGCAGTCTTTTTAATAAAGAGAACGATTGTAGCAATTCCAGTGAAGAATCGATCTAAAATATGGTATGGTGGATTAATAATCCAAGAAAGAAACTGAAACTCACAAGCTTCCAGAGTGGCTGACTTTTGCTTACCACACCCTCGAAACTGAACACTGGACACCACATTTCTACCTTTGCAGCTTAAACAACATGACTAATGGAACACACTGAACACACAAGCCGCACAATCAGAATAACATTCACACCATCACACTGCTTAGACTGGTCAGACACAAACAGAAGACATCACACACAGAGATTATATTGACTCAGGAAACATTTGTCGCAAACAATTACTTAATATGTCAACCCACTTATATTTGCCAGATTCGTTCTATATAACCTTCATAAAATAGTTGTACACCCATTTATTGACACTTGTCTCCCATTCAGCTTCCTTGCTTCATCTTTGTTCCTTGAAAATATGTCTTAATATGTCCAAATCTTCACTCTCTTTGTACTTTTATAAATCATGCCATACAATGAATTAAACAATGCTTTAAACATACAAAAGAAATATTTTGTTCTCGAAATAAAGAACAAGAACCTTTCTTCTCATTGCTTTGGTTGCTGTAGTATTTTTACTTTGTCTTAATTTCGTTTCTATTTAAAATTGAACTCTAAATGTCTTTACATTTAACCAGCATCTTTTTTTGTTTCAAGGGTTTTAAAACATAACGGTTTATATGTGTCTCCTTTCAGAATTGCGAAAAAACAGTGATGTGTCCAATTCGTTATCAATAAAATCTAAACTTCAAAGGGAAAATGGAGAGGTAGGGTGTTGCTTTATTCGAATATAGAGTAAGTATAATACTGCATGGAAAAAATGTAAGCATAAAGAAAGCATAGAGAATACAATTTAGATTGCCATGGCACATAGAAACAATATATGCCTTTAAACATTTAATATGAAAAAAGAGAATGTGAGGCAGCAGGGATTTTAAAGATTTTCAGTGATGGATATGATTTTTAAATACTTTTACTTTATAACTGCAACCTCAGTGACAAAATATGAAAAAACGACATTTCGTGACAACGTTTCAAGACGTGATTCTGTTTGTATTTATGTATGCATGTATGTATGTGTGTATGTCGATTTATATAGCGCCGGTAGCCCGCAGGTATCAGGGTGCTCTAACAGACAAACACAAAATTAGTGGCCTCTTGTGGCTGTGTGCAAGCTCAGTGTATATCAATGAAGAGACCGCCTCACCTAAACAGGTGAGTCTTCAGGTGTTTTCTAAAATCAAGGTGGTTTCCTTCTTGTCTGAGTGCCAGAGGGAGTCTATTCCACTCCTGTGCTGCTAAGACAATAACAGATCTACCCAAGCCAGTCTTAAGCTTCTATTTGGGCACTATTAGTAAGCTCTGTGTAACTGTCTTTGTGGGGTGTATAACACCAAGCAGTTCTTTAGATAGCTAGGGGCTTTCCCAAAAAGGCACTTGTGAACAAGTGTCATTGCCTTGAATTTTATCCTCTCTTCGACCCTAAGCCAGTTTAGTGATAGGTGATGTGGTCCCCTCTCCTAAGCTTCTTAACTAGCCTCACTGCATCATTTTCAATAACTTGACATCTAGCCAAGTCCTTCACAGATGCACCGGTGAGTAGGGCATTCCCATACTCCAACCTGGATAGCACAATGGCCCTTGCAATTGTGGCCATGTTGCTTTCGTTGAGATATGGACTTATGGCCTTCATCAGGCGGAGGTTGGTATGCTGTGTTTTTATACAAGTAGTTTACCTGTGCTTCTGAATTTACTGAGGAGTTCACTATCATACCCAGGGTTTTAACCTGGTTGGAGACTTGAATTATGGCTTCATTTATCTGAAAAGTCTCGTACTCCTTCCCCAGCTTGGCTAGAGTACGACTGGACCCAAACAATATAAGTTCGGTTTTGGTATCATTAAGACACATCCAGTTTAGCCGCATCCATTTATTGATTTTATCGTATACTTTTGCAATTTTCTCGTTATCCTGGGTATGTGAACCTACTAATTCTAGGATGAGCTGTGTATCGTCCGCATAGTTGGTAAAGAACACTCCGGTGTCCACCAAAATATTACACAGACTTTGCATGTAAATATTAAAGAGCATTGGCTCTGGTTTAACTTATTCATCACTTTGAAATGGTGATGAATTGTGGAAAATTACTATTGAATTTAGCTGAATTGATGTTAAGTGCATGTCCAATATTATGAGCTGAGAGAGTATGGTTGGCGACAATGGCTGTTGTTGTTTTCCCCAATACTGGAGGTTTCTGAAGGGGTACTTAGCTTCTTGTTTTCATCATAAAGTCACAGTAAGTGAATACTGCTTGGATGAGTAGAAGCCTGGTTTCTAGCATAAATATTATGGTGTTTAACATCAAGTCATGTGACATACCACTCACCTTTCAGTATCTCGCTGCAGGTGGCAAACACAGCTGACAACACGTCTCGTTTCCCTGGGGGTGGCACCAATTCGTTTTTATAAACTATGTCTTTATGACATCGCTCCCCCTTTATTAGTGCAGCTTTATGGCTTTTTAATGCTGGGTGACTGGTTCCTCAGGGACATGCTCTTGATGGCACATAGTTTTCCTTGCTAATGCTTTTTGTTGACTGTTAAGTGCAATTACTTAGCTAGGGTTTGCTTTATCTGTTATCAGTAATCCTCCAACATCAGTTCCTACCAGCATGGGGTCAAATAAGTGGTTGTGGAACTTGTCTGTCATGTTATTCAGGTCCTGCTATACTCTTGTGTGATATGAGGATGATATATAAGCTCAGACATGCCAGCAGCATCCCCTGCCTGCACACAGGACAATAGTCTATGTTCACCAGGCACTCACACTCATTATTCCCCTTTCTTATAACTCACCCTCAAGCTCACCAGCTACTATTGCAACTCAGTCATTTATCACAGGGGTTTGGGATTGTCCAGGGCTCCTGCTGCATTGCCTCCTCCGTTGCTTTTCACTTATGCAGTTCGCTATGGAAAGGATATCTCTACTTATATACTTCTTCTTCGCTCAGCTACTGGGTTTATTTTCTGGGGGCGTGCATCAGAGCAGGAAGATTGCAAGGGCTACCATGTTCATCTTTGTCCATAGCCTCTAACTTAACTTGTTTTTGCACAAATAAGTTATGAGTAATAACTCTAACTTATGTTTAACTTACTAATGGGGGAGAGTATTTGCTTTAATAATAAGTTACCAGGAGTAACACTGATTTGCTTCTACTGGTAATTTCTTTGTATATCAAGTCATCTGTTTCCAGGAGTAACCCAAAGTAATTTCTGGTCATGACTTCATGAGTTGGCCCTTAAAAGTATTGCGTTACACCAACAATGAAGTGTTAATTTAGAAGAGTGTTAAACATCATGTACAGCCACAAATACCATAACCACCAGAAAGACCAGAACTCTTTATTGAAGCCCTACAACGAGTCAAAGGAAGAGGCTTGAGAACATTTTGAATTGAATGCAATATATTATGTATCTCCCTACTGCCGATACACATCCTATCTTGGTGTCTGATTCCTTAAGATTTCCCAACAGTTAGGAGAGGGTAAAACTTTATTTGGAGCATTAGATGTAGACGTTGTGAGACTGAAATAATTAGACTTTTGTAAGATTCCCAAGGAATGCCAGGGATACAACCAGAGTTACAAAAAGAAACAGGGGTGAGACACAGTAGATCAAAGAACAATCCAAGTGCAATTACAGCTGCGTAGAAGGAACACTAGCAGAGACAGTCCTTCTATTGTCTTGATCATATTTTGGGAAATTGAGGGGCTAAATCTGAGAATCTACATACCTGGATTGGTGACTCTATTTGTTCAATTATATAGTTATTCTGTATCATTAAGTAGTTGAAGTACATATGTGTTATTGATTATTAATACAGCTGGTCTGATTGTTACACTTTTAGGACGCAAGGCACTGTAGTGCGGTGGAAGAAGACTCAGAAGGGGACAATGACTCTGAAGAGTTTTATTATGGAGGGCAGGTAGGCCTACTTTCTTAAACAGAATTATGCAATATATATTTTGTTATTATAAACCCTTCATATAAACGAGCAATTTATTTCTCACAAAACCATATCAGGTGAGGAGATTGTTATGCTGCATGATGAATTGTTTAATTGTTTAATTTCCACTAAGACTGCTGTACTGGAAATGTTGCACATAATGTTAGAGAAAAAATAGATTTTCATTCTCTCAGTTATTAGGCAGGTTTTAGATTCTGGAAATGCTTGCTCGCTGGTTTTGCTCCTTTACTTTAGTGCACACAGGAGCCCTGCTGCAACCCCACAGAGGCAGGGCATTGCCGAGATTGTTGGTGCAGCCCCCGATGCATAGCTATAAGCGAGAGCATTGGCCTTGGTGGTGGAGACATAAATACGCTGATTACCACTTTTGCTAATGGTGATGACAAGGTAGGCAGATGTGAGCCCTGGAAAGGGGCTAAAGATGAGATGTTGGGAGCGTGCATTGTGGGCCTGTGCATGAGTCTGTGTTTGGATGCTAATTTGTGTCATCTGCTATCATAATGGCTCAGAGAGGTCATGTCACCTATCAATCAACAACGTTCCAAATGCCCTCAAAGTGAAAGAGCAGGCAGCATATTCCAGCAACCATGGACGCATTGCCTCTGTGATTGAGGTCTGCTACGTATGGCGTGCAACTGCGTAAGGTAGTGCTCAATAACCTTCATCAATATGCTCCAATGTGAACCACAAGCCAAACTCTGCCTAGCACAGAAGAAGATAATGCCTACCAGAAATAGAGACAATACAAGGAGACTGTAGCCTTGTAAGATTCAATCTTACTTGAATGAAAGTTCAAAGACAGTTGATAGCACGAAGACTGACTGCAAAAAGGGACCTGTGTTAGCAGATCTCTATTGGTAGCTCCATCACCTGATGTGTGACTTTAATGCGTACAGGCATTAGGACGGTGCTTAACCAGTTTAGGCATCGTTGAGCAGGAGAGAAGTAACTGAGCAGGTAGTGTGGTTGCTGCGAGTGCAGTTAGGACACTGGTGAGGAGACTCTCGGTACCATCTTGGTGATGGCATCACAGCTGCAGAATGGAATCCTGTGGACTTATAGACCATAAAGCCATCTCCAAAATTCCCGCCTATACCTATAGAGCTGCTGGCGAAATAGAAGAGGTACTGCAAAGGGTGTGAATACTTGTTAAATACAGCAGGTAGAATGAACTATAGTTCTGCCAGGAAAATATTGCTACTAATGCATAGGTTATGCAGTGGTGGACAGGAGCAATTTCAAAACTTGACAGAACTGAGCAGGGAAGCAGCAACATGTTTACATGCATATGAAGGATGCGTGATTATATTAAACAAACATTTTTTGGGTAAAATCGGTGTAATTTTAAAGTGCCACCATTGTGGGTTGAAGACGCAGGAGGATGGTAAGTCTATACAGAAGTGTATCACCGAATTCAGAAGCTTAACCTCATCATGGAATTTTGCTCACTAGCTACTTGACCATATTCGTGACCACTGCAAGGAAGGGGGAAGGCAAAGTAGGAAAGAACTCTGGCAGAGCAAAGATGCATCTCTGGACGAGGGCCTAATAGTTGCATATGCAGTTAAATATACCATGCGCTGTGTACATGTGTTAGAGAGCAAAGAAAAGAGTGTCTTCACCTTCCCTGTAATAGAAAATGTGCAATGTTATCTCCAAAATAGGTCAGCTGCCAGAAGAGCTAACACCAAGGTGAGTTATCCCATAAGTATGACTGCCAGTAGGGGGCGTGGCTTGGCGGCCATGCGAGAGTGAGCAGACTCCGAGAGGCTCCCACCAGATCCGACCAAAGATCCTGAGAAAGGCGTATATTAGGAAAAAAAACCCAAACAAACGCCAGGAAAAGGCGTCGGAAGACCCAAGGCACACACGGGAGAAGACCCGAGGAAAAACGGAGGCCAGAAGAGCGAAAACGAGAAGAGAGAGAGACGCGCGGCACCACCAACAAAATGGCGAGCGCGCAGCGCTGAAAAAGAGACCCGCGTCTCAACACACGAAGAAGGCCGAAGGGAAGGAGTAGAACCGGGCGAGACAGCTGATCAACATCCAGCGCAGGCAGGACCGAAATACCACCAGAGTGGCAGAAATCCGAGATGGCAACTGCAGAGATAGCCGCGCGACACCGACCCAGAGAAGGTGAAGACGGCGCGGCTCAAGAACAGGAAGCGACCCACGGACCGGGGCTGGAGAACAGCTTTCCCCAGCCGATGCGGAGACGAGCAGCGGCAGCGGGGGCCCAGCGGAACAACGAAAGAACCTGAGCGGTGAGGCAGCGGAGGCGAGGGGCGACCCATAGACCGAGCCCCAGAAGAGCGGAGGTGAGCGTCAACGGCGGAGAGCCAACAGAGCGACGTGGGACCCCGAGAGACGAGGCGGCGGAGACTGGGAGACGACCCGTGGACCGGACCAAGAGAGCCCTCCCCTGACGCGGAGGAGTGTAGAAGCGGCGGAGGCCCAGCAGAACAACCGGAGAACCCGGAAGGCGAGGCAGAACGGATCGAAAGCGGCCTACAGACCGAACCGAGGCAGATTCCCTCGCGTCGAAGCGGAGGTGAGCAGCAGCAGAGCAACGAGGGATCCCACAACGAGAAGAAACGGAGAGCGAAGAGCGATCCATAGGCCGGACCGCAGAAGAGCCTCTCCCGACCGACACGGAAGTGAGCAGCAATGACGGAGACCCAGCAGTGCAACGAGGGACCTCGAGAGGAGAGACAGCGGAGAACGAGAGGCGGCCCACGGACTAGACCCAGAACAACCCCCCCCTGCCAACGCGGAGGTGCGTAGCAGAAGCAGGGAAGAATACGAGGCAGCCCACAGATCGGATCGCTGAAGAGGAGCCCTTACCTGCCAGTCCGGAGCGGAACCGAGGGAGACAGCAGATCAACGCCCAGCCCAAGCAGGATCGGAGCATCACCCGACCGGCAGCGAGACAAGGCACCGACGGCAGCAACAGGAAGAGAAGCCCGAGACAGCACTACAGAAACAGCGCGACACCAAACGGGGAAGGAAGAAGGCGTCGAGACCCACGGACAGGAAGCAGCCCACAGATCGGACCGAAGAAGAGCCCTTCCCTGCCGCAGAGGAGACTAGCAGAGCCGGCAAAGCAGCGGGAGATCCCGAGAAGGGAGGTAACGCCGAAACACAGGAACCAGGCCCAGGGAACAAGAGACATACCGCGGGGCGGGTCAGGAAAGCCGAGACCTAACAGAGACGACACAAGAGAAGAAGGTAGCCGCCGTAGTAACGAGGAGAGCAAAAGAATTACATATAGACCCGGACACCACCCCAACCAGCTGCCTCACAGATAACCAGCAAGCGGGGGAGAGAACGTAACAGTCACTACAAACCACAAATCCACCCAGCACAAACAGACCCCCCCCACACAGGCAGAAGCTGGGGGAAGAGCCGCCTCACGCAAGGCACAGACTCCAACCACCCAAAAGCGAGAGGGAAGAGAACACCGGAGAGAGACACGGCAAACGGACAAAGAGGGTAAAGACACAGATAGAAATCGCTTAATAAAAAGGTAACACACGCAGGAAGAGTGGAAGCGAGTGTGGGAATTGAGCAAGGACCCACTGAAGCACAAACGAAACCAGACTGAATAGGGCCCAACTACAGGCCAAGAGCAGTGGGTACTAACATGCCAGACAAGCCTAAAAGCGGCAGAGGGAGACAAACAGTCATGGAGACATTCACCCGGAAGAACGACGACCAGCAGCCAGGGGCTGGGGAGAAAGACACGCCGGAGTCATACGCCACGCAAGGAGAGATCAGGCAAGTGGAAAGCAGCATACTGGAAGCCATAGGGGCGTTAAAGACGTTGATAGAAGGCAAGTTGGACGCAGTGATGGTAGATGTGGGACTTCTTAGACAAGACACGAGAAACCTGGCGGAAAGGATGACAACAGTGGAACAACAAGCACAGAGTAACTCAGTGGAAGTGTCCGCCTCGCGAACACAAATGTCGGAAGCACTGGAAAGAATTAATATACTAGAACGCAGAGCTGAAGACGCAGAAGGCAGGGCCCGGCGCAACAACGTACGAATAGTGGGGCTGCCAGAGGGGGAGGAAGGAAGGGACCCCACGAACTACATAGAGAACCTCCTGATCCAAGAAGTGGGAGCAGAGACCCTATCCCAAGGCTTCGTGGTAGAAAGGGCACACCGGGCGCTGACTAGAAGACCGCGCCCAGGAGCACCACCAAGACCAATGATCGCAAAAATTATGAACTTTAAGGATAGGGAAAAAATCCTGACTTTCTCGAGAGAAGGAGGGAACATCACAAGGAACGGGGCCAGGATAACAATATATCCAGACTATACGGTACTTGTGCAAAAGCAGAGAGCCCAGTTCTGGCAGACCAAAGAGCGCCTTCGAGCGGCAGGGGTGAAATTCATGCTGCTGTATCCAGCCAAACTAAAAATACTGCATGACGGAAAAACACAGATCTTCGAGACAACGACCGACGCCCAGGAGTGGATGGACCAGCATGGGATTCCACAGTCGGCAGAGAGGAACGAGCGAAACAGAAACCACCCCCAGCAAAATAGAGATTAGAACCGGGCACGACAAGTATACCCAACGCTACAGGAGCAAGAACAAGACGGTAGAGATGCCCTACCGGGAAGTAACGAAAAGGAGCAACCGACAGCCACCAAGTTGAAAAGCCCACAGTAAAGAGACTTACAAAGGGAGCACGAGACTCGGGGAAGGGGAACCGCCAAGACCCACAGAGAAGCCCCAGTAAAAACAATGTTTATAGTGTCAGTTTCAAGACACTACGCCGCGACAGGCAAGGCCGGGGAGGAAAAAGCGGCACCTGGAAAGCGGCGGAGCCCGAGCAGAGGAGGGGAGGCTGGGCGTTTGTTGACGTTATTTGGGTTAACAGTTATAACAGTTGGGAAGTTAAGGCAAAGCCCGCAAAGAGAAGAGGAGAGCGGAAGAGGAAATAACAGTTGTCACACACAAAGAATCGGCAAGGAAAACAAATTCAGGGGACAGTACCCACAAACAAAAAGCTGGCGGGAAGCACGAGGCAAGACCGCCCACAACAAAGAGCGGCCAACAGAGAGAGAACCGACCCGAGAGAGAAAACGAACGGACGATTCAAAACTCAACAGCCAGAAGAAGGGACACAGATCCCCGGCAGGAACACATCGAGAGAATAAGACACCGAGCGAGCCCATGGGAAAGAACAGGCCGCAAGCGCTAGTCCCCACAAGGACCGAGATGTCTTAAGAATTGTCACGTGGAATGTCAGGGGGATGAACGCATATGTCAAGAGGCTAAGGATTTATACCTGGTTAAACAAAACAAGGACCCACATTGCACTGTTGCAAGAGACGCACCTGACGGCGGAAAAACAGGCCAA
Source organism: Ambystoma mexicanum (assembly GCF_040938575.1). Lineage (NCBI taxonomy): Eukaryota > Metazoa > Chordata > Amphibia > Caudata > Ambystomatidae > Ambystoma > Ambystoma mexicanum. Next base: position 437,448,931 of record NC_090935.1, read on the forward strand.
AATAAAGAAAAAATGGGGAGGCCAGATGTACAGTGCAACATACTCCAACTACGCCAGAGGAGTCATAACCTGGGTCGCCCCGGGCGTCCCATTCCAGCTCATCAACCAAGAGAAAGACACGGAAGGGAGAATCCTGGTAGTCCATGGGATGCTAGAAAATCGGGAGATATGCCTCGTGAACACCTATGCCCCTAATCACGACGCTACGGCCTTCTTCAGAACGCTCCCGCCCCGGCTGGCCCCGTACAGGAATGCAACGATGATTTGGGCAGGCGACCATAATTGCACACTGGACCCCCGGCTGGACAGGTCGGACAATAAGCACAAGAGAGCGGCGCCGCCAGCGAGAGCACTACAACAGATACTAGACCAGCTCGGACTCGAGGACGTCTGGAGGAAGGTACATGGGGAAGAGAGGGGATACACGCATTATAGTGCCCCACACAAGACATTCACACGGATAGACTACCTGTTTACGGGCAAGGAGACACTGGGGGAATTCACTGAGGAATACATACACGCGCGAACCCTATCTGACCACGCCCCCCAGACGATCACATGGGCGCACACACACAGGAGAGCCCCTATACCAACATGGAGATTGAGGGCAGAGGCATTATTGGACGCGGGCTTCCAGGAACACATCCAAAGCGTAATAGAAGACTATTTTGAACATAATGAGGGTAGTGTGGAGAGCACAGGAACGGTCTGGGAGGCCTTCAAGGTGGTAGTCAGAGGGGAGGCGATGGGGAAAATGGGAGGTCTCAGACGAGAAACCCTAGCACAACTAGATGAGATAGAAAGGAAAATCGAGAAGGCTGAGAGACAAGCGGGGGAGAAGGGGGCGGAACAAGAGAACCTCACCACCCTGCGACAACAGTGCGTGGAGACCTGGGAAAGATTGGGACGACTAGACTACGGGAAATATATACAGAAACTACATGCTGAGGGGGACAAGCCTAGCAGACTCCTGGCCTGGCTAACCAAGCAGGAGACTAAGCGGGAGCCAATTAATGAAATTCAGAACAGGAAAGGAGAGGTGATAAGGTCCCAAGAGGGAATAAACGAGGTGTTCTCGCAGTTTTACGAGGACTTATACTCCAGGGTCCAGGAGGCAGAGGAGGGGGACCTGAAGGAAGCCCTCGCGGAAATTAGACTCCCACAATTGACGGAGGAGCAGGCCCAAATATTAGACGCCCCTCTCACTGTAGAGGAACTAACGGAGGTAATCGCCCAGCTCCCGACAGGGAAATCTCCGGGGCCAGATGGGCTCCCGGGGGAATTTTACAAACAATATAAAAATGACATAGCCCCGAGACTGCTAGAAACACTAGAAGAAGCATACGAGAAAGGAAGACTCCCGAGTAGTATGTCAGAATCTATAATAATCCCGATCCTTAAACCGGACAAGCCCCCCCTCGAATGCGGTTCCTATAGACCGATTTCCCTAATAAACCAGGACTCCAAGATCCTGACGGCGGCACTAGCCAACCGCCTGAAAAGAGTGCTACCCACCCTGATCCACACGGACCAGACAGGGTACGTGCCAGAACGGAACACGTCCTGGAACCTGCGCAGACTCCACTATGTTATAGAAAGGACAAACCAGGAGGGAGGGGAGTGTGCTGTAGCCTCACTGGATGCAATCAAAGCATTCGATTCGGTGGGATGGGACTGGCTCCTGGGAACGCTCACCCACTATGGGATTGGACAAGGGTTTACAAGATGGATAGAACTACTATACAAAGACCCGAGAGCGAGAGTCAAGACGGGTAGACAAGTTTCTAGGGAATGGGGCATAGAGCGAGGCACAAAGCAGGGATGCCCCCTGTCCCCAATGTTATATATCCTGGCCCTGGAGCCGTTCGCAGTATTCCTAAGAACGGATTACAAAGACACGGGCATAGAGATAGACGGGGAAACACACCAGATATCCATATACGCAGACGATATACTCCTTTACATACAGAACCCACGCACCCACCTGCAGGACTTACTGGAGGCGCTGCGCGCGTTTGGTAGGTTATCTGGAATAGTGGTCAGCAGAGAAAAATCCGTGCTGTTTCCCCTGGCAGGCCTATGCGCAGTGCCGTCAGATCAATTACCGCCTCTGGGCATCACGTGGGCCCCGAACACCTTCAAATACCTAGGAGTGGAGATCTATCACGACACCATGGAAACACACGCAGGTAACACACAAATAGCTTTAGACAAAATTGAAAAGGCTATGAAATTCTGGCAGACGCTACCGTTGGGCATGATAGGCCGGGCGGCACTACTAAAAATGACAGTCCTACCCCGACTCTTATATTACTTCACGAACATCCCATACAACATACCAAAGCCCTTCTTCAAGCGCCTACACACTATGGCGAGAACCTTCCTATGGGGAGGGGGACGAAACAGGGTGGCACTAAGCACACTACAGAGAAGCTATGAGTGGGGGGGCATCAAACTCCCAGATTTTGAATATTACTATTTGGCAGCACAACTCCAATTTGTGGTGCGATGGCTGGGCGAGGAGACCTCAATAGACGCAATAATTATTGGGCCAGCACTCCGGAGGTACCACCTGAGAGAATTATTATGGATCAATGCCGCCCAAGCCAAAGACCTACCCAAAATAGCCCAACTAGGCCGAACACTATGGAAAAGAGCCTGGAAGACACAGGGCATACGAGACCCCTGCTCAAGACATATCCCACTGGCGGGGCTGGTGGACACCCGAGTGGCCAGCCTGACCACGTACAGGGCACAATGGGAAGACAAAGGTGTGGCCCAAATTGGGGACCTGTGGCGTGACGGACAGTGGGTTGAATTCCAGACCCTGATGGATGAACAAGATGTACACAGGGGCCAATTCATCCTGCACAATAGCCTAGTTCAGACAATAAAGAAGAGGTGGAGCACTATGCCAGAGCCTGAGGACACCAAAGGGGAACTAGAGGCATGGTACGATATATCCGAAGGAGGTCATACGGTGTCCAGACTCTATGAGCAAATACTGGGACACACCAACAAAAAAACACTAACAGCACGGATGAAGTGGGAAGAGGAACTGCAACAACCCTTCGAAGACGAGGAATGGAACAAAGTCCTCATGTACACAAAAAAGGTGTCCAGAAACGCCAGGTTCAGACAACTGCGGATATACATAGTACATAGAGCATATCTAACCCCCAAGAGAATGTCAAAGATGGGAGAAGGACAAACCCGGAGCTGCCCGCGGTGCGGAGACGAACAGGCCGACATGGTGCACATGTTCTGGTCGTGCCCGCAAATAGCAGACTTCTGGAACACGGTGAGAGAAAAGGCGTTGACAGCAGACATACAGATGCCAGCAAGAACGCCAGCAACATACCTATTGGGCCTGTTCCCAAGGGGGCAGCGGCAGATGACACACGTGGCAAAAATGAAGGATTTAATGACAATACTAGCGAAACGCCGCATAGCGATGGCATGGAACAAGAGCGAAGGCCCCTCGAAGGAAGGATGGTGGGCCGACCTACAAAAATGGGCAATAGCAGAGACGGCAGTCTGGGCGAGAGCTACACAAGGGGGAGAGAGCGACAGCGGAGCCAGACTACAAGCATGGAACTCCCTGGTGCAAGACCTGTTTGGCAGCGGAGGCGAGGACGATACGACTGACATTAGCGATCCAGGTGACTCAGGAAACGATGAAATTGAACCGCCCACGTCGGGAGGCACTACATAATTCAAAAGAAGAGAACTAACGGGAAGAAAGAGACGAGGTTGTGACGAGCGCGGACTCTGAACAGTGCAACTCCAACTGGGAAAGACCAGCAAACACATGCAAAGACAAGACCAAGGGAAATTCCCAGGGAAAGGAGGGAGGCCACCGGGAGACTGGCCCCTCCGCTACGAACTTGACAACGGCCGGCGCCGGCCCCGAGGCGGCAACGGACCACGAACATACTGCGGCTGCCTTTGGGGAGAGGGAGGGGGGGAGGAAGGGGGAAAGGAAAATGGGAGGGGGACTTTTGTTTCTGTTTTGTTTGTTCTCTCCCATTCCTTTTATGTTGTAAAACCAATAAAAAGAAGTTAAAAAAAAAAAAGTATGACTGCCAGTAGTGATAAAATAAAAGGCGTTTGAATAATACAAAGACTGCAAAGAGGAATTAAAAAAAGCTAAACAAAAAAGGGCCTGTACTGAATAATGTGCATGTGAGAAGGTCAATACTGAACACTGATGCCCATGTAGTTGGAATGGGGGTCATGCAGATTCACGTAGATGGTAGAGAAGGCATGTTAATCGTGTTCGCTTCAAAGATTCCAGAAGGGTGTGAAGCGTGTATATCACTGGGAAAGAATTCTTAGCAGTAAAGTAAAGGGTGCTTTCAACAAGTTCTTATAATTTCTGTGACATGTTAAGTTTGATCTTTTACTGTGCTACAAGCAAAAGAGATTTTATCAGTCAAATGATTAGTTGAGGTGCCGAGGTGCATCAAGACTAAATGGCAACACTTCAAGAACACAAGTTTAAGGTACACCATGTTGCCTCCTGGAGAAAAAACTAAGCAATGGAATGTTTATTCAGACTGACTTTCTAAGATTGAGTATGGTGCCATTGATGAAGATCAAGGACTGTCTATTGAAACTAAAGTGGTATCTGGACAGGCAAAGACAATGGAAATGGGTGAAGATGACAAGTTATCAGGATTAAGAGGAACATTCAGGTAGACTTGCAATGGCTTCCCATTGTGTATCTCACATCCCCAGGACTGTCAAAATGGATAGAATCCCTCTAGTCCACAGAGTAAAACCTTTGAGTTTCCAGTCTCAATTGTAACTTGCAAGATGCCTTTGCTACATACAGGCAAAATACAGCATGTAGTATGATCTAATAAATTAAGATACAATATAACTATAGTAAATATACTGCCCCTTTCTATTTCCAAAAAAACCAAATTAAATGCTCAATTAACTATAGTTATTATTATAGTTGTCTATGTTAAGCTGTTAAAATTATGAAGAAAATAAGTGTTCTGACTCCTATATGAAAGATCTATAAAGACAGAGCATAACCTATAATCAATTGTATGTCTAATCAATAGCATATGCAATGCACCTCTGATATTAAGGTGCAAGCCATAGAGTGATACACAGTCATAGTAACATTCAAAATGCAATGTTTGCGTCTTCCTTTTGTGTCCTTAATACATTTTCTTTGGATATTAGCTGTATGACTTTAAATGAATTAGCAAAAATCCTTCATAAAATCGATACTGAAATTGTGATTTTAAAAACTAAGCTTTCTTAATCATTTATAAACAGTCAATTAACTTCAAAAGGGTAGTAATACAAAATTAGATCAATATAAAAAGGAAGTTGAAGCTAAGACAATACTCAGGTTCAGATGTGACATTCTACAAAATAAATACAATATTGTTTATAATTGGCAAGACGATTACCAATGTAGAACATATAAGGATATGAATATGTTTCTATCAAGTAGTATGTCCTTTGACAGATCTAGCACGGAATTGAAAGAAAGATCAATAGCTTTATTTCAAGTTGTTCAAAAAGCAGTATATTTTACATCCCTGAAGGTACCTAACCAAAGAGACTCGAAGACAAAAATCAATTGAGAAAACAAACCATGAGGAAAATCTAGTGATTCATTTCTCTAGTATTCCTCTGACAAAATTTCAAATCAATACCTTACAAAAGGCTCTCTGTTTTGAAAGAACACATTGGGCTTCATTGATTGATTTGCAAGATGGCTTAAATGTTTTCTTTAGAAACTGATGAAAATGCACCAGGATCATCTTCTCTTGTTCAGACTTTTGGATAGAAAAATTCAAAATAGAGCTTTGAATTAATTTCAGCACCTGGTCAAAAACGATTTGAAAAGGTACATTACAAGAGACTAACACACTGTACGGTTTCTAGAAACGAAATTAAGATTTTAAAAGATTTAGCTGAACAGGAAGACATTATCAGCTCACAAAGGTGGTGTGTTAGTTACTATGTATTTGACTCAATGTAGGGAGGAGTCCAAAATGTAGCCTTAACTAAAATAACTGATGAAACTTTGGAAGCAGAAGAAAACAATGAATTGATGTTTTGCCTAGTTCTTATACAGCAACAGCGATATTTTACTTTCTTCGAAAGATACTCCAATCGTTGTTCAAACTGCTAAGACACTACAGTCAGCTGTACACAGACTAGCTATATTACAGCTATATTTTGCTTCAATCAAAGATAGGTAAGGAATCATCTTCCTCAGTATATGTTATAAATAATTCTAATCAAAGTCAAATGTCAAGGTGGCGCATGACTGGCCACTTACAAATTGGCCGCATAACAGAGGAGCTCCCACCAAGCGTCCAGTTAAAAAATAATAATGTGCAGACACTGATAGAACAGTAAGGGTCAAATAATTGCTGCAGTGACAAGCTGAGGAGGCAATCAAACTAGCTGGTGGCAGTAAGCTGTCCCTGACGGCCTGGGGCCACCTGCAATAGCTGGTAAGGAAGCGCATGACACAGAACTCCATAGTCGCAACAACCAAGTCAAGTGGTGCAGTGAAATATGACCGATAGATCGTGTTCAGATAGCACAAAATCTCCTTGACGAAGCACGGCGTGGAAAAAGGGATCCCAGAATCTAACACATCACTCTATCCTCACAACAGGGATAAATCCACATCTCCAATTAAAACTACAAAGACAGGAGGGTGGTCACTCAGCAGTTGTTTTCTATCCTAAGGTCTCATAGCAATATTATTGTTTTAAATACTAGGGAATATCAGTCTGTTTGTAAGATACCCTCCACCCCCTGCAAATACCTGGGTCTATGGACACCAAATTAAAACACAACTAATCTACGTCCATGGAAGTGTTATAATGCCAGGTATGGGGGGGCAGACTTAAGATTGTGATAGACTGCGAATGAGATTGGGATAGACTGCGAATGTGGCCACTCCCTTGCTCCATAATCACCCATGCAATGTTATATGTTAAGAAGGCAGTGTATATTTGTTATTACTGAAGGCATGAGCAGCAAGTCCATAATGCATTCAACCATGACAGGAGTTTACAAGAATGTTTCACGCCCCATTTGAGAATAGAGACTTGGTTTGGTTAGAATGGTTACACATGACCCATACACTGATTCTGTATGTGTTCTGAGATGAATCTCAGGAATTTGTCATTTCTCCCCAAGGTGTAGCCCTCCATGTGATGCTAGGGAAGTCAACCCGCTCTGCAACTCCCTCCCTAGGGGTTGCGGCAAGTGGGACCTCACAAGAAGAGACTCCACCTTTCGGGACACAGACTCCTGTTCCTGTGAGGAACTCCTCATGAAACATCCCAATAATTCCTCTAAAAACATCTCCTATGGGAACATGTATGTAGAAGAAGCCAATATGTGCTATTGTTACCCAGCGGCTATGAATATTTCTTTAAAGGAAAAATCCCCCTCATCTGGGACAAGGAGGGTGATCTACAGAGGAGGAGAGGAACCATACGAGAGAGAAAGAGGAAGACCTGGACGTATGCCGGGCACGACCCAACACTACATCACGCAAGAGGACGGGGGAGACTGGTGAATAGAAATGCCAGAAACAAAACATAAAAACTGCATGTGGCAGCGAAAGAGTGACGTCCTTTGACCAGAAAGGAACTTGAAGCAGATTTAGATGTGCAGCGTCTTACCGGGAGGATAGTAAGAGAAGTAAAGGGGGATGCAGAGCGTCATGGGGTTCTGGGAGAGAGATGTTCAAACAAAGTGGTGGCGTGACCACAAAAGACTTGTGGTGGACTAGGAGTCCAATAAACAATGCTGTAACCTCTTGGGAAGCAGAGATGCGAACGTAGCAGTATTAGAAATACTGTGTCATCATCCTAGACAATGGCACGAGACATTGCAGCAACATGAGGCTGATCTGGGGACGGAGAGAACAACCTCTTGAATGGACTGATCCCCCAACATAGATCCCAAATTTGGAATAAATGGACACACCCCAGTAGGGAATGAGACCAGGAGATAGATTGCAAGTTGAACAAAGTTTTATATCAGATTAAAGATGCACGCAGAGAACTCTGCTGCCCCGAGAGCACTCTGCCAAACATTACACGGGCAGCACATATAAGATTGAAACCCGTCATTGCTGACGCTTCGGTATAGGTACATAATACTTGAATGTCATAGGCTCAACGTACAGATACATTATAGATACATAGGAGGCAGTTGCACCAGATTGGCTTGAGGCGTGGGTGTTCATCGAGCAGCACGTGGGTCAGCTGGGCTCATCTACATGGGGTGAAGGTCAGACACATACAATGAAATATAGCTAACTAATCTATCTTAGCAAAACAGGAACTGAAGGCATGTAACAAATAACAATTGGAAAAAGTGGACAGTCATGGGAATGCTGTGGAGTTCATTTAGTTAGATATCTGATCAATGTTGCCCTTTGAACCTTAGGGACTGTTAAACCCTGATGCTTGGGCCCAGGTGCCCACCTTGGAGGTTTTGATCTGCTTGATGCCTCATGATATAAGCAGACATGTGTTAAGTTTACCAGCGAAATACAACGGTAGGGGATTAGATCTGGAGTGGGTCGGTGGCCTGTTCATAAAATGGGGGTCAAATGTGTATCTACATCAAGATAGGTTGGGGGACTGTGACTTCTCAAAGTGGGGGTCGAAGGGCCATAGATAGGTTTGTGGAGACGGATGGGCACGCAGGCGGTGGTTGTGCCCCAGCCACACACAGGGCAGTGAGCTCAGAGGAAGAGAAAGAATACTGTATCTGTTTGCAACAATTCGTGCCTGGGCATCCGTGAGAAAAGAGCTTGTGCGGTGCAGACAGAGGAGGAGGTGGTGGGGGCGGCTGGGCTGGCTGTGCGCGGCTCTGGACAGTGGGAGAGATGGCTTTTGGAAATCATTGTGTGGCCTAGTAAAAGGCTGGAGCTTGGGGTAGTATAAAATGGAGTCTTTATGTGTCATCTAATGGCTCCTGTCCTCTGTCACCAGGGGAGAACAAGTAGAATCCCCGGTGGCATTATCCCTAAGAGTACAATGTAACAGGGAAAACGGGAGACACAGGAGGGGAACAGAGAATCATTATGGATCCAATCATTCTTGTTCCAGTCAAGGGAAAGAGACTGTAATACTTAAACCCAGAGGAGTCAATGAGAATCAATTTGGGACCAATCTTTCTCGTCCCAGTCGAAGTAAAGAGACTGTAAAACATTGGATAACTTTGCCATGGGAAGAGAGCAGAACAACTCTCTGCAGAGAGAATTGTTAGGGAGAATGTTCAGTTGCTGTGCTAATTCCCATTAGTACCCAGCGAGAGTCAACCAGAATGTAAAACAGATTCTGATTGGCTCTCGCTGGGGCATTACCTGGCCGAGAATCTCTTGGCCGGGATTCTGCAACTTTTTCCACGTCGGGGGACATGGCAGCCCCTCAGCTAATGAGGAGGCTCGAAGCGGAGCCATCCCCGCTCCGAGCCTCCACATGGCTGGAGGCTGCCATCGTCCCCCGCCGGGGATTAAGGTACGTTTATTTTTATTTTCCCTCGCCTCCTGCCCCCCATACCTACTCCATCCCCTCTCTCCCAACGCAACTTACCTTCTTATCTGTAGTTTTTCGGGAGTGAACGCGCTGGGAACACTCATGTTCCCAGCGCGTCCGCTCCCGATGGCCGCCATGGAAAGGGAAAACAGACTCTGTTTTCCCTTCCCCGACGGCCATTTTCTCTTGTCATTTTTATTTTTTTCTGTTCCTTGCGGGCCGGCTTACTAATAGCAACATTCCCCTCGCCACATGGGCATTACCTGACTCTGTAATGCCCCTGCGGCTTGGGCATATTGCTTAATTAACCTTAGACACCCCCAGCTCTTCTTGCTGGAATCTGGGATCTTTTTGATTTTTTACCTCCTGAGTGAGTGGTACTTTTTGCCACTCCCTCTTGTGTTTTACTCTGACTAGAATTTGTAACTGTTTAATGGAGTCGGGTAAACTCCATAGGAATCTGCTTTTTGCATAGTGACACACAGCTCCCTCTGAGAAGTGCCACTGAGAAGTCCCTTCGACATTTCTTAATGTGTAAATGCATTTTCTTGGGTGAACTACCATTCCCAAGAACAGTGAGTGAACTTTTATTTTACTTACCTTTCTTTTGTGTGTCCAGCACAAACCACCCTATGTGGAGTGCTGTGAGGGTTACATAATAACTCCATATTCTATTTCTCATGTAACCTTTTGTTACACTAGCTTACTTGAAAGGCTGGTGGCAGTGGTTACTTTTTACAACCTTTTGTGCAGAGTACTAGCAGGCTGATTTTTCAGCTGCAGTACAGCACCCATGGCCAACAATTTTTCCAAAATGGCCCCGGTCTTCTTTTTCCGCCATTTCTTGTTTGTTAGTTCCTTCTGGGCTTTTGCTACATTGTTTAAACTAGGTTTGAGTCCTTTGTGTGTTTTACTTTTGGCGGGCTTTAGCCCTGAAGACCGTCCAGGCTCCAGTGTGTCTGGAAAGCCAGGAAATGAGGGAGGGTCCCATAACTTTGCTGTCCTTTGTCTCTAGGTGTGCCTGACTGAAAACAATTCGGATTGATTAACAGCCCTAAGGCTGTGAATGAATGAGATTTCGCATACAAGGTAAGGCTTTTGGGACTACAGGCAGAGCCGACCATTGGAACAAGACATCCGTTGAAGAGGACGAGCAGAGACACCAGCAGCACCTTACAGGACTGCAGAAGCACCAGTGAAGCCTTGCAGCTGTGCTGACCCCATGTTCGTTTCAACAGGGATGATTGATGCAGGAGGACATCCTCCCTTGGGCTGGTGAGCCCAACTAGCCTCAAGACCTGCTTCATTTCATCCCACGATTTGCTGCGACTTTCCTAGGCTGCAGAATCCCAATGCCCGTGGACCACTGACCATTATAGAGTGCATTGTCTACCAGCTAACGAATCAGGCCAAAACTTTGTTGGGCACCTTCAAGGACCTCCAGAAGCAGAAGCAGAAATTCTTTGTCAGAGTCCAGTACAGAAGGACAGTGGAAACTCAAACCAGAGCTATTCATTTCTCTTTGTCGCTGGGAAAAACAACACAAAGAGCTTCTGAATCATGTGGAATCCATTGCTGCAGAGTCCCTCATCAGAATGCTGTCACAGAAGCTCGCCAGATGTTATCCCTTTCATCACCACGACCAAGGACCAGGAACAAGGTTCTGTAAAACTGCATCAGGAAGGCGTCCAGCTAGAACCTCTTCATCAATTCTAAGGTACTGTCAGGCTTGGGTTAAAACTTAATTTTGCTATTTGTAGTACTCCTTGGCTTGGGAAGTACCATTTTAACCCTTTTAGATTTGACCTCAACTGACCCGTGCAGGCCTTCCAGCTTGTGATTTTTCAAAGAACTCCTGACTGTTTGATAACATTTTTCTAAGAAACGCTGCATTAGAAATGTAACTGTCCCATTGACTTTGGCTGTCCTGGTTTCCTAAAGGCTCCTCTTCTGAACCATATTGGCTTTGGCAGTGCTTGTTCTCTTACAGGTTTTAATTGTTAATTAACAAGGGGGGGTCCTGGGAGTCCCTCTGCCAGACATTAGTCCTGGTTACGAGAGACTTACCCAGAGTCTTTAGCTCACTATCTTTCACAGAGAAGAAATATCCCAAACATATCAGTCTTTGTCCTGCCCTGGGGCAGTCCAGCACCGAAATGCTAGGCAATTCTCCTCTGAACAAGAGTACCAACTCAGATGGGTGGGGTTATGTATTGCTTGATGAAAGCCCTAACTTTCAGCATATTTCATTTGTTAAGGGTCTTCTTGTCCTGGCGATCTTTATAGCCTAGATTGAAATCGCCCATGATTATCGTTTGTTTGCTAGGCTGGATAATAGAAAGGATTATTTCAAGCAGTTTCTCAGTAAAGACTAACTTTAGAGCTGGTGGGTGGTAAATGATCATGCAATAAACATGAGTAGCTTTAGTTAAATGAACCTTAAGGCATCATGTTTCACATCCTTGAATATTTTGACATTGTATTGTCTGGACATGCAACAATGACAAATACACAATGGCCAACTGTCCTCATCAGCCTTCCGGTGTATTAGCGCTCAAGAGGGAGTATGCATCAGGGATGCCTGAAGATAATATAGGGTCAGAGTGTTCTTGGAGCCAGGTTTCTGTGAGAGGGAGCAGGTATGGTGTATAGCTTTCTATTAAGTCAGAGATCTCAAAAGTATAGGTAGGAAGAGATTGCATATTAGCAGTGCACGTTTCAGCGAAGTGGTACTTTTAGCCACATCATTTACTTGGTTCAGTGTGCTTTTAAGTTTAGTGCCCGTTGTGTGCTTTGTGGCATGCATATTGTGTTTTACAGCCCTTAAGTGCGAGGTGCTATTTAACAGATTAGTTTCTGCATATATATTTAGTTGAAACCCATACAGGTTCCCTTGGGCTCAAACATAGGCTGGTATAATCTTTATTGGTACCTTTGTGGTATAGGAAGGGAAACAGCTATTAAGGGTAGAAAGGTCATTTTGAATATTCTTTGGTGGCATAATTTCAATGAGGATTACTTTTGCTAAGACATATATTAGCAACTGATTGGGGCGAGTGCCGGATATTTATATAAAACCGCTTTAACGCGGGAGTCTTTAGGAAACTTAATGTTGGATTCTACAGTGGAATACAAAAGGCTTGTTTTATAAGACAGCAATGGATAGAGGTGGAGCTTAGGATCTTACATGAGAAGGAGGTTAAAACACCAACTGTGTTGTGTGAGTTGAGCAAAGTTGTGTGTCCATGCTATAACAGGCTAAAACAGGCTTGCGATCCTGATAAGCTTGCCGGGTGCGCTGCTTGATGTCTTCACCATGAAATCTCAAGGCCACTGTGCGATGTAGTTTTATCTGCACGCCTAGCACAGGGGTGAGATTTAAAAGCGGCTTTGTTCAAAGAAGGACTATGGCCTCAGGTGATTACTTCCAAACAGTTTCTAAAAATGTGTGGGTACTAGAAACATTTGTATTTGTATTTGTTTATTTATAACGCGCAGACCATCAGGCCCGGGGGCATCAGAGCGCAATATGTACAGGGTTGCAAGAAAAGAACATACAGGCAGATAGATTACAATAAAAGTATACCAATACAACATAATAACAATCTTAATAATTACATATGTTACACATGGTACAGTGTCCCTAGGCTCCGCAGAGGAAGTATCCCTGAGGTAGTTGGGAAGGTAGCAGACCGGAAATCATGCTGGGGAACAGGTGGGCTGAGTAAGTAGGACAGATGTCTAACACAACTATTGCTGGTCAAAGAGCCAAGATTTGGTTTTATTCTTGAAGGTGTTGAAGGAGTCTTCAGCTCTGATGGCAGCAGGGAGGGTGTTCTAAAGTTTAGAGGCTAGGACAGGGAAGCTAGTGCCTCCCGCTTTTTGGAGCGTAAACCTAGGGATAGTAAGGCAGTGAGTCTGAGCAGTTCTTAGTGGACGGGCAGTGGAGTGGCGCGAAAGCCGACTGCAGAGATAGATCGGAGCCTTGTTGGCTAGGCATTTGTGCGTGAGGGCAAGCGTTTTTAGGGAAATTCTCTGCTTCACGGGTAACCACTTTGGGCTAGTTCTGGTTTCGGAGATGTGGTGGTTACGAGGGATGTTCGATAAACATGTTATATCAAATCCCCACCAGCAGATAAAAGGGATTAAGTAAACAACTGTGTTCTCTCTCTGATTGGTACATCATTCTGTTACATTATTTTCTCTAGGACATTGTTACAAGGGAAAGGTTTTTCCCACTTTTGACATTCATTCGAGGACCACTTATGCTATCAAATCATTTTAAGAATTGCAAGGTTTTCCTTATTGTCTGGTGAAATCCAAATCTAGTTCCAACTGAGAGAATGCTTGGCATATGAAACTCATTTGTTCTCCACTTATGAAAATTAAAGGTCCTTTAAGGTAATTGGATCCGAACATGGAATCTTGCAAAGCACCTGAAATATTTTAGGATTGAATTTTGCCCAATATATTCACTCTGAATTAAAAGAAGAAAGACTGGTTATCTCTTATGGAATGTCTAATTCACACAAAATCCTTGCCAGGCTTCTTAGAATTGGCAAGTTTGTTGGGTCCTGATTCCATGCTGTGTTCTCTTCATAAAAATTCAGATTTTCTAGACACTTTCTAAAAAATCTGCTATTTGGTCTAATTACCAAAGGGGGGGTTGGCTATTTTAATCTCATGCTCTTCACCTGTTCCCCTCTGTGGCCTGGAGTATTCCAAACAATAAATCTGATCTGTGGCACAAACCTTGCACCAAAAGTGGTTTTGGTTCTGTTATCAATTTTTCAAATTCCACACCCATAATGCAGTATGATCTCTCTAGGATTGCAGGAACACTTATGGTATTGAAAACGATCATTCTGAAGAACTGCAGGGAACCTTAAGAGAGTAATACAATTTATTGCAAAATAACATTCCTAACTAGAGGATAATTAGCTGCTTATAAAAGGTCTGAATGAAACTCCTTTGAAGACGATTATACGTATGATCTTATAGCAGTTGTTGTCTGTTCACCCACAATATGTATTGACTCATTACATAATTAGTTTAATTGTGATGTTTGTAATCCCTAGCACTTTTACAATGAGTTACTTTTTGAAAATGTGTGACTTGTTCCGTTTCAGCTTTCTTGAAGTTTACCAGGTACTACTTACTTATGTTGTAATTGATGAACTTTGTGAAAAACGGTGAAACTTGAATTCATTATCAATCCTTTATTGTGTAGTAAGGGAGAAGACTGCCAGAGGGCACAGGCATAGATGAAGACTAATTGGGCAGCTCCATCACAACTATACTCTCAGCCTACTGGCAGTGGGCTCTCCTGGAAACAGTGTAACCCAAGTAGACTTCTGTGACCTCAACAGTGTAAGATTGAGGTTGGAGCAGATGAATTTGCAAGATTGGACCAGCCGGCAAAGCAATCTATACAAGAAAGGATCATGTAAGGAGCCGCAAGCAGTGCAGTGCTCCAGGCGATGTCCAAGCTATTCATCCTAGCATGGAATTGAAATAAGAAAATAGAGGAGAGAAAATAGATTGATGGAGAAGAAACAGCGAAGCACTACTTTCTCCCGGGGCTGAAAGCTCACATTGAAATTGTTGAGCGTCGGAGAAGAGAAGGGGGTGCAAGACCAGGTGGTTGCAACTGTGCAGGCAACATCAATGATAAAGGACCTATGAAGGGTACCCAAGCTCCAGATCATAGCCATGGACATGCAAGTTGAGTGATGTGAGGGGCATGATCAGGTCATGAGACAGAGGCCAGAACTGGATACTTATAGAGCATCCTGAATTTAAGTGATCTCTGATGCATGGCAAGAACAAATCTGTCTCCAATGTACCTAGCATGGCCTCAGTATAGTTCAGCCCCTAGACTGGAGACATTCAAGTGAACTCCTGGAAAGGCCCTGAAAAAGGTGCCCACTAATCAAAAGGTGGATGTTGTGAAGGCCTCTACACCTGACAAATGGTGTTAATTTGCAGTCTTGGAGGGTGTAGGTGGCACACATTACCCACCAGTCAGTCAAGGTTTCCTGAACCAAAAGGTACCTTCCATCCGAACCAAAGAGTGCCATGGTGGCAACAGCCAACTCGCTGTACAGTATGCAGGAGCTCTGCCCATCCACCTAGGACTGCTGTGATTGGTGAGCCATCCAAATTGGGAGGGACCTAAATCTCAGGCAGAGACCTATGACAAAAGATCTAGAGTATGAATGCTCAATTTCAAGGGACTTAGATAGTGATGGATATGGATGGGAAACATAACCAATGAGATCAGCGAGCAGCAGGGAGAACAAACAGCAACAAAAGGAGACATACACGACATTCTAAAGTAAAATAAGTCCTGGCTCGGATATGTAACCTTAATTGACTGAAGTGAAAGTCCAGTGGACAAGATGGAAGATGGAATGAAAGTTGTAGAGGGTAACAAACTGTCTACTGACTTACTTTCATTGGAACATGAAACCCGCATAATTGATTTGTAAACCAGAGAAGTAAAGTGGACGATATTGAGAATAGGGAACGACACTGCAACCTCTGATTTATTAGGGTCCTGGAATGTGAAAGAAAGACACCTAAAGGAGCAGAACAGAAAGCCAAGAACATTATTAAGGCTTTATTTGTGAAGTACATGGAAAGACAACCCTCTTTGTTAGAGCAAATATGGAAGAAGGCCCAGTTTATAGTCCACAATCTATAATTGTGAAATTGAAGTACCATCATGAAAAAATGCAACTACTAGCTGGTGGCCTCAAAACATTTCTTTAAAAAACACTCCCTAATGGGCCTTTTGATGTCTACATGAGACAATGCGCTGGTCAGTCCTTCATATAGTAGTAATGAAGGTTGATGTGAGAATGGGCGACCCAAGGGAATCCCTGTGACGATGCATTCACTGTTAAATATTATTCAGGGAGTTCATGATTTAGGAAGTTTAATTGTTTTTGAACAAAATGACACAAAGAATTTTCCAAGGAACATAGTATGCGAGGCCACTAAGAGGACACTCCAGTGGCTTCTAATAAGGGAAAGATGAAGGAGAAGGGGCTGAGGGAGGCTAGACGTAAGGAGGGATTCACAGGCGGCAATACAACATTCTTTATACTAGCCCAGAGCAGCCTAAGGATCTTCTTTTCGATGTGCATGCAAAGCAACAACAGCATAAGGAAATGTTGATGGGGGTGTATTCTGAAAGTTAAGATTGCTTGAACAAAAGTTCTGTGAGAGGGTGACAAAATCAAGACTATTTTAGCTCAAAGGTTATGGGTCAGGAGGCAGGAAAGTGAGGTGGCGAGAATTCCAGGCCATCTCTGGAAAAGAATGTTTGCATTTGACAGACAGCACAGGCTTTGCACACTATTATAAAGAACTATATAAACATGGTGGAGAGGTAGCAAGGGATGAGGTAGAGTGTCATTTAGCAAAATTGCTCTTTCTTCTTTGCCTGGAGAAGAGGAATTTTCGTTAGGTGCCCCTGTAACAGAAAGACAGATTGTAAAAGCAATATATTGTATGTGTATACTGATAAAACCTGTACGTGCTGATATGTGTGAGCAATATCTTGTTTGTTTGTTTGTTTGTTTATTTATTTCTATAGCGCTCCGGACCCGGGAGTATGAGGGCGCTTGGTACTGTTACAGGTACAGTGCACTGGAAACACTAATCGTAAGGTAGCAAGTATATACAGAGTATACAATGAGGACAATAATCATAATGTAGCAAGTATATACAGAATATACAGAAATGGGAGTAATAGCAAGCAGAAATAACAGAAGAGACATGTGCAGTTTGTAAGCAGTTTGAACTGGTTCAGACTTAAGGTTGGCTTTTTGACAGGAGCCACCCAATGGCTAGTTTCCTGAACGACTGGAAGGATTTGGACTCCTTGATATTCAGTGGCAAGGAGTTCCAGAGTTGGGAGGCAAGGACAGTGAAGCTTGAGCCACCTGCTCTTTTGGAAGTAAATCTAGGTACTGTGAGACATAGGGTATTGGATGATCTTGTGGTTCTGATGGAAGTTCTCATGGTGAATTTGTTAGAAAGGTGGGGGGGGCTAAGTTATTGAGAGCTTTGTAGGTGAGGCAGAGGGATTTAAGATCGATTTTATGTTGGATAGTGAGCCATTTGCATGTGGTTCTGGTGGCAGAGATGTGCTCATGCCTAGGAATGTTTAGCGCTGCTCGTAGCGCAGTGTTTTGAAGCACTTGGAGTTTGCTGATTATCGCTTGGTTGGCACCTAAGTAGAGGCTATTGCAGTAGTCTAACTTTGATTGTATAAGAGCTCTGGCTAGCGTGAGGCAGCTGTTAGGGGAAAGAAATGGTCTACAGGCTCTGATTAGTTTTCCTGTGTAGGCCGTGGCTGAGGCGATCGAATTGACTTGTTTAGTGAGGTTTGTGTTTGCGTCAAGGTAGAAACCAAGTGTTTTCACGCTTTTGGCGATCGGGATACTATTGCCATCAATTATGTTATTGGAATAGTTGGGACTGAGTTTTTGTAGGTTATTAGGTGCACCAACAATGAGCAGTTCAGTCTTCTCGTCATTCAGGCAGAGGCTATGTGTGGCCATCCAGGCCTGAATGACAGAGAAGATTTCGTTGATCCTAGCTACATCAGTGTTGTAGTTGCCCGAGATAGTGAGGAGTATCTGGGTGTCATGATCTCTGCTTCCAAAAGATCAGGACTTGCCCGACTCCCTTGGAAGCAGACCCATAACCCCGGTTCCGAGTGCCAGCCAGTCCCAATTGGGACCTTTTGGACCCTGTCCTGGCGCCAGTGACACCAGGCTCATAAAGATGCCCAGTCCCAGCGCTGGAAGCGCCGGGCTCATAATGCTTGGGTGGACTTACCTGCAGCAGACCATGCTGCTTACTTACCTGCCAGTTGAACCCCTGATCCTCTTCTGTTTGGGACTACTTTTCCTGTTGGGTGAGGCAGGAGCCACTCCCTAGGTTCAGAACACTGGAACTCTTCTGGAAAGCAGGAACTCTTTTCTTACCTAGGCGTGGCTGTGGAAGGAGAGACCTAAGCACTACAGGAGGCTATTTAAACCACACCCGATGGATGAATCTTGCTTTGTGTTATTCTGCATTCTCTGCAGCAGAACGCTCATCGTGTCTTCTGCTTCTGATCCTGGGCCTAAGGGAACAAAGGCTTACCATCCTGGAATCCAGTCTTCAGCAGCACCTGTAAAGACAAAGAAAGAACAGGTTAGCACTACGGTCTTCAGTGGCAGCGCATCTCTTACCTGGTCCATCGGCTGTCACCAACGCCTCGCGCTGCATTCTGGCATCTGAAAGACAAAGGCTTACCTACTCTTCGCATGCTCCGGAGGTCTTCGCACTGCATTCCGGCATCTGAAAGACAAAAGCTTACCAGCTCTTCGCACACTCCGGAGGCCTTCGGCGCTGCATACCGCATCTGAAAGACAAAAGAAGGTGCGTTTAAAGACATTGGGCAACTTTATTACTCACGTGCCATTACTCCTTCCCACGCCGAATCCAGTGGGTATTCCAGCACCCTTTAGCTTCTCTAAAGCTCCGAACTTGTACCTGCAAGATAAAAGGGACAGTTAGTGCGCATCGTGAAGCAGGCTACAAGCGCTTACTTACGTGCTTCCAGGCGCTTCTATTCCTCACGCGGGTTCGATCCTCAACTCTCATCAGCCCTCCATCCGCCATTGCCGGAACCCTGCAAAACAAGAGATATCATTACAAAAGACTTTTAAGACATTTGAAGTGCCCAGAACTTACCGTTCGTGTAGTTAACGACGGACAGCAGTCCTCTGAGGTCAAGAGGCCTGCACCCTTATCCAGTGAAGAAACTGGTTACGGCACCCTGCCCCGAGGCAGATGGAGAGCTCGGCGTTCACTTACCTAAGACATCTTACTCTTCGAGTCAGACATACAGTGCACAGAGGTCCAGCCCAAAGAGCCAACCGTGTGTTACACATCACCTTTGAAGATACGGCATTCACCCAGTCAAGACCGGCGCCTCTGCGGGAATCAGGTGAGCGTTACAGAACACAAAGCCTACCGCAAAACTCCCACCCAGGCGCTATGGAAACCTCGGATACCGACCAGCTAGCCCAGTTACTTGGGGAACTAAGAGCAGAAGTGCATGCAGCCCGTCAGGAAACGAATGCTCTAAGAAGGGAACTGATTATTTCCAAGGAGCGAACAGACGATCTCGCTAGACAATTGCTACAGTCACAAGCCGGACAAACTCTGTTACCCGCATCAGGGGCAAATCTTCCTTCAACATCCTCTACGAACCCAGTGCAGATCAACCTACCTGGGAATGTACCTCTGGCTCCGCCCAAACGATTTTCTGGTGACCCAAAGAGGTTTGCAGTATTTATTAATCAGTGCCGGTTGCACTTCTTATGCCGGCCAGCAGCCTTTCCAACTGATCAAGCTAAGGTAGCTTTCGTGCTTTCGTACCTTAGTGGTAATGCGGCAGACTGGTCGATCCCTCTAGTTAATCAAGATGATCCGGTTCTCCATGATTTTCAAGCTTTTTAGCTCAGTATGGAAAAACTGTTTGCAAGACATTCACAGGGGCAGGCCTTGGACAATGAGCTCCTTTCATTGCGACAGGGTAATCAAGACCTTTTGGCTTATATTGCGTCTTTCAACAGACTGATAGTGGAAACTCGATGGCCTGAGAACAAAAGGATTACGCTGTTTTATAGAGGTCTACGTGGAGAGCTCAAAGATGTGTTAGCCCAAGTAGTGAATCCCCCGCAAGACTGTTCGGACTATATTGACTTAGTCGTTCAAATTGACCACAGACTGCAGAACAGGAAGGCCGATCGTTCCAAACCACCGCTCGAGTATTTTCCAAACCACCAACTCCTACCACAGGAGTAGACTCCGGGAAACCCATGCAAATAGGAGGCCTGAAAGGACCACTAACACAAAAGAAGCGGGAAAGGCGAAAACAGCTGCAATTATGCCTCTATTGCGGAAACTCGGGGCACTTTCTTCGAGACTGTCCGGTGAAACCAGCCAAGAAGGCAGTAGGAGCTGCAGTTAACAGGGTCACAAACTCTGAACAGGGAAACGACCTCGCCCGACAAGAATAGAGGTCCTCTTGCCGAGCGTTAAAACCAGTTCCGTGACCTCGCATTTCGTGATACCTATGGTCCTCATTAGCCCTGAACATCCGGATCGATTACATGCGATTGAAGCTTACGTCGACAGCGGTGACATCGGCAATTATGTGGATCATGAAATGGTTTTGAGGATGAATCTGACTCTTTGTCCAAAGGCTGTAAAGGACGTCATTACTACGGTGGATGGTACGGAGATAGCCTCCGGACCAGTAACGCATACCACCCAAGAAGTGACGCTAGTAAGTCAAGATGGACACCATGAGAAGATCGTGTTCGATGTGATCAAGGCCCCTCAGTTCCAGATTATTCTAGGAATTCCTTGGTTAGAGAAGCACAATCCTCAGATCGATTGGCGAGCAAGAACGGTTCAGTTTCCAGAATGTGTCTCTACTTGTCACCCTCGACCTGGTGTTGCACTGGCAGCAATTTCCTCAGAGGCTCCCCAGTTACCTCCTGAATACCTAGAATTCCAAGATGTTTTCCGGAAGGATCAGGCTAACTCTCTACCTCCTCATAGGTCTTATGACTGCCAGATAGAACTGATACCTGGATCTACTCCTCCTTGTAGTAGAATTTATGCCCTCACCGAGCCTGAGAATCTTCACCTCCGACAATACCTGGATCAATACCTAGCGAATGGGTTTATTCGTCCTTTCAAGTCCCCTGCTTCCTCAGCTTTGTTCTTCGTTCCAAAAAAAGAAGGGGACCTTAGAACTTGTATAGATTATCGCGCCCTGAACCAGATCACTGTTAAGAATAGATATCCGTTACCTTTGATCCCTGAACTCCTGGACCAAGTCAGAAAAGCATGCATATATACAAATCTGGATCTTAGAGGAGCCTACCACTTGGTACGAGTAAAAGAGGGCGATGAATGGAAGACGGCCTTCCGCACCAAGTATGGGCTATTTGAATATCAGGTCATGCCCTTCGGACTTTGCAATGCCCCGGCCGCCTTTCAATATTTTATGAACGATGTCCTCAGAGAGCTCATAGATGTGTGTGTTGTTGTTTACATTGACGACATCCTCGTTTATTCTTCATCGGAAACTGAACATCGGAAACACGTGAAAATGGTCCTCGAGAGATTGCGTCAACACAAACTTTTCGCTAAGTTGGAAAAATGTGTTTTCAACGTGACTGAAGTTGAATTCTTGGGATTCATATTATCACCTAGCGGAGTGCGTATGGATTCAAAGAAGGTCGATGCAATTCTCAAATGGCCATCGCCATCCTCCGTAAAAGGTGTTCAAAGCATGTTAGGCTTCGCTAACTTTTACCGCAGGTTTATCCCCGAATTCTCTCGAATAGTCCAGCCCATCACCGCCTTGTTAAAGAAAAACAAACGTTTTGAATGGTCTACCGAGCCGGAACAAGCTTTCCAGAATTTGAAGACTAGATTTATCTCTGCACCGATCTTAAAACATCCTCGCCCAGAACTCCCCTACATCGTTGAAACTGATGCTTCGAGCCTTGCCATGGGGGCAGTTCTATCACAAAAGGACCCAGTAACCAATCAGTTGCATCCCGTGGCATTTTGGTCCCGCAAATTCTCGCCTCCTGAAATCAATTACACTATTACTGATAAGGAACTTCTAGCTATCAAGTCCGCCTTTAAGGCTTGGCGGCATTATCTTCTGGGGGCCCGACACACCGTTACTGTGATTACAGATCACCGAAACCTGCAATATTTGAAAACCGCAAAAGCTCAATCCTCTAGGCAACTCCGTTGGGCACTATTCTTTGCCGAGTTTGACTTCATAATTACCTATCGACCTGGTACAAAAAACGGTAAAGCTGATGCCCTTTCTCGGATGGGAGTGGAAGAACATTTGATCAATCCTAAACCTGTACCTATCATTCCCGAACAAAGAATTCTACGTGTAATCGCCACACAATCCATAGAGGAAGTTAAGGATAAAGCCAGGCTACTGGTAACTCCAGCAGACATACAGAATTGGCATCTGCAGGGAAAGGACTTTACAGTGAAGGACAACCTATTATATTTCCAAGAACGGTTATACCTGCCCAGCACAGATTTACAGAAAAAGGTAATCTCTTGTTATCACGATTCTTTAATGGAAGGACATCCCGGTATGACCAAGACCTCGGAAAAGATCAAGCGCTACTTCTGGTGGCCGTCTTGGAAAAAAGATATCAGAGACTTTATAATGTCCTGTGGAGTATGCGCCCAAAACAAGAGTCAAAAGGAAAAACCAGCTGGCCTCTTACGCCCTATTGACATCCCGCCTCGCCCTTGGCATACGCTTTCTATGGACTTCATCACCGATCTACCTCCATGCTCCGGATACAATACGATCCTAGTAATCGTGGACCTATTCTCCAAGATGGCGCATTTCATTCCACTCAAAGGCTTACCAACAGCAGCAACTCTGGGCCGAGAATTTCTCGAAAACATTGTCCGACTGCACAGTTTTCCTTCAGTTCTAATTTCGGATCGAGGTAGTCAATTTATTTCTCATTTTTGGCGAAGTTGCTGTCGGTCGGCTCAAATTGATGTGAGACTTTCGACCAGCCACCACCCTCAAACCGACGGACAAACCGAGAGGACCAATCAAACTCTGGAACAGTATTTGCGCTGCATGCTACAACAAACTGAAAAAACTTGGAAAGATATCCTTTGGATAGCCGAATATGCCTACAATAACTCTGTCCACTCGGGAACTGGGAAAACCCCGTTTTTTCTTTTATACGATAGTCACCCTCGAACCTCGGAGTTGGATCCACTCCAAGATCTTGGAACACCAGCAGTAGACCACCTGCATTCTACAATCACCCAAGCCTTTAAGGAAGCCGTTTCTCACCTTCAAAGGGCTAAAGAACAATACAAGAAAGGAGCAGACCAACATCGGAAGGAAGCCCCCCAATATCAAGTAGGAGATCAAGTCTGGTTATCCACCAAATATCTACCTCTAAAAGGACCACGCACATTCAACCCAAGATACCTTGGTCCCTATTCCATCACTACAATAGTAAATCCAGTAGCGGTCAAGTTGGACTTGCCCCCTCACATGAAGATACATCCGGTCTTCCACGTCTCTCTATTAAAACCCGTGCAACCTCAAACCCGACTAACTACATCTCCAAAACCTATTCTAGTTGATGGAGAACTCGAGTTTGAAGTCAAAAGCATCCTGGATTCCAAGATCTCCAAATCTAAACTATTTTACCTGATTGACTGGAAAGGCTATGGTCCCCAAGAAAGATCCTGGGAACCTGCAGAATATGTCCACGCGCCTCGTCTAATCAAAAGGTTTCATCGAACATTTCCTAACAAGCCCAAACCCCCGGAGAAGCCCGGTTTGGGAGGGGCCTTGAGGGGGGGTGCTGTCATGATCTCTGCTTCCAAAAGATCAGGACTTGCCCGACTCCCTTGGAAGCAGACCCATAACCCCGGTTCCGATTGCCAGCCAGTCCCAATTGGGACCTTTTGGACCCTGTCCTGGCGCCAGTGGCACCAGGCTCATAAAGATGCCCAGTCCCAGCGCTGGAAGCGCCGGGCTCATAATGCTTGGGTGGACTTACCTGCAGCAGACCATGCTGCTTACTTACCTGCCAGTTGAACCCCTGATCCTCTTCTGTTTGGGACTACTTTTCCTGTTGGGTGGGGCAGGAGCCACTCCCTAGGTTCAGAACACTGGAACTCTTCTGGAAAGCAGGAACTCTTTTCTTACCTAGGCGTGGCTGTGGAAGGAGAGACCTAAGCACTACAGGAGGCTATTTAAACCACACCCGATGGATGAATCTTGCTTTGTGTTATTCTGCATTCTCTGCAGCAGAACGCTCATCGTGTCTTCTGCTTCTGATCCGGGGCCTAAGGGAACAAAGGCTTACCATCCTGGAATCCAGTCTTCAGCAGCACCTGTAAAGACAAAGAAAGAACAGGTTAGCACTACGGTCTTCAGTGGCAGCGCATCTCTTACCTGGTCCATCGGCTGTCACCAACGCCTCGCGCTGCATTCTGGCATCTGAAAGACAAAGGCTTACCTACTCTTCGCATGCTCCGGAGGTCTTCGCACTGCATTCCGGCATCTGAAAGACAAAAGCTTACCAGCTCTTCGCACACTCCGGAGGCCTTCGGCGCTGCATCCCGCATCTGAAAGACAAAAGAAGGTGCGTTTAAAGACATTGGGCAACTTTATTACTCACGTGCCATTACTTCTTCCCACGCCGAATCCAGTGGGTATTCCAGCACCCTTTAGCTTCTCTAAAGCTCCGAACTTGTACCTGCAAGATAAAAGGGACAGTTAGTGCGCATCGTGAAGCAGGCTACAAGCGCTTACTTACGTGCTTCCAGGCGCTTCTATTCCTCACGCGGGTTCGATCCTCAACTCTCATCAGCCCGCCATCCGCCATCGCCGGGACCCTGCAAAACAAGAGATATCATTACAAAAGACTTTTAAGACATTTGAAGTGCCCAGAACTTACCGTTCGTGCAGTTAACGACGGACAGCTTTCCTCTGAGGTCAAGAGGCCTGCACCCTTATCCAGTGAAGAAACTGGTTACGGCACCCTGCCCCGAGGCAGATGGAGAGCTCGGCGTTCACTTACCTAAGACATCTTACTCTTCGAGTCAGACATACAGTGCACAGAGGTCCAGCCCAAAGAGCCAACCGTGTGTTACACATCACCTTTGAAGATACGGCATTCACCCAGTCAAGACCGGCGCCTCTGCGGGAATCAGGTGAGCGTTACACTGGGTGTCATCCGCGTAGTTTGTGTAGGTGACACCCAGACGGTCCAGTTTATCAAAGAGGGGCTTTGTAAAGATGTTGTATAGGGTCGGTGAAACACATGAGCCTTGGGGGACACCACAGGTGATAGGGATGGGGTCTGCTGCTGCCACAGGAGAGAAGACTCTCATGGTTCTGTTGGCCAGGAAGGACTGGATCCACGAGACAGCAGATGGGGAGAAGTGGGCGGCAGACGAGAGGTGGTTGCAGAGTATCTTGTGGTCAACCAGGTCGAAGGCTGCTGAGAGATCTAGAAGGAGTAAGATGGCAGCCTTGCCCTTATCTTTGATTTCGTCAATCTGACTCTTAAGATCAACAAGGGCAGTTTCTGTTCCATGTTGTGGCTGGAAGCCAGACTGACGTAATCCAAGTAGTTGGTTGGCCTCTAGGTAATGCTGAATTTGCAAAGAGGCCACTCTGTGAAGGATTTTTAACAAGAAGGGGACGGTTGTGATCGGCCTGTAATTTGTAGGGATGGCTGGGTCCAGGGTTTGCTTTTTTAGAAGCGGGAGTACCCATGACTGTTTCAGATTGTTGGGTACCAAATTAGTAGAGAATGACGCGTTTATGAGCTTGGAAATGAAGGGGGCGAGGTCTCTAGCTGCATCTTTTATAATCTGTGCAGGGTAACTATCCCCTTTACAGTTTGATGGTTTGAGGGAGGTTATGATTTTTTGCACTTCTAATACGGTTACTTTTTTGAAGGTGAAGCCATGATTAGCATTGGGTGTAATGGGTAGGCTAAGGTTAGGGGGGCTAGGTGTAGGGCTACTGTTGGACAGTTGTAGTCTTTTATTTTCAATTTTAGTTTGGAGTCCAGTGATTTTATTCGCAAGGGCATCTTGGAAAGGAGAAGACTCTCGGTCCGTGAAACGGAATGGTTTAGGTCTGAATATCATTTAATGCTGCAGTTGAAGTTTTAACATCATAGACTCTACCTGAAATTAATGGTCAAACAAACTCTACTGGCATAAACACAGCAGAACTGCGATTTATGTCGGCATGTGAAATACAAAGATTGCAGCTAACCACAATTTCCTTCATTAAAGATGCTCACCAAGTTTTGTAAATTAGTCAATCAAAGCCACACTGGAAAGGGAGTCGGCCACATGCTAATACAATCACAAGCAAAATACAGCATTAGAGCGTGTGGGAACTTTAGGTGCAGCAAAGTATTGGAAGGGCATTGAGCTGTGCATGATTAGGACATAAAGACTTTCCACCTCACCCTGAAGAGCTTTCCCATGAAGTTACTGCCCCTTATGACTTCACATGAAAGCAGCATGAGGTATTTTATCGGTTGGTAGGTTATTACATTGTACCAGTTCTCTGCAATTGTACTTGACAATAAGTGTTGGGCTACTTTTAATTGATTTGATCTGAAACTCCTTGGGCAGTTTAGTATACAAAATCGAAGCGCTGTATTGTTTTTTAACACTTTGTATGTTCTTAGTTATTTCTTACTGAATCGCTGCCTTCTAAGGCGTTTGGTCACATTGAACTATTATTATTATTATTATTACTATTATTATTATTATTATTAAGTAATTATTGTAAGGCGCAACTCGTCGGAGGCCTCAGTGCGCACGAGTAAGGGAGAAGACCAAAAGGAAACGTGGAGACAAAGTAGGGGACGAGCAGTAGGATCAAAAACAGAAATCATGATGCAGTGAATAAGGAATATCTAGTCCTCAAAATTAAAGAGCAAGGTCTTGATGGTAAAGCCTAGGATAGAAGGGTTATGTCTCAATTCTACTGGGACAGAGTTCCAAAGACCAGGAGCGCAGACATCAAAGCTTGTGCCACCAAAGTGCTTACGTTTGTGTTTGGGAATATATCGAAGGTCAAGAAAACAAGAGCGTGAGGAGCGTGTGGCAGTGGCCTTCGTAAAGGCTCTGTGTGTCAGTGTAAGGATTTTGTAGTTGATGCAGTGCCACACTCGGTAAACAATGGAGGGACATCCGGCCCTGAGTGACATGAGCAGTTCTTGTCAAACCACAGGCCGCTCTGCTGCTGTGCTGTCCCTCCGTTAAGGTACGTTGCTTATGTTATTTCTTTACTCTACAACTACTTTTGGCTATCTACTGACATTGACATGCATCCCTTAGAAGCCAGTAAGGCTTCTAAGAGCAACCTCGGAAGAGGCTCCTGGGATGCAAAAACGTTCCATAAACATACTCGCCATAATGATATTGTGGAGTGATATATGATGCTTCATACATCTTTACTGGCACATAATAATTTATGTAATGTCATTACAAATACCACGGACATCACCTGTATAGAAATGGGAAACTATAGTATAACACAGGATCCAGCAGTGGAACTGCCTGCCAGTGGACATACTGTCCCTCACGAGCCCTCCACTCATCTACCTCCAACCTTCTGCGAGTGAGCCAGTTCTCCAAGCAGAGATTTGGAGGGAGATCCTTATCCTCAGCAGGTGCCTCCCTCTGGAATAGCCTCCCTGCCATCCTCCGTCTTGAGCCAGATCTCCTTAAATTCCAGAAACTTCTCAAGACTTCCCTCTTTGCCTCTTCCTTCTCTCTACCTCTACCCTGCTAACCCAGTTCTCTATTTTTCCCTCTCTCCCTCCTCTTCCTTACAGCACGCTGACTGGCCGTCGGGTGTACCTCAGAGTCTCACTGGTCCCAGGCACCCCCGCCAGTCCTCTTTTGCACTTTCCACAAGGCCTTAAACCCCACCCACACTCAATGCACTTGTGAAATTAACCCTAGAGAGTGGCTCCCTCTGCACTTACCCCAGTCTCAACCGACCGGGTGCACTTGATCCCCACCCCTCCCTGTGGCCCTCTTTGAACTTGCTCAATCTTTATGCACTATGCCTGAAGATTGTATGTCTGTTCTCCCTTGTCTTCACCCCTTAATTGCACTGATAAAACTGCAGAATCACTGGCAGGCCTATTTGCTGTCTCCCAAACTGTGAAATGTATTTTTTACTCACTTACTCTGCCTGTGCAGAATATTATCGTCTCAGAATTTCAAGGGCTCTGAGCGACTGTTTGTTTTTCTGCATGTTCCCACCCTCCTTGAGTGCTATGAAGCACTTGCCTGTGTATAGGCGCTATAATAACAATACCATACCCTACCAACACGCTTGAACAATGTCAAATGAACGACCAACAGAATTTAGAAACTCAGTTATGCGGGCTAGACACAGCATGCAGGTACATGCTGTCTCGAGCACCACTAACTCCTTACCTCCCGTACCTGAAATGAACAAAATGGCTCCCATTCTGCACCCAGCAATTAATGACAGATTAAAAAATGCATTATTAGATACTCGGTCTATCGGCCGACATTCCACAGGGGTGGTGCATCTGATTGTGAGCCAAGACTTGGACATATGTCTCACAAAAACTTGGCTTAATGACACAACAAATAGCGCACGCAAGGTAGAGGTGGTTGTACTGCTATTATCTTAAGAGATATGCTCAATGCACATATGCTTACTCTAGCTACTCTAGATAATAGTGAACACACTATTATTAAATTAGCAGACCATAGACCATAATACTGCTATTAGTAGTATTGTTCTTTACCGACCACAAATGACCACGCCATCATTTGAAGAACAACTTTGCACCCTAATAGGAGATTTTACAAATACGTCTACATATACGCTAATTTTAGGGGATTTGAACCTGTAGGGTTATCACAAGAATGATTCTGAGACAGACTCCCTCCAGGTAATTGGGTTTTCCCAACTGGTTAAGAACCTGAAGGCAAGTCCCTGAATTGTCATCATGATGGCCAATGCATTTCGGACTAAATAGTCCTTAATTGGGGCCTTGTCTAATCAACATCGTGGTCCAATTAAAAAAAAAAACATCCATATTAATTGGATTATGAACATAATCAAAAATACATTGGATTAAGTGAAATATAACAGGTCAAAAATGCAAAACATTATAAACCAAAAATGTACATTGTAACAAAACAGGGTACCCACATACATAGATACAAGACATGCACGAACAGAAGAGAAAAGAGAAAAGAAAAATAAGACAAAATATACATAATAAGTCATTAGACATGTCTTACACCATGCTGTACAATATAGCCATCGTTTCTAACATGTGTTTACCACTTTGTCAAAGACCACATTTCATGTTTGTGATGGTGTGTATGCACTGATATCTACATGTGCTTCATGCAAGAGTAATCGTGCTTCCCGAGTGGTTGTATGCATATATTCATCGTGATAGAAATAATGTCAGTATTAGTGACGTGATATTGAATACTGGAACCGTGAGTGAGCGCAATACAGAAAAAGTGATTCTGTCATACTAATATTCTCTGACCTTTAGGGATGTTGTTTGTTGACGTGATTTCTTGCATTCCAAATAGCGGTAAAGCCGCTGTAGTTCGATTTAAAGCGTACACCTGTACACATAAAATATCGTTACTAAACTAGCATACATTCTGGATGCACAGACTGGAATGACCATGTCTTCGGATAGTTTCACGTACCTTATGTGTCTCACTGAACCGTCTGATGCTGACTAACACGTGTTTGGTGTACGCTGGCTAAGTGAACACAGTGCCGACCTGTGAATACGAGGCTCCGGTTGCTGTGGTAACTAACTCACTCAATATGGATGCTTGACCATACTAAGGCGCCATCTTGTGAGGGGCACTCAGATAACTAACCGTCTAACTTTGCTGCCTCTTAGTCCAGAACGAGATACTGCATAGTGTTGGGATGTCTAAAAATGTAAGTGTAAGTGTGAAAGTCACGTTACTGATGAAAAAAAGAAAGAAATTTACTGTCATATCTTCAGTGAGTAACTTCAGTACGAACCACAGTGCGAATGCGCCACGGATCACACTGAACCCATGAAAGAGATCGGAAAGAGACAAGTGGTAAAAGGACGAATGGGCAATGTGCAAGTCAGAAGGAAATCTGGACTGCACAGAATCCATTAAACACAAAAACTGATGTGAATGCTGGTCAAGAGTACGGTAGTGTACCTGGTATGTGGTATCTTTAAATGTGGTTATGTTGTACACATACACCTCCTCAGAGGTATCCTTCCTTTCCTCTCCTTCCCCCAGAAGCTCACTGTCTCTAGAGCCCTGGTTCTCTCGAAGCTGGACTACTGTAACAGCCTCTATCTAAATCTGCCTGCCTCTACTCTCTGCCCTTTACAACTCATCCAGAACAGGACTGCGAGACTTGTCCTTAGCCTCAAGCCCAGGCACCGTATCTCGCCAGGACTGAAATCGCTACACTGGCTCCCAGTGGCTGCGAGGATTAAGTTTAAAACCCTCTGCATTCTCCACAAGGCCTTCTGGGGCCTTGGGCCAAAATACCTTCAACTCTCTCTTCCAAAGTATCTTCCTTCTTGAGCTCTCCGCTCATCCGCCTCCAACTCCCTCAGGGTCAGCCGCTTCTCGAAGCAACGAGTTGGGGGTAGATCTCTCTCCGCAGCATGGGCCTCCCTCTGGAACAGCCTTCCTGCCTCCCTGAAACTTGAGGAGAACCATCTCCGGTTCCGGAAGCACCTCAACACCTTCCTCTTTGCCTCCGCTTTCTCTCCCCCGCCACCCTGCTAAATTACTGAAACTGCACTGAATCTGCTACTGGGCCACCAACCGAACTCGGTCCTTGGCCCAGCCACTCTCCCCCGCATTGCCTCCCTGGCAACCCCTGCACTGTGGGACTGTTTCTGTATCCCTACAGCCCTCCTTCCCAGCACTTGTCTACACTTACTTTGCACTTGCCACCAGCTGGCCCTTATTATTTATTTTTTGCTATTCTACTAACCATATACTGCACTTCCCCTCTCCCTTTCCCCCTTGCACTTTTCCCCTCCCCTCTACCCTTGCACTTGCGCAATCTGAATGACACCTGGCCTAGTAGAATCGTTGTCTGTCTCCCCTTGCCCCCCCCTGCCTCGTCGCGCCTTGAAACACTTGTGTATAGGCGCGTTATAAATGCCATATCATATCATATCATATAAAAACAAAATTACAAAATGGATTAAAAACCAGAAACAGAAAGTAATCAAGATCAAATGTGGAATATATCTCGCAAGTAAGATCATGAAAGCACACATGTGCATGACAGAAACTGGTAATTAAACTTAAAAGTTTTTAACTTTACAGGAAGCAAATTAATATGGATGTTTTTTTTTAATTGGACCACGATGTTGATTAGACAAGGCCCCGATGAAGGACTATTTAGTCCGAAATGCATTGGCCATCATGATGATGTTTTGCTTATGGAGCAGCAATGATAATAACTTTTGAAGATTAATGAATAAATTGGACAACTCACGCATTAAACAAATTTCTTTATTGGAATACCAAGATAGTATAAAATTCAAAGAATCCCAACGGGATATTAGGGTGTGCGGCCCACACCGCAGGCAACATTGCCTAGGTACTTTTTTCACGTAGTTGGCATTTTTTGTGCCGTCACACAGTAGCACAAGTTAGTGGGCTGCACCCCACAAACAACATTGGAGTACTCATCATCTGCTTCAAGATTTAGTTAATTAGCAGTTTCCGCTCAATCCCTATCTGTTCTCGGCAAGTCCCTGAACCCTCACACCAGAGAGAATACAACCCGCTAGGGAAGAAAGGCCCAAGTTGATCTTGTAAGGATAACACGTTTTTTTTAATGTCACACGAAGATGAGAGCAACAGCAAAGAATTCTTCTGCTAAGAACGTTCTACTGAAAAGTAGTACAAGCCGAATCTTATAAAGCAAAACATTGTCATATATGACACAATACATGGGGTAAAATCCCATGCAGCTAGTTGGTGTGCGCCCATACAGGATTTGCCTGCCCCATAAGGGGTGCCAGGCCATTGGTTCCAGCCTGATCCGTCCGTCTTCCATCACATGGGTGCTTTGGTGATCATCTTCTTCTCACATCGAAGGCTAGAAAACAAATTAATTAAACTCCTACCCTACAACTACTTTATCACTCATACAGTATACTTAGAATGCCTTAAGATGGGCACAAAGGAGGTTCTGGGGCACTCTAACTTTCACACACACATTGCACTCACTCCCTTCCACGCCATCTGGCTCCAAGGTCTCCACCCTCGTTTTTGAACTATTGATCCCTTTCTGAACCTTGCAATACAAATCACACAATTGTCGCTTCACAATGTACCCTGTCCGTCCTCTTGTTACTTTGGGGTTGGTGGTCAAAGGGCACCTGGTGCCATGGAATTCAGAGAGCTTAAGTTTTAGGCAGTTATATGGGCTATAGCTCCCGCCTGGGGATGGACCGGGTCATGCTTTGGTGAGTGTGAGATAATATACACACCAGGAGCTGGTCTGTGATCGCAGCCTTGTAGAGAACATTCCTCTTGAACATCTTTGCAACACTGTTAGAACAATGAATAGGCTTTGTAGCGGTTGGGGGTGTGGGCTGTCCTCATGGGAGCTCTGGCATGGCTGGAGATTTTCCTCATTTTGCTATTTGGGCCTAGTGCATGCAATTCTCCAATTACCACGCAAGCCTTTTCTTTTACCTATGGTACTAATATCTACACAAAATATCAATGCTTCTCACGCCTCATGCTGTACTATATGGATATACTATGTTTGATTATATTGGAGTAGGGTCCTGTTAAACTGGGAGGTGGTTCTCTCACCGTCCCCTGTGCCCCCTTGACCATCATAGTGTTTTGCATGCATCTCCCCTCACTCTAAAGCGCCTAGCGGGGTAGGGAGGGACTGGGCCTGCCCAACATTGCCCCCTTTTGTCACTTCTACTGTAACTAGCTCTGGTATACCTCTCCGCCCCAGCTCCCACATCTCTGCTTCCACATATGTCTGAGTTCCCTTTATTGGCACCCATGCCCTACACACTGATCGCAGCCCCCCCCCACTAGCATACTGTTGAGGTAAGCAAGTCATCATGTAGCTGCATCCCCCTCCCCTGCCAGGTCCACCCAAACCTATGTGCAATTGTCTGTCTCAGGGGGTGGAGAAATGATAGTGTGGTATAGATGATCAACTTCATCTCCATACGGGATGGGGAGCAATTCATGTTTAGGGCCACCCTGTGGGATATCAGTCTGTACTTCAATTCGTTTTGTTTCCTGAGGTGCTTTTGGAACCCCAATTGATACTATCATTCATTCGCTACTAGGTTGCCACATTGGCGCAACATCAAAGGGCCATCTGAGGGTACAATCCAAAGTAAGGAACATTTGCAGGGTCTTTCCTGAAGCCTTTGCAGACTTGCCCTTTCCGTTGATAAGAAATCTTGTCCTGACCAATGAGACTTGTGTCCTTGTGGAACAATTTCGAGAAATTATTACATTAGCTATAAACTCACTGGCACCCGTCACCACAAAAAATGTTAAGATGGACACCTCGGGTAAAACTTGGTTCTCTGAGAATATAATGGAATCTGTTGCAAGAATTACCTTGTCAGGAAAACCTTGCCATGTACTGCAACGCTGCAACAAAATATAAAATAGTAATTCTTACAGCTAAAAGAGATAATTTCGAAAATAGGATCCTTACGGCGAAATCTAGCCAAAGAGAACTGTTTTCTATTCTCAAAGATATTGAGAGAAAAAATAGCACCTATCCCGCTATATCAAAAAGCGAAATATAGTGCACTGAAATTCAACATGGTTCACATTGAAAATAAAATCTCACTGATCTACAATCGATGCACATCGTATGAACCCACTTCACATGGGTAACAATGTGGTCAACAATAAAAATGGACAGAATGCGCACCACAATCTATCTCCCGAATTTACTTTTAAACAAATTTCAGAGGATTTGACAAATATTGTCAAAAGTCTGAAGCCTTACGTCTGCACTGGAGACATGTGTCCAGCCAGCATCATTAAGGATGCTGTTGGCTGCTTGGCCCCTCATATTACCAACATAGTCAGTTCTTCCTTGTGTACATCAGTGGTACCTCCCGTCCTTAAGGATGTGTGGATTACACCAATTTTGAAAAAGGAAACATTAGATCCTGGGGTTGTGGGTAATTACTGTTCGATTACTAACATCCCTTTTTTATTAGAAATGTTGGACAGGGCGGCATACCTGCAGCTTTAGAATCATATAGATAAACATGGTCTACTGAACACTTTGCAGTATGTTTTTCGTGCTATGTATGGTACAGAAAACCTTATGCTCGACTTAAGAACTAACCTGGCTAACATTATGGACTCTGGCCAGGTGGCTCTACTAATGCTTCTCGACCTCCTTCTTGGGACCTTCTTGGGACTGCAGATGGCCAGAGTGTCCTCTGATGGTTTCCAAGCACCTCCTGAATTATCTTGTGTAGTCCCTCAAGGGGCTTGTTTTTCACCTGTACACTCATCCATTCGTTGACGTCCTGGATAGCGTCAGCTTTAAATATACTAATTATGCTGATGATAGCCAGGTGGTCTTCGAGTTGACGGGTGACTATGAGAAGGAGATACATATAATTAATCAGACATATAACATGATTCAGGGATGGATGAACACCGATTTGTTGACTCTAATCACTAACAAGACTGAACTCATGTTGGTAGGCTCTAGGCAACATTTAATTAATTATTGTATTTATTTTTTGCCTTTATAAAGCGCTTTGGCTGTCCAGGAGCATCGAGAAAGTTAGAGGCCAGGTATAGCCAATCTGAAATTGCAGATTGCATAATTCAAGTGAGTCCCTGGGTAAAAGACGCAAGTCCATCTTGTTTCGTGCTTAAACATGAAAAAGTATGTGATGCAAATTAAAGCCTCTTGTGCCTACAAAACTAAATTGATTAGGCAGATAAAACCATATTTATCACGTATCTATGCTGGCCACAGCACTTATTAACTCAAGAATTGACTACTGTAAAAGTCTTCTCGCAGGCACCTCCAAAAATAATATAAAGATGTTACAGTTAGCCTAAAATGGTGCTGTGAGAGTGGTGTATGGACTGGCGAGAAATGATCATGCTACTCAGGCTAGAAGATCATTGCTGCCAGTCCACCATCGCATCTCTAATAAAATGCTGTCCTTAAAATACAAATGTCTGGCGGGGAAAGCACCTGTCTACCTGATGAAGAGGCTACAGAAGGCCCTGGCCACATGCTTCATTCGTTCAAACGACCTTAATAAATTACACCAGCCAAGACAAAAGTTAAAGAACTTCGGGGACACCAGTTTTGATACTTTAGCCCCTAGTCTTTGGAATTCTATTTCGCCCAAAACTGAAAAACATCTCAGGCCTTCCTAATTTTAAAAAGCCCATGACGACCATTCATTTTAATTTTAAAGATTAGATTTCCCTCTATGAACCACTTGGATTACCTGGATTACCTGGAGGTCACACTTTATTGACTTTGACTTTCCTCCTTCATGTGGTATATGTATTGTCTCTTGTTATATTTGTGCACTGAGGCGCCTGGGCATGTTGCACATTATACACATGTTTTACTACTAATGATAATAATAATAATAATAATAATAATAATGTAAGATAATAGATCACTGAGCAGAGTTAAGAAAGATTCCATATCAGACATGGGATGAGGGGTTAGGGGATCTCTCTTTCCTGAATGGTGAACATATACAGTAAATTAAATTGCTAAAAGACATACCATGAACTCCTGAGACTTTCTTGTGGAGAATGGGAAAAAACACCAATAAGGGTTACTGACTGCTTTGCATAAAATCAAAGAGTGCTTTGGGAACATATTTTCCTATTTGACAAGTATGTCTGAGAAAGGGCAAGGGTTGCATGCTTGACATATTGAGTCTATAATACACACTGGACTTGATGCTAACTTCATTTTCACAACACTTACTCTAACATTAAGCTGCTTGAATCTGAGAACCATGTATACTCTCTTGGACAGCCTGTGGATTTGAATGTGAATAAAACATGGCTGTGACATCTGTCACTCTGAGGTGTTGCCTCGCCCCAAAACTAGGAACCTTGCAGAATTTTGGGTGAGTGGGAATGGCTGCACCTTTGCGGCTGTGATAATGCCCTGTCCCAAGTACACTGATTGTATATAGAAAATACAGTAACGTGTGTGAGTTGGTTTGTTCATTTATATACCATGAATTGTCTTGCAGAACTTGCTGATAGTTTAATAAAACTGTTGTTAATATGAAATATTGTTTTATATTTCAAGGTTAGCTTTGATGGAGAACTTCACAAGCACCCACAACTGGAAGCTGATTTGGCATCAGTGAGAGACATCTATGGAACCAGTGCTGTATCGCTCAGGTATACATTGAAGTTGTATAAGAAAGGAATCTGTCTACTACCATAGTCATATTGATCCTCAGTGATTGGTGCGTTTGACAACTTTGATTCCAGCACAATTAAGAAATATGGACATCTGGGTGAAAGACTAATATAGCATGGTTATTTTATTTAGGGGACTTACAATTGTACCCACATACTAATGTCAGGGTTATGTCAATTATTCTTGCACTGAATGGTGGAAGCATGGAGACCTCTTAGTGCATCATTCTTTGCACATCTGTTTCCCACCTTATTGATTCCAGGGACTGTCTCCTATTGCCTCTAAAAGCAAACATCGATGATTAGTGTATGAATCCTCCTTATCCTGGGCTGCACATATCAATACATTGGTGACTGACTAAATCCCTTGCCTTGTCCTATGGATTGGTGCGTTGCCCTTTTTCTGCTTCTAGACTTAGGAGATAAAATATATAATTGTTGTCTCCACTTTGTTGGTGTTGCTTAGCTCCAACAAGGACCACCTTTTATTATTAAGGACATGTTTATATATTTTTATATTCCTTTTCAATCATCATTGTACCTTCATCAACTCAAATGTTTTTCGGTCCAATACCAAATGAATGCATTGTACTTTTCATAAAGGTGCTTCAAATTCATCGATGCTAATACACTGCCTGTGATCTAAAATGGCATTTTAATCACCATTAAACATTTGAAAAGAATGAGCACCTCTGAGTTACCTACCCTCATATGCATGAATGTGCCCTGAATGTGTTTAAACGTGCATCTGTAGTGCAATAAAATGCATTAAACTAACTGATAAAAGATGTTTGATTTCATTAACTGCTTGTGTCCATCTCAGAGGTTCTGAATAGATATTTTATTAGACCTCTTCCCAGGGGTTCTGTTAAAAAGCACAATATGCAATGTAGATGCTATCGTGTGTAGGTATTCTAGCTGCAATTTAAAACCGCATTCATTGCATATTGTGCTACCTTTTTCCACGGGGAGCCATTTAACGCTATACACAGCTGTGTCCTTGGCAACATGCTGTGGCACCCCTGACCGTGTCTGACACATAGGTTGACACCACTTTAATGCTGCACTGCTATTTTGGTTTCAACCAATACGCTATTTACACTATTGTTTTACTTTCCAGTTGTGGCTCGTAGGTGTTATTTCTATGAAACAAAACTGATGGTACTGAGGACTGTTTAATGAGATAGCACCGTTTTATGGCATTTGACAAGGTATATAATAGTTTTTGACTCTTTTGGATTTCAGTAAAATGCAGTTTAATCGGATTTCTGCTCCCCCAACCCCAACCAAATGTTTGAAAATGTCCACCAGATGGCAGCACTGACCTTGCTACACATGGATCCCTGCATTCAAGTGAAAGTTAAAAGCAATATCAGTGCTGCCATTTAATAGACATGTTCAGACATGTTCATACTGAATATGATCTAAACTGAAATAGGTTATATGAAATGTCCCCATCATTACTATTTATTGTATGGCCCATATTATATTATGTGTTTAAGTAGCAATTTGGAGTTATTTATTGCATTCCCTAAGCTACAAGACTGTTAAAAGTGAAGTACTTGATCAAACACCAGTCCATTCATATTCTTTTTGGGAAATGGGCCAAGGAAAGATCAGTTCTATTCCCATATTTGAAAGGTGTCAGCACAATCTTTAGTTAAAGAATAGAAGGGTTATGTCTGTGATTTGGTATCTCAAATTCCAATGAAATCAAATATTCAGCGCAAGTTACTGGTTCCAGAATCTATGTAACCATCTACTTATGCAAAATATATATTTCTACCAAGAATTCCATTGTAATCTGTATGATCAGAAGATTAGTTCCCCAAAAATGTTTGGTTTAAAAACACGCTGTATTATTATTATTATTATTATTATTATTATTATTATTATTATTATTATTATTATTATTTGGATATTTATTGAGCACAGACCTAGCTTTGAGAAGCAACATCCTTCTTTACAATCATAGGGGGGAAGATCACAGTAAGGGAAGTAGAGAAAAAGGACCGGGAAGCTACCAGTGAGGGCAAGGGTGACCAATTGGCAGCAAGGGATCTACAAGCAACCACAGGGGAGAGAGTGGAGAGCACCTCACTGAATCTCAGGTAAGGGGAGGGCAGGGTGTGTGTACCCAGGTGTTAAGGAGGAGCCATTCCTTGAAGAGGAAGGTCTTGAGCTCTTTCCTGAACTGTAGAAATGATGGGACTATTCTGATGTCGACGGGGAGAAGTTTCCAGCATATTGCAGCCTAGGCAGAGAAGGCCTGTCTTCTGGTTCTTTCCTTCCTGCACCGTCATAATTCAAGTCTGCACATGCTTTACTACTGGTGGATCATAGGTCTCTTGAGATGCTGAGTGAGGTAGCTTGTGGACCTCTGGATGACAGCCTTGTAGATGATTCAATAGGATTTAAAGATGAAATAGGCTTGCAGTGGGAGCCAGTGCAGTTCCATAAGGGTAGGGGTGATGTGGTTGAATTCGCAAAGTCCTTTGATGAGTCTTTCTGCAGCATGCTGGATACATTTCAAGGGTGCCAGGAAGGCCTTCCAAAAGGGCATTGCCACCATCCAGGTGGAAGAGGACCAAGGCTTCGAGAGCGGATCTGAAGTTGTTTTCTAGGATGAGGGGCTTGATTTCCACAGGAGAGAGGCTGTTTGGGACTTAGTCCTGCATGCAGCTTTGAAAATGAAAATATTGATAAACCTACCACAGTCCCTCATGCATCGTCCCCTCTTGAACACCATGATTTATATTAACTTTGGCTAGTGCATGTCTTAGGGTTCACTGCAGAGTGAATTCAGGCTCTTATCTTGCACCATGCCAGGCAACTGGATAGCATCAAGTCCTTATTTAATTCTTTAATTCTTTGCACTTTTGTTTGTGTGTGTTTCTTTTTCTATTATAAATTCAGGGCTACAAGTCCAAAAATGCAAAGAGATATCAACAAGTTGATCAGCATCATCTGTGATTTATTTTTAGCTTTAAAAGAATTATGCTTTATACCCACATAAAAATAAAAGATACATTTGTGTCTACACTAGACAAACAAAGTTATCTGTCATTTGTTTTGAAGGAAACAATTGGGAAACACTGATAAACACATATTTTGAAAAATGTTGAAAACCCTGGAAAAACACCATCAGAATTGGAAAGACATAAACACTGAAAACAGGAAACCCTAAATATTTTAGCATGTTCATCCACCCTCTTTTATTTTAATCACTTGTCTAGTAATATTGAATTGTTGAAATTGAACACTTTCAAGCAGCCTCTGATATTGCTATGCCTTGTCTATTACATTGATTTGTGGTGATGGAATCAGTGGATGAAGAGGAAGGTTTATTACTTTCTGTTTCACTTTATTTCTTTTAAATGCTCATGAAAGTGCATTCGTTAGTCTGGCTACTTGCTTGGAAAAGTATTATTCTATGTAGATTGTAATTTTTGTCTTTCCTTTTTCTTAACATAATGTTAAACCATTACTCATCTGCAAATGACTGTGCCTATTATTTTTCTGTTGAGCAAAACATAGCATTTATATCACGTTAATTACAATTCCTCTATCGGATGATGCCTGGAAGATGGACTTTAACAGATTTAATGTTTTTGGCTATTTGCTTACTTTGTGTTTGTTAGCCAAGTTGACATGGATACATATATGTGGAGTAACCTATCTTCAAATACATTTTGTAGTGAAAGAGCTTTTAAGGAGATACACATTTATATTTATATTTTGTTGTCCATGTCTGCTAGGGTGCATGGACAGAGCACTGATTAATATTATGTATGGGAAACACAGATGTTTTG
Source organism: Ambystoma mexicanum (assembly GCF_040938575.1). NCBI lineage: Eukaryota > Metazoa > Chordata > Amphibia > Caudata > Ambystomatidae > Ambystoma > Ambystoma mexicanum. Next base: position 437,489,411 of record NC_090935.1, read on the forward strand.
TGATTTGAACATTATTGTGCAGAAGCATATTCAAGAATATGTCTATGGCATCCTATTAATGGCTCTTAGCCTAATATATCTGCATAATTACAGGTGGGAAATATGGCCAGTAAAAACCAGCAGTTGTTTGAAATTATACATGCTCCTTAGGGGTGCAGGCGTATCCAGCATATGTATTCCATATGGGATGGTCATTTGAAATGGGCGTGCATTTCACCTTGGGTCGGGAAAATATCTTGAGGACATCTGCTGTGTAAACATCTCAGTTTGACATTGACCCGTTTTAATATGTGCCATGTATGAAAAAACACATTTAAATGGCTAGTTTAGACTTCATTGGCAGTAGAGAAGAAGTGAGAAGGGAGCAAGGATACTAACTGGAAATGTGTGCTGTACATTGGTTGTGTCTGTGCAGAGATCATTTTGGTCCTCTCTCTTTTTCTCTAACACTACCTGAACCCCCTGTTCTCAACTCTCTCCCCCAATGACCACTATCAGCTTCCTGTTTCCTGATCTTACACACTCACTCCGACTGTCTCTCCCCAATATTGTCCACCTTCTTCTCTCCTCCCTCCCCACTACTAGTCCCGCTATTACCTTTCATCCTCACCTACCTCTCCTGCAATAGGCACACTGTCACTTGCATCCTTTCTAAATCCCACTATACTTCTTCCCCCTCTTTCTACCTCTCTTTCTCACTGACATTTCAAACCTGCCGCCACCATATTCCACTCCACAGGGACCACATTTTCACACACACAATATCATACATGCTCTCACTCAGAACAATGCCACTGTCTCCTCAGCACTTCAGTCCACCGTCCGCCCTCCTCCTAGTCTCTTAGTCCAGCACTGTTCCACCTGACTTCACATGAACACCGTTCAATCTCCTCTGTGTTGGTTGGGCTTTTATAGACCAGCCTACCGCCTTCTAACACTCAACCATGTTCCCATTGGTCTGCCTGGCCACATGCACCCCTTTGCCAATCACTTGCTTATGTATCCCTCTGGGGGGTCAGAACTTTCTCTGACAGGCTTTAAGAAGGCGTTTAGCCCTACCCCCTTTTCAGTCTCAATTTCTGTTGTGCAGCCATGTGCACAGGCTCCTCGTTTTCCTTATAACTTTCTTCCTGTGCTGATGAGTTTCGTTTCCCCCTGTGTTTGGGGAGGATGTTTGCATCTTCCCTTCTCCCCTGTCGCCCTTTCTGCCTCTCTGTTTGTCACCCCTTCTCCCTCTTTGTTTGTTTTTTGTTGCTTCACCATTCCCCCTGGGTCAGTCTGAGGTTGGTGGGTCAGATGTTAGGTGTCTCATCTCTAGGTCCATTCCATGTCTCTTCTCGATTCTATTCTTCTCCATTCAGTCTTGATTTTCCCAGGCTTATTTTGGCAGTTGCAGTTCTGAAAAAGACGAAACAGAACCCTAGCTCAAAGAGAGGCTTACAGGAAATGTGGAATGGGCAGTCGTACCAACAGTCATGTACAAGGCACACTTCGGGGGGCACAGAAACTGGAGTCCCCCAACTCCATCACTCTGCCTCTGGGTTAGTACCAGCTCTGATATACACCCTGATATGCTGCTTACCGCAGGTCAGAGTGGGGTGTCCCTGTTCCTCCCTCACAGGGTCGTGGCCCTGACATTGTCACATGTGTTGATTTCAAAGTTTTTATTTTTTAAAAGAGGAGTCTGTGGCAATTAAAAATGGAGGATACTGTGGTTTACTAGAGAAGTGTAAAAAACAAACAAGAATGCTTTGCTGGACATTTTTCAGGAAGGAGTCATAGATGACTGAGCCTTTACAGAAAAGTGATTTAGTTTTGCTGCATTAATATTGAAACAGTTTCTATTGGGAAGTTTACATTTTAATGTGGTTAATTGTAGGGGCCAAGGACCAACAAATATTGAGATGGGTAGAGGGAGAGAATTGTTTGGCCTGAGTCGTTATCAGTGACAGTGGCTTCATTTATTGCAGATTCTACAGGAAATGGCATTTTCCCATTTTTACATGGGAAACGTTATGACTGCTGTTGCCTAGAGATACAGCATCACAAAACACTTGGTATTCAGTAAAATAGCTTTAGTAGAAGTGATATTAAGGTACTGATTCCATGCAACACAATTGAAATTTGGCAGAAGTTGGAAGCCACACTACCATAAATCCTAACTCCAAGCACTCCTTCTACAGCTCTCGAACACAATGACATCATTGATGATATCAAATATGATGTAATTTATGACCCCACTTATAACATTATCAATGATATTTGAAATTAGTGCACGCTGTGTACATCAGAGATAACAATCTATGGTATCACTAGGTAGAGTGGCTGAAGGGTGTGACACGATATTTAATTGCGATCACTACGCATCAAGGTAATAGACTGTAAGGTGTTAGGAAAGATGATTGTCTTCAATTCTTGTAAAGGGCAGGGGACATGAATCATATGATTATTTATAATTAAACATTTGTACTTTGTATTTGTATTTTATTACATTTCTTAAGAGCGCTGTACATAATTAATGAGTAAAAAAATATATGACAATTTCGATATTGAAAATAACAGCACAAGTTAGAGCAAGAGAAGGATAACCCATAAGAGATGAAATGATGATCATGTTAACTGTAGATTTGATGACCTAGCATGAAAATAAACATTTTCCAGACAATAGCTGTCTGTAATATTGGATAAAAAAGGTGAACATGTGAACAAGGAAGTCAAAGATGGAAACAACATCACAATATCAGCAGCAGGGGATGAGTGGCAGATAGTAGACAGGCAGTTTGAGCAGCAGTGAAATGCCAAGGCAATGGAAGGAGGGCCACTCCACCAGGGCCAACAACTAGCATCAGTCATTAAAGGGCCACCATTAGCACCTGACTCAACACCAGTTCATTATTTAATGCATTCGCACAGACCGCCAAAGTTGCAACACCAAGTACCAAAGGCATCACCTTGAGCAACCCTGCAACGGTTCCAAACAGCAAAAACAGCACAAAACGGGAAATGAGAATTGGGAGCCCATCAACCAATGATAGCTGACAAGCCAGCGACCCATTACAGATGTTCCCCAATGGACAAAAAGGAACTCTGCCTGGACACACAGGGCAAAACACAGACGCTGGGCTGGACCGAGTCTCAGCCTCTCCTGCCACAATTCCCCCAGGACAATGGTTGCATGGCCTCGGTAGCATGGGTCCAAGCAAGCTTCATGTTCCCAGGCCGGCAACTCCATCACAGCAGCAACTAACAACAAACACTGCTGTCAATTGCCATCCACCACCAGCCACCACAAACCTTGCCTCTAGACCTGCTAAGCCTGCTTCATGGAAGGCTCCCCCTCTTAATCCTCCTCCTGGGAATATATATTCTCAATCATTTATACCTCGGCCCTTAAGTGGGTTTCTTTTACATACAAATACACAGTTGTAAGTTGGCTTCTTCAATTTGTTACTTGAGCCTTCAGGCTACGTTGACCAGTGGTCTCTAAGAATGTAAACAGGTGTAAAACAGTCCATATTATAACAACACCTGAAAAGACTGCCTCCCTGATAATTGTGAGAGACATGAAAGTGCTTGGAGGAGAAGAACACAGTAAATTGCAGCAGGTATCTAAGCTGGGAACTAGAGTGCGCGCCTCACCCCTTCTTTTTTACATATTGGTCAGGGAGTCCAGGGCTCCAGAGGCAGCGGCACCGGGGTCACCATGCCTCACTTAGGAGAGCCATATTGATGGTTTTCCCCCCTCCCCATGGGATTCAAATTGTGCTAATGGAGGGGAGTTGGTTCCTGGTAACCAGAATAACTAAAGTTACCAGAATCCTTTAAGAGCAAAATGGACACTAAAGAGCAACACCTGAAAAGACTGCCTTCCTGATGATTGTGAGATACATGAAAGTGCTTGGAGGAGAAGAACACAGTAAATTGCAGCAGGTATCTAAGCTGGGAACTAGAGTGCGCGGCTCACCCCTTCTTTTTTACATATTGGTCAGGGAGTCCAGGGCTCCAGAGGCAGCGGCACCGGGGTCACCATGCCTCACTTAGGAGAGCCATATTGATGGTTTTCCCCCCTCCCCATGGGATTCAAATTGTGCTAATGGAGGGGAGTTGGTTCCTGGTAACCAGAATAACTAAAGTTACCAGAATCCTTTAAGAGCAAAATGGACACTAAAGAGCAACACCTGAAAAGACTGCCTTCCTGATGATTGTGAGATACATGAAAGTGCTTGGAGAAGAAGAACACAGTAAATTGCAACAAGTATCTAAGCTGGGAACTAGAGTGCGCACCTCACCCCTTCTTGTTTACATATTGGTCGGAGAGTCCCGTGCTCCAGAGGCAGCAGCACCGGGGTCACCATGCCTCACTTAGGAGAGCCATATTGATGGTTTTACCCCCTCCCCTCACCATGGGATTCAAATTGTGCTAATGGAGGGGAGTTGGTTCCTGGTAACCAGAATAACTACAGCTACCAGAATCCTTTGAGAACAAAATGGACACTAAATAGCAACACCTGAAAAGACTGCTTCCCCGGTGATTGTGAGAGACATGAAAGTGCTTGGGGAGAAGAACACAGTAAATTGCAGCAGGTATCTAAGCTGGGAACTAGAGTGCGCTCCTCACCACTTCTTTTTTAAATATTGGTCAGGGAGTCCCAGGCTCCAGAGGCAGCAGCACCGGGGTCACCATGCCTCACTTAGGAGAGCCATATTGATAGCTTTGCCCCCTCCCCTCACCATGGGATTCAAATTGTGCTAATGGAAGGGAGTTGGTTCCTGGTAACCAGAATAACTACAGCTACCAGAATCCTTTGAGAACAAAATGGACACTAAATAGCAACACCTGAAGAGACTGCCTCCCCGATGATTGTGAGAGACATGAAAGTGCTTGGGGAGAAGAACACAGTAAATTGCAGCAGGTATCTAAGCTGGGAACTAGAGTGCGCACCTCACCCCTTCTTTTTTTACATATTATAGTCTTGCAAGTCTTCTGAAGAACTTAGTAGACATTAGTATAAATATGACTTTGTAACATTCTGCAGAAGGATACAACATTAGCGGGTGCAGTTTTAGAAATGTTTTTTCTTTTTATCGCACAACAAAATAATTGTTCCTTTACAAAAGAAAGCCTAGACTCCAACCATAGCAAAAGGTAATTGAGTTGGGTGTCCTGAAAAGGTCAATCACAATGAAATATCATTACATGTTTCTAGGGCAAAATTTAAACACTACAAGTGAAGAAATAATACCCGGCTTGTTGAAATTCTGCTGATCCTAATGTATATGAGATTGTGATTGTAAGCTATTTCCTAAAACGTATTATTTCTTTATTTTTGATGCTGGAAAATACTGTTTTTTACATATGTATCCACATGGAGTATATCTGTACCCATAAAGTATTTCATGCAAAAGAGCAAGACATTGTTCAGTTTAGCTAATAATTTCCATGATTCCATAAGTGATCTTATTAGTGATATGTTATGTGCTGTCATCAGAAATGTCATACATAATGTAATTGATGTCATAAGTGAAGGCATATGTGACAATATAAATGATGTCATCAGTGTGCTCTCACTTGCAGTAATATCATCGATGATGATATAAGTGATGTCTTGTGATGTCAAACGGATCAGAAATTCCAACAGTGAATTGGTGCTACTTTTCCAAGAGAGTCATTCCGTTTTTGACTGATGAACTGATCAGGATATTATAAAAGCCTGCAAATAAATGACTTTGTTATCCTATTGTCTTTTTTGAGCAAACATTTTTAGATCACCATATTACTCTTGACTAACATGGTACAAGCAAACTGAATTATATATGTCTAACTATTTCCCTGCATGATGGATTAGCATGACATTTCTTAAATAAATAGTTTGGCTCAGGTCGCCAAAACTGGAAAACTTGGTGAAAATATGTGCAATCGATGTAAACATTAAATTATAAACAAAATGTGTGTCTTTTACTTTTTTGCATTGGTTTTCCCAGAGAGAAAATGTGCAGTGTTAGAACGTAAGTCAAAACCAAAGGATATATTTTTAACACATTAGTTTTAAAAGTGTGCAAAGGAAATACTATATTGTTTTGGCTGTCAGGCATTTTTTTTACAAATCTGGTGGACAGCGGGCAGCATCTGATACCCAAACGTTCATATGTATCTCCCATAAGGCATTGCTGGCATCAAGTCTTTGCATTTCTGCCAGATTGAAATCTTGATAGGCATGAGCAAAAGATTAAGATTTTATTTTTATTCAGCCTTGCAATGATATTCTGGGTGGGGGAAAAGAAGGTATGATGCTGGGGTGCAACGTTTACTTGAAAAGAGTAAATACTTGGAAAATATTTAATATTGTGATGTGGCAGGCACTGTATAGGCTAGTTGGGAAGTGCCAATTGCAGTCTTGCACAGTGACTGCATTTGGTAGTGTTTGGAGACCAGTGCATAGAGGTTTTAATATTGGAATCTGTCAGAGCTGAATTAACTATGGCACCCAGTTTGGATGCCTACTTGACACATACAAAGGGAGCTGACCAGTGCAAAGTGCAGTCTTGCAGTCTGGCAGTTGGGCAGTAAAGATTACAAAGATAAGAGCTTTAATATTGTTCACCATGGTTTGTACTTATAACTCACATAGTAAAAAAAACAGCCATGGCCCCTGGGGATATCAGACGATACATTGATCGGTGACTCCATATAGCAGAGCAAAGGCTAATAAATGACCCAGTAGAAGAACCTAGCCTTGAAGTAGATGTTACTGGCTACGTAATTAAGGCTAAACAGTCTCAGGACCAAGTAATTCAATGAACTGTGAGAACACATTAAAATTATTTATCACCAAATATATCGCTCAAGATGGAAAGGAACGAGAACGAGGTACTAGAACAATGTAACCTATTACTGTTACACACGTGTTTACGTCTGGACCAAGAAAATGAAAATATACCAGACACTGGTTGCTGACATATCAGATGTAAGCATGGATAGAAGGCACAAACAGATTGTGGAGTTGGGTACAGTTCCCTGACACACAACAGTCTATGGTTTCCTCTACGGCAGCTCCGGCTGCCTTTTTCTTGCTTCACCAGTCAATTGACAAGCCCCTGCTAGCCCCGCTCGCACTTCTGGTGCAGCACCCGCCAGCATCTTTGCCTCTTCCACATGGATGACGTCCTTTTATTTCTGCTCGCTCGCAGATGCTGCTACACGTAGCCCAACACAAAGGGTCCCGTTCTTGTGGCAATCCAACTGCTCACCTGGCCTGGGGGCTCCACAGTTGTCCTGGGCTTCGACCGCATTCTGGCTTCCTGTCAGGCCCCACCACGACTACCTCCTCATGATACTGGTACCCTGCTGGTAGCTTCCACCCATGCCTCCCTGTCTCTCCCCATGCTGTCTCACTGGATTCACTTTATTCACCTGTAACCTTTCAACAGTTTGCAGGTGTGGATTCCCCATCAGACTTGCCTGACAATAGTTAAAGGGACATGTCTGACTCTCACAGTTCTTTGCAGGCATCTTCCTCATCTCAGTACCAAAGTGGTGAAAAGGTGGATTGTTCATTACTCTCAGTCTCCTCTTCTTCGTCCCAATTCGACCCCAGTGGAATGATGAGGGGATCTGTTCTACTGTAGCCTATAGGAGCCTACAACGGCTGGGGGAAGGTTTGATTGTTGCTCAACAGGGAAAGTGGGGTAGCATGTCTCACCATTGGGCCACCTCCTCTCCTCTCTCTTACCCTTCTTCTGTGTCTTCGGAATTTTAAATTCTTTTTGATAATACCCTTACCATACAAAAAAGGGTGACAACATCTTACAAATTATTTCTGGGATTATGGGTTCATCATGGAATGGGACTCTCTCAGGGTCGCCCTCTCCCCAATCCCCAATCTCCACCCAGGTGATCCTCCCTCGCTTCTCCTCCGCCAGTGTCAGGATCCAAAAGCGATAGCCTTTCCCTGGCCACCTGAGAAAGGGATCCAAGGGGACTAGATGTGAGGATTCCCTCAGGTTTCACGCAATGCCCATACCAGTAAGAGGAGAAGTATCCAAGGAAATTAAAAAAAATTGCTTTCACAAGGAATAATAGAAGAGGTTGAAGCTTCAGAATGGGTTTCCAGGTCAATGTTCAGTTGTGTGTCGATTTACGAGAATAAGTGTGTAGTCATTGGCAAATGTCCCTTGGCCAGAATCAGAGCGATGGTTGGCATGCGGGCTGCTACCAAATATTTCAGCATCCTATACCTGACCTCTGCCTACCATCGGGTCAATTTACATCCCACCTCCAGAAGCATCACCACATTTGTGACGTAGGAGGGCACATTTAGATATAGAAGAATGACCTTTGGCCTTTTGTCAGCTGCTGCGTAATTTCAAAGGATAATACACAAATTATTCAGTGAGGTTCAGGGAGTTTGGTTCTTCCAAGATGACATCCTAATAACAGGCTGCTCACTTGGAGAACATTACCAAATACTATTTACAGTGTTGAATACGTTGAATGAAGCTGGCATAACATTGAAAATGAATACATGTAAATTTAGGGTTAATGAGATTGAGTACTTGTGACACAAACTCAATGGGCAAGGCGTTTCACCTAAAAAAATTCTGATGAATGCCATTGTAAACATGGAGGTTCCCAAGAACAAACAGGGGGTGCCATCATTCCTAGTCTTAGTAGGGTATTATGCAAAGTGTGTGAATGGATTTGCTGACAAGTACAAGACTATAAGGACATTATGGAAAACAAATATGCTTCCTTCGAGTGGTCGAGGAGTTGTCAAGATGAATTTGAGAACATTAAAAGTGTATCATAAATGTGCCAGTACTGAGTAACTTAGACACCACATGTGAACCGTTAGTACGCACTGATGCTAGCAATACTGAACTAGGTGCCATCCTTTTGCAGGTGCAAGGAGGAAGAGAAAAGGTCATAGTGTGTGCCTCTAGTTGTTTGAAGGGAGTAGAGGAGAAATACCCTGTTATTGAGAAAGAGGCTCTGTGCGTTATGGGCCATTAAGAATTAGAGAATTTTTATGGGGTAGGAAGTTTACCGTATATACTGACCACAAACCGCTTGTAGGTATTTTTAACTTCAGAGGTTTAGACGGTGTGTCTAGAAGTATACTCACATGGCTCACAGGCACCAAGTGGTACAACACACTCCTGGGAAAGACAATGTCATGGCTAACCTTTTATCTAGATATGAAGACTGTCAGGTTGATGGAGAAACTTACATGGATGAAGAGTTGGAGAAAGAGGTATTTTTGATTTGTGGTCTATGCATACTGGAAGCTGAGAGGAAAGAGGCTGAAGTGAAAGATGCCCAATTGTTTAGAATAATGGGGTTTGTGCAGGACAGTTGGTCTATATGGACTTCGGAGGATGATTTAAGTGCATATCATAAGGTCAGGGATGAACACATTGTTGAAGAAGGTTTACTCTTCAGGTCCAAAAGACTTTTCCCCCCACAAGGCATTCAGAACAAATTGTTGGAAATAGGTTACAAAGGACACTTAGGCAATCCAAAATCAAGGGTCACTTAAGGGCTAATTATTGGTAGGCAGAGTTGGGCAGTCAGGTGGAGAGCTTTATAAAGAGTTGTGATGTCTATAAGTAATCTGATAAGACACTGCAATGCAATATCCGCCTTTTGAAACCCATTGAATTTCCAGGGATGCGTGGAAATTTGTGGCCATTGATATATTCGGGACAATGACAGGATCTAAGGAGGTAAAAAATATATATTATTGTGTTGATGGATATGTTCTATAAATGTATGGAGACATGCATTGTGCAGGAGGCAGACACACAGGTAGTTGTATCATCTCTGGACAGTGTATTCCAGAGAGATGTATTTCCCAGCAGATAGTTATCTGATAATGGCGTGCAGTTCACGCCACGTATGATGAAAAAGATCTTGACCAGCATTGGTGTTGATCACATCAAGTCTTCTCTCTTTCTTCCTGAAGCCAATGGGATTGTTGAGAGTTTCCACAGCACCATAATACAAGGCATCCGCATGTCTGGCAGTGGAGGGAGCATCTTGGTAGAGGAAGTAACCAAAAGAGTTTATGCGTACAGGTTAGCTCCCCATGCCATGACGGGATTGGTACGGTTTGAGGTACTTGGAAGGAGGAAAGCCTCCACCACAGTGTGCCCACCGTGACTGGGGAGGTATTGATTTGTAGAGTGGGATCATAAAGCCTTAAAAGAAAGGGTGGAGAGTAAGAGGCAGAGTATGAAAAGGAGGTATGATGTAAGAAAACGGGTCAGACTGGTAAGGGTGTCAGAAGGGGACAAGGTCTGGATTTGCAAGCCTGGAATTGTGCAGAAGCGATAAAGGAGGTATGAAGCACCAGAAGTGGTCAAAAAGGATTTGTGTGGGGCAATTGTCCTGGAAGATGGAAGAGTGTTCAATAAAGGCAGGGTGGACAGCGAGAGATGAACCATCCTTTTCTTTGGTGTCAGTAAGAGGAGGGTGATGTGCTATATTGTGCTCACTTTACTTTATGCAAAATGTATACATTCAAAATGGTGCTCGTCACCAGCCAATGCAATACCTAAGCTTATGTGTAGATTTGAAGCTGTTTCTTCATGTTCACACTGGGCCTCATTGTGGGGTACATTTATCAGCCCAGCAGAACTTCTCCTACATCACCAAACTGCATTTGCAGCAGTTACATGAAGAATGGCTGCACTGGCTCTGCTGAGCACTTATTCCCTGGCATCAGAACTGTGTTTTAGCAGTTACCAAAAATAATGGCTGCACTGGCTATGTTGAGCACATATGAGGTGAGGTGAGAGGCTGGTGCAGCACTGCTATGCTGAAAGCTCAAGATTTCTAACTGAAAGAGAAAATGTTCTGTGTTTAAAATGACTGCGCACTGATGCTATTTACATATTTTCAACATTACACAGTTTGGTTTCAGTAAGGCACATCCATGCCCATCTATCTTCAGGTTGTACACCAGGAAAGGAGGGCATTCCTCACTGAATGGCATGTGTGTCAAGTAAAATTTGTGAAATAGCAGAGAAGTTCACTCCAGGCCGTATGGCAAGCGTTCTACTTTTGCAACAAAGTAACACTGGCAAATTCCTCACACATAGCTCTCTCTATCCCTTTGCATATGTCAGTTTCAAAGAAACCTTGTATTTGAACAGATTCCTGTGTGTTAGAAATTGACCCGAGCTATGGAAATGTTCAGAATAAAGATGCATGGAAAACCGCATTTGTAAAGTTACATCCAAGAAAAGTTAACCCGCGGGTAAAATGGTGCTTTGGCCAAGCAGGAAAATGCCTTTTGAAAGTGAAATGTTAAAATAATGCTGCAAGTTTGCACAGAAATGTGATGGGAGAGGGGGGTTTGCTCTAAAATATACATATTTATTCCCACAAATACTTGGTTTCTGTTTAAAGAAAGAAAAAAAATAACCTTGAGAGCAGCAGAACAGGTTTGGCAGGCACTGGATTCAAAAGTGCCCTGCCTCCTATGGGAACAGAATTACCTTCCCCAAGTGGACCAGCCCCCTGGGCTCATGAAAGCAGCCAGAGGTGGGGGAATTCATGACCTCGTCAGACTTCCTGGCATTTCTCCAGCCTGGGACAATTGACAGCCCTGTCACTAAAGTGTGAAATCCTCTGACACCTCTCCTCAGCTTCAACTGCCTAGGATCAAAAGGGAGTCATAGCAACTGTGGCCAAAGCTGACCAGAGCATGACATTTGGCTCGGGGTTGGAAAGACTGCCCATATTTGGAAAAAAAAGCCAATCCATTTGTTTTCAAAGACTGTTCATATCATGACATTTATTTCAGTAATCTAAAGAAACAGTAATGTGGAACTATGACCGTTTTAAATGTCATTTTGGCGCCATTAAAACAAGACATTGTAGGCTTTTCTGACATGTTGTGGGCACAAACGCATTTCTGTGGAAAGCGTACATGGTACGGTTTTGAAAATTAATGATAATATGCCCACTGATAATATGTATATATGTAGACAATTGTAGAATTTTAGGTGAATTGTTTTCCATGAAAACAGCAAAAGATTGCCAGAATGACTAAACAGCATCACACAAACTTGGCGTGTGGACAGAAATGTTCCTTGTGAAATATGGTATTTGCCTATTTAATTTTTATATGGGTGACGTTTATAAAAATTAGCATTTTGTGTCATAACTGATTTTGGCAAAAGTAACTTTGGTAGAACAAAGCACATTGTAAAAAACACCCACACTAAAACTGAGTCACTTCCTTCAGTCCAATCTGCTTACAGGGAGGCGGCGACAGATATAGGCTGACCTATCCAATTTAGAGGTATGTCTAGCTTAGTTCTGCCCACGTAGTAAAATTCCTCTGACGTCATCCGTTCCATATAAGGTGGGGAAATACAGAAAGTCAGGACATTCAAAAAACTGACATTCAAAAGATCCAAGTTTCAAAAATCCATCTCAACATCCAGAGATCCAGACATCCAACATTCACATTGCAGATTTCCAGACTCCAGAGCAAGACCAGAACCTCTTACCCAGGCTGAACCTCTAATCCAGAATTAAACCCTACAAAAAATCCCAATAATTCAGGGAAAAAGAGGAGAAGGCTGCTGAACCCTTTGGGGTGTTCCTTCTTTGCCCAGCTACTTGCTTTTCCCAGCTGATGCACCCTGCTGTCTACAGTGACCAAACTAGGCCCAGCTGTCCCACTCCAAGAGGAGAGCCGCCGCTGCACAGGGACCAGATCCCTGTTCCGCTGTCCAAAGACCCGGCAGTCCTTCCAAACTATTCAATTCAAGTGCTTTTTGTAGGTATTTCCCTTCCCCAGTAACCAAAAAATGCATCCCTTGCTTTGTTACCTTGTATTATGTCCAATTCCATAGAAATCTCATAAACACCCTAGTAAAATCCTTAAAATTGTTAGAATCCTCTGTGTATCCTGTACTTAGAAAAATCTGAGTTAACCGCCATATGTTAGCGCCATTCTTTCCAAATCATTTCAGCCCGTTGTGGAAGTCCTTAGTACTATTTTGAATAATTTAAGGAATTCCCATATAGAGCTGAACGTGGTGTAGATAGGTTGCCCTTGCAAGTAACCTCCTCACATACCGTCTCTTTCTTTAACAATCTAGTCACTAAAATAGAGTTTCAGTACAAGACATCACTTTACTAACAAAACCGAGTTGTCCCCTGAAATTGTTCCCTTTTAAAAACCAAGTTTCCTTTCCCATTAAGAATTCCATTATTTCATCCATCCAGAGTTATACTTTCTCTTTCACACCATACCTGTTATGTGCCTTTATCCCATAGCATTAAAACCACATTCAGATTGTGTCTGTTTAGCTCATTTTCCAAGTCGTTTTGTTATTTTAAACCCGTGAAACGAAACAAGTGAAATTTCACCATGTATGATTCTTGCTGCATTGTGTTTTGCATTCCAAAGTCGATTTTCTAAATTGTATGCCCGTTGTTTAGTACCTTGCCTTGTAGCTTGTGAGTTTTCTTGCTTCTTTGATACAGCCATACACATTCCTGCCTCATCCGTTCAACCGCACATGTAAAGTCACCATTTAGTAATTCCGAGTGCCATTTTGCTCATTTTTCAAGGGTTCTCATTCCGGGGTGGTTAATTGGATTTTCAATACGAAGTTTGCATAGTATACCTGACTCCTTGCTACTCCTCACCATCCACACAAATTTGGTTTAAAGGGGTTTGAGGGAGTGCTGCATGGGGAATGCTTAACTGTGGTGCCATTTAAAAGCACTACTCAAAAGTAATCTTGCTTTGTTTCAACTGTGCATTGTATAGCTTATGCTAGAAGGTTAAACTAAGTGTATTCTATCATTTTACCTTGTAATTATCACCACCTTGGTGATTGCTGCCCTATTTTGAATTTGTTCGATTTTTATTTAAATTTAAAAATAAATAAATATTCTATCATTACACACTGGCCTGGTTCATGGTCCATTGTGACACGGGGTGCATGTTAAGGGTGGTGTGAGACGGGTTGGCTACCTTCTCAAAGCTGAATCCAAATTCAGAAATGTAAAAGCGTTTTTGATTATGCATTGCATCTCTGGCCAGTATAAAGAGTCCTGGTCTAGAGTGTGATGCCTCTTAAAATCCTTAACACAGTGGGGGTTTGTTGCCGGGATTGAGATAAGTGTTTCCACCCGGACAGCTTAACACAGCAGGCTAACTGTAGAGGCCCAGCGCATCTCCCATCAGTCCTTTACTCCGCACGATCGGGACTGGACGCACTTGCATATTTGGGAGATTTTTTTCCTTCCAGTGTCCTTCTCTATTGCTCCGGCTTAGCTGTCACATAGTAGTCCGTCTATGCCATTCTGGTTAGATTTTCCAAATTGTTCTTCCTGCAAACGACGCTTCGCTAGGGCGGATCCACATCCTCTTTGATTAGAGTGTTTGGGTCTAGACCACCGTTGGGACTCGTGCTTCTACTGCAATTCCCTTTCGGTCCGGGCGCTTCAACGTCATCTGGAGCGGTGGGAGGAGGTGTTTCAGCGCGCTCCTCCTCCGCATTTTCAGAGCTTCATCGACGAGAAGAAGAGACACCCAGTAAGTTCTTTAGTTTTTAGGGCACCCCGAACAGAAGACTCCTTCCCGGGGTCTTCCCGGTCTCGGAGGAGCTCCAAAAGCTCTGTTACTGGTTTTTCCCCTGAGGGGCCTTCTAGGCCTAAAAAGTGTACCAGAGTTTTCTCCGAGGGTCTCCGTAAGGGGCCTATTGACACCGGATTACAATCCGAGGCCCCTCCTGTGGGGGCTGTTTGTGGGCCCAGTTCTACTGAGGCAGTGGGTACCAGAGCTTGCTTCAAGGTCTCCTTGTCTGGAGCTTCCCATACAGACACCAGGGTACGCCCTGAGGCTTCTGTTGAGGTTTTCTGTACCAAACTAAGGTTCGAGGCCCCTCGTGAGGTAGCTCTTACTGGACTCGGGGCTGAGGTTCCTCTGTTTGAGGCTAAGGTGACCAACAGTTCTGAGAGGCCTGTAAAGTCTTGTCGGTGAGGTGTACTCCTCATCGTTCCTGATCTGGCGGTGGCACCAGATCTGTTGAGGGGGCACAGAGTGACGTCTCTGACTGCAATTCCTCTGTTACTGGCATTGCCGAGGTCCCTCTGTTGGAGGCTTATTTGGCTGATAGCATGTCTCAGAAACATCCTAGGCCACACAGTACCGGCTCTGCCGAGGTTCCTTGTTTCCAGGCTAAAATGAAGACCCCTGACCTTCCTGTGGAGATCTCTGCCTCACTCCCACATGTGTCGCAGTTCTCCTAAGGAGCTACCAAAATGGCGGCCGTTCCCGCCAAGACTACGGCAGCCATTTTGGATTCCTCCCTTACACCTACGCCATCGGCGTTAGGTGCTGGGAGTGGTTTTTCAGGTGAACATCGTTTTCCTTGTGTGCATCCTTTTCGTCCAGTGTATGACTGGAACGCTCGGATGCCTTTACCGTACACTGTCTTGTCCTTGCGGCATCTGCGCCCTTGATCTACATTGATTCGAGTGGAGAAGAACCTTCTTGGCAGCCCTCTCCCTTACACCCCTGGAGATACTCCGCTCATGAGAGCCCTCCTCCTGCCATGCCTAAACCGCCGGCGGAGGACGCCTTTTTCGGAAAATTTCAAAGGCTTATGCACTCTGACCCCATTAAGGAGTATTTCCGAGGTTTGTTTATGACAATCTGCACTTCAGTGGCTCCTGCGCCGTCGGTTCCAGCCACGGCACCGGTGGTCCCGGCATCTCCGCCTCTACCAGCCGGCCTGCCTCCAGTTCTTCCTCTCTTGCCTCCCTAATCTCCACTGGACAAATCTTCAGCAGGGCCAGATGCGACGCAGGTTGACCCAGATGTGTGGGATGACACAAAGGGGATCAAGACAGCGAGGAACAGCACTGCTCTTTTAGATCCTTTCATGACTGGGTGCTGGACATGATGTGTCTTCTGGATGTTCCAGTACCTGAGGCACCCATGCCACAGGAAGGGGTGCTTTCTGGGGCGTTCACCTTGTCTCCTCTGGAGCATATCGGTTTGTTCTTCCAGAAGGACATTTTGGCCGAGGTCCGTAAGGTCTGGGAGAAACCACACTCTGGACTGATTAACAAAAAGATTGACGCTCGTTATAGGCTTCATTCTTCGGAAGAGGTACCCCTAGCGTCTTGTCTGCCCCCTTCCTCCACGGCTGCCACGTTACATTCCAGACCAGCTTCAGCATCATATACAGTGGCAGCCCAGATTCTGGTGAAAGAGGACAAGCTTCTTGACTCTTTGGGGAGGAAGATCTTTGCTAATTCAGCCCTGCAGTTGCATAAGCGAACGTGGAGCTTGTGTTAGAGGGGGCGAATATGAAAATGTGGAAAGGTCTGCCAGAGTTCTAGGAATTCATCCCACCGGATAAACTAGACGATTTTAAAGCGGGTTTGTTAGATGGCAGGGTCCTGGCGCAGGATATGCTTGAGGCTGCGGCGCATCATGTCGACACCTCGGCACAGGGCCTCATGCTTGGCGTGGACACCTCTTGTCAGGCTTGGCTTCATGCCACTAAGTTTTCCAAAGAGGTGCAGGATAAAGTTCTGGACCTGCCTTTTGACGGCAAAGAGCTTTTTCTTTCGTCGACAGACATTGAACTGACCAAGACTAAGGACAGCACTCAGACCGCCAAGTCCCTTTCCGTTTTGGTAAAACCACCTTTCAGGGCGCAGAGGACGCCTTCGCAGCCTCAGCCTTCCTCTGGCTTTTGGGGGTTTCTGGATCGGAAGACGCATAGAGTCGATACTCCAACAGGAAACTCCAGTCGGCGTCAGCAACAAGGCCGTTTTTTCTCTCGATCCTCAGCCTCCTCCTCAGTATCTGGTGGTCCAGCCACTGAGAAACCAGCTAAATGAGGGTTTTCTGCACTCGTACGAGACCCCAGTGCGAGGGCGCATTGCATCTCACTGGGAGACGTGGCAGACCATCACCGAAGAGCGGTGGGTCTTGTCAGTTGCTCGGGCGGGCTTCCGCCTGCCCCTTACCCGTACCCTACCCTTCAATCCTTCCTTCCAGCAGTCGGAGATGCCCTCCCTCAGAGCCGAGGTCCAGAAGCTTCTGGATCTCAGGGGGGTGGAACCTGTTCCCCTAGGGGAGCAAGGGGAGGGCTTCTACTCCCGTCTTTTCACGGTGCCCAAACCTAACCAGGCTGGCCTGCGCACTGTCCTAGACCTTTCCCAGTTCAATCTCTCTCTTCCCCAAGAGAAATTGAAAATGATCACGCCCTCTCAGATAAAGTCCTCTTTGCAGAAGGGCGACTGGCTCAGTGTGGTGGACCTTCAGGATGCTTTTATGCATATCATTATTTGGAGTCTGCATCGGAAATACCTACGGTTTTCCATGGGGGAGGAGCATTTCCAGTTTCGGGTGCTCCAGTTTGGCCTCAGCTCGGCACTGGGTGTCTTTACGAAGATGATGTCGGTCATCGCTGCTTATCTTCGTCTACAGGGTATCCATGTGTATCCATATTTGGACGATTGGCTGCTGCGCAGTCCTTATCCGCTCTCAGTCTCGAACAACCTTTAGTCTCTCCTCCAGCTCCTGTTCCACCTTGGGCTGTTGGTGAACTGACGATAATCCTCCATGACGGTCTCTCAGGACTTGATTTTCCTGGGTTTTCGTTGGAACACGATTGACTGCAGAGTATACATGACCGGGGACAGAATGGCGGATCTGTTGGCCACGTGTCAGGTGTTTATGCGGTAGGAGAGCATGTCAGCCTGGTGGTTTCAGTGGCTTCTGGACCACATGGCCTCGTGTGTGCTGGCTCTTCCTTTTGCTCGTCTCAAGATGAGGAGGACCCAGATAGCTCTTCGGAGCTCCTGGTGCCAAGCAGTGGATCCAGACTCCAAAATTATTTTGCTTCCAACCTTCATGAGGATCGACCTCCTATGGTGGTCTTCTCTCAGCAATCTGTTGGTGGGCGCTGCTTTTCAAGACCTCTGCTTGCTATTAATGGTCACAACAGATTCCTCCCGTCTAGGTTGGGGTGCGACGTTGGATCTTCAGGTTTCCGATCTCTGGTCCCTGCATGACAGACAGCTTCATATAAATCACCTGGTGCTTCTGGCAATATTCCTGGCGCTGAACGCGTTCAAGCCTGTCATTGTCAACAAAGTGGTCCATGTCCGCATGGACAATGTGGTGTCCATGTTTTATATCAACAAGCAGGGGGGTACCTCATGTGGATCTTGCCATTCAAATTTGGGAATGGGCTGTTCAGCATGGTATCTGGCTGGTGGTAGTAGACATCCTGGGCCAGCTGAATGTTACAGCAGATGCTCTCAGCCAACGAACAATGATCAGCTACGAGTGGGTACTGAACACAGAGGTCCTCTTACAGATTTTCCGTTGTTGGGGCACTCCAGAAGTGGACCTATTTGCGACGTTGACAAAAAGGAAGCTTTCCCTATATGCCTCCAGAAACGGGCTGGGAGCCTTCTCTCTGGGAGATTCTCTCGAAATTTCCTGCCACAACATGAGGGCCTATGCTTTTCCACCTCTGTCTCTGATTCATCGGGCACTTTGCAAGCTGAGGGGCACAGTGAATTGTTCTCTTCTGTAAATAGCACCGTGGTGGCCGGCCAGGTTTTGGTTTTCAGTGCTTCAGCATCTGTCGGTGTGTGCGCCGATCAGGCTTGTGATGGTTCCCAACCTGCTTCACCAGAGCGATCAGCAGTTGTGCACCCCTCCCCACAATCATTCAACTTGGCGGCCTGGTGCCTGAGTTCAGATCCTTAGAGCGCCTCAATTTGTCCGCAGATAGCATGCGCATTATCCAGGCGGCCAGGAAACCCTTGACGAGATCTCAGTATAAAAGTAAATGGCTACGGTTCTGCCACTAGTGTTTGGCTAGGCAGCTGGACCCCAGGGAGGCTACGATCAACGCGGTTTTGTCCTTTGTCTCACATCTGGCAGAGTCTGGCATTCATATTTTGTCCTGCAGGATTTATCTGTCGGCTATTGCCGCTTATCTGTCCATGGATCAGTGCTCTTTTTCGCTGTCAAATCCAGTCATTAAAAGACACCTTGCGGGCCTCATGCACCTTTACTCTCCTGTTCGCAAACCGCATCCAACGTGGGATCTGAATGTGGTCCTTACGGCCTTGTGCCATAAGTCTTTTGAGCCCATGGCTACGGTCGACCTTAAGTACCTTTCGTGGAAAGTGTCCTACTAGGTTGCTGTGACTTCGGCAAGGCATGTGACGGAGCTCCAGGCCTTGTCCGTGGAGCATTCCTTCCTGGTTTTTCATAAGGGCAAGGTTGTCCTGAGGACGAATTCTTCCTTCCTTCCAAAAGTGGTCTCTGATTTTCATCTGAATTAGTCAATCTCCTTGCCTGTCTTCTTCCCAAACCCAGCATCAGACACTTAAAGGGTTTTGCATTGTCTGGATGTTAGAAGAGCTCTTAAGTTTTATCTGGACAGAACATCTGAGTTTAGGAACTCTTCTCAGATTTTGGTCACTTTCGATAATCCACAAGGTAAGCCGGCCTCGAAAGCGACCATCTCCAGATGGATTGCTGCCTGTATTGCGGAGGCTTACAGTGTTCAGGGTCTTCAACCTCCAAGAGGGATTTATGCTCTGTGCGGGGCAAGGCGGCTGCTGTTGCCTTTCAAAAGTATGTTTCCTGGGACCCATCGTGAGAGCGGCTACCTGGGCCTCCCCATCAGCTTTTTTTTTGTAGGCATTACTGTCTAGACCTGAGCTCCAGAGCAGATGCTCAGTTTGGTGAAGCTTTGCTTAAAAACCTGTTTCAATAAGGAGTTTCCACCCACCCATAATTCCTGTGAGGAGTGCTTGGGAATCTCCCATAAGTATGGAGGAAAGGGTAACGGGACATATGACTATAATAAGGTTACTCACTGTAGTGACTACATTACTCCTAGTCTATAGTCCCTCTATACACCCGCCCGCCGTCCCCTCTGATAAGGTTCCTCTGTTATTGCTTAAAGGTCTCAGACCTGACGATAGAAAAGGAAAGGACTGAAGGGCGATGCGATGGGCGGAGCTAAGGAGGGCAGGGTTACGGCCGCGTCCGGTACCCTGCGTAAAAAGAGAGGACGGACACATTTTTTAAAAAGGTGATGCTTTTTACAAAGTGCCCTGGTCCTGTCCCACATGCCGAAGGAATGTCCCATAAGTATGGAGGAAAGGGGACTATGGACTAGGAGTAAGGTAGTCACTACGGTGAGTAACTTTATTAAAATAATTCAGACTAAGAGGCCAAATTAGATACATTAAAAGTGGAGTGTCAGAAAAAGGTTGACTTTCTGAAAGAGAGTCAACGGAAACTGAATTAACAACTAAAATATAACAGGGCCTGCTCAGAACAAATAATGTTACAAAATCAGATCAAAGAGCTGGAAGAGGAGAATAATAAATTGATCAGTAAAGAACTCCACCACCAGGCAGAATTTAACCAAGAACGCCAGACATCGTATACTATCAAACAACAGCGTCATTACCTGGCTAAACAGAGGGGCACCCTGTATCAAGAAAATGATGCCCTATGTCAGGAAGTGTGCCAATTAAAAACCGATCTGGAGAGAAGGGAGTCAAACCTTCAGAGAATGACTGACATAAAAGGAGAATGAGAAAAATGTATGAGACAAAGGGACCGTGATTTAGAGCAGGCCGTAGAGGCTCAAAATATGATTTAATCTAGCACACTCTTTTTCTAACCTCACTAGTTTCTTCTTCTCATCCCCTACCTCTTGATAGTAGGCAAAGGTCGGAGCCCTTTGTTCTGCTATCAGGGCTTGACTGGCCCCTATTACTTGCTCTTGAGCTGCCATCTGCTTGTGGAGTCCATTGTTCTCCTCACAGAGGGCCTCATTGTCTTTTGTACCCTATATTCTCCGGGACCTTGCTGCAAAGCATCCCTCCCTCAGTAGATCATCTGTAGGAACTGCTGACTTATTCTTTAACCCTGATTCTGACCTTCTGGCTGTGGAATCTTCAGTGACCTGCCCATCCATCATTTAACTGTTGAACTGTGGAATATCTGGCTGCAGCTCCAGGAGCACCACTCAGCGACCTCAGCAACTATGTGACTGCAATGCACAACTGTATTAGTGTTTTTATCTTTGGTCTTACTGTACTCAACCTGAGCCTACATTTAATTTATCGGATGTTTGAGTGATTAGAAGCAAACCCTGCAAAACCGGCTTTGAGTCTCAATGTCTCTTGATGCTGCTCCAACTCCAATCTGCAATGCCATAGTCTGTACTACTTTGATTCTCCTTTTGTGACTGGAGCCTCTCTGGTGGATCTTCTGACACATCCTGGTGTCTTAGGTGCATTTGAACTGAGTTGTGGGGCTACATTTTGAGACATCTACCCACCCAGACTTGAACCATGACTCCGCAGGCTGCTAAAATCGGACAGTCAATCTCTAATTTCCAAGTCAGCATTGCTGTGACTAGTCTTTGATCACTGGACTTCTTCGGAGTCCCATCATCCTCGTCAATTACTTTTTCAGCTCCTCCTGTGTGGGGTGCCCTGATTCCAGAACCAAGAGATTTGCATTGGGCAATTGCATGAAATTATTGCAAACCACTTGTTGTGTTGTATTCTAAAGTGAGAGTGTTGCGGTTGAGGGGATTATGACATAAAGGGGCCTGTGAGTCTCTCAAAAGATCCTGTTGGGCTCATTTAAGACATTTTGAAAACTGTGCATTTTGGGGCACCCTTTCTGAAAGACTCTAATTTGAAAAGCTATAAACCTAACTCAAATATAGCACTACCCTGAAAGCCAAAGGCAATCGAATGAATCTGTGCTTGGGGGCTAATGTGCAAAGTCACAATGCTTTGCTTATGTGGCTCTCATTGGGTGAACTTTCATTGCTGGTTACTGAGTTGCATTGAGGCATGCGTGAATTGGCTCAAATGACTTATTCTACTTTAAACTTTCCTTTACAATTGTAGTTATATTATTTGCACAGCTTTTTCTGTAAACATATTTATATGAATAGATTTGTGGCCCTTACCCTATTTAAGTAATAATTAAAGTATTTAAGGTACCCTTTGACCATTCTTCTCCTCCTGAAGTGTTAGCCTTGATTGCACAGCCTTACTGCAAAATAATGAGTCGGTATAACCTTGAGGAAATGCCTTGCAACCTCAGTAAGTTGATGAATAGTAGGTTTTAGAAAGGTTACTAAAAACAAACAGCTTCCATATACTACAAACAAATGGTCTACAATTTGTATTATAACATGTCTGTTCTTTCCATAATTTTAGAATAAATACGTGATTACACATAATGTGTTGCCTAAACTAATGGAATCTAAACATTTATCATTTTCAGGGAATATGGAGCTATTGATGATGTGGATATTGATCTGCACGTTGATGTCAGCTTTCTGGATGTAAGTATTCATTATGCTGTATACCCTTCTACTTTAAGGGTATTTGCTAAGTAGCAATCGGTGGAATTTTACAGCTTTTTGACTTTGCTCATCTTTCAAGATGGTTATACAATGTAATGTAAAGACATCTAACTATGGAATATAGCTACATCTCTAGTGTTTGTATCTTTATGGAGAGATATCTCTGATCTAAATCCCCTGCCACAACAATGCCACCCCACAATCTGGCACAAGAAACATACTGTTTGAGTATTTTGTTTTTATTTAGAATAATAATCAAGGAATTAAACACAGTGCCCTAAATTTCTATGCTGGTTAAGTCACCCACCATATGCAAAAAGGTCAAGCAGCATGTCTATAGAAAGGAAAATACTGTTTGCCTGCTGATGTCTCACTAATGATTTCCTTCCAATTTGCACAAACATCCATACAGAGAAAAACACATGTTAATACATATTTCAATATAATGAAATATCCAAAAATATAGACCAACAAATTGACACTGATTGCTTGATTAAAAGAATATACAGATCTTGGGATAAAGTTTTGAACAAACAATTACATAGTTCTCTTTGACACAAAGTATTGTCCACAGAGAAAAATTATTTTGTCTAACCCATCGTTATCTGATTCTAGGACTGAGTGGAATCTAAAATGTTGAGCCTGATCTGTCAAACACTGTTGGGTTCTCGCTTGGTAAAACACAGTAGGTATTTTTGGCACAGTCACTTTGGTTAAATTAATTTAAAGGTTTGGGTTCAGAAATTCTTTATTTTCAGAATGCTGGGTCAGTAGCACATACCTCTCGTACTATTTGCTGGGAGTCCGGTTCACCTTCTCAACACAATTTATTGACTATGACAGACACAACTCTTTTGGTATTCCACGTTTCAATTTGCGATGTCTAAAGCTTTCAGAGATCCCAAATTGCAGGAGATAAGCCCTATCAAAATTATGCTACCTGAGGTTTCAATTTTGAATTCTACATCTCAAAGCACAAATAGCTTGCACTCCATTCCCCTTTTCAGTGACACAATGTAAATAGGGATCCCCAGAAATACTTGTTTTCATTGTTTTTGTATTATAAAGGCAAATTAAAACATTAAAAACATGTTCTGCTCAAATAATGTTCAAATGTAAACATGGTTTGATATCTGGGAACATTTGTATAAATACTGTGGTGTCGTACTCACTTGCGGTTTGTCTTTCAAAGACTGAGGACAGGTAGGGATAACAACCGGCTTAAGGCACCACCACCAGATACACTCTTCTCTTCAGCCTATCCACCTGCTCCTAAACTATCTCTCAGGTAATCTATTTCTATCATAGGAAAGCATTCTGCATTCATTACCATTTATACATTGCCTTCCTTGTTAAGTATGGCATCTTGCTTGTGCTGTGTACCTAATATCATGTGTGGTGGTTCAATTGAAGCATCTCATCTGCACACTGTGTCGTTTGCCTTGCTGCTGGGTTCCAGTGTGGTTACACAGTAATTCACATGGTTACGGCAATGCTCTTAACGCACTCCAGGTCAGTCCCCATGGTATCAAGTAAGTGCAACCTAATGCAGATTCCTTGCACACAGATAATCTTCTCTGTCTTAAAGGTAGGCAGGGATAGTGCCACAGGCTGTTAGTGAAGCTGCTTTGCAGTTGAAGGATGTTATCAGGTAACAGCCTGCAGGGTGTCAGGGTACCAAATAGGACCAGGTGGAGAACATTGCAATCATCAGTTACCAGTGTTCCAGACAGAACAAAGGGCTGGCAAGTAGGCAAGCTGCAGGGGGAATTGGCAGGAAGACGGCATCAAGAGACCAGGATGGGCAAAAAGCCAGAGGAAGAGGGAGGAGGAAGAGCAGGAAAAGACCCACTGGACATTTTAGATTTCATTAACAGTTCACTCATTTATGTGTATGTCCTCAAATATTGATGTTAGAACAATTGCAATGTGTTGCTATATTTTTTAAAAATGTCTTTTGTATCACATACACTTACTCAACATCGGGCCCAATAAATATAAATCTAGAGTAATAAACTCCAAAAACTCAAATGTAGGTACTTTAATAGACCCACCACACTATCAGAACAACTAAATGATGCACAGAATGACTGTGAAAGGTAGTTTAAATGGGCTGTAGGTCTCAGGATGATGCTCCTCTCTGCATTGTTTGATGTTATGGCAATGGAGGATGTGCACCATGCCACACATTTTGTGAAGCGCATGTTACTGCTGTCTGCCTTTTCCCCGGAGGAAACATGGGGGCGTCCATGATCAGCACCTCCACCACGTCCTTTCATTTCCTGCACAGTCATTCACAGGCAGCAGTCATGCTCCCGGTCGTCTGTGAACTGCAGCAAGACAGCTGCTATTGTGAATGTAATCTCCAATCGCGTAAACAACGTCACTTGATGGGAGGCACATGCAGTATGTATGACACTCTTAATAACATTTTCTTTCAGCTACCTCAATTTGGAGCCCCAGTCCACTTTTCTCTGGTCTGAGAAGGTCTCTTTCTTTTCTGCTACACAGAGACTCTTTCCAACTCATATGTGTTTGAGCTTAAATACCCAGGAAACTCCACCCATGCAGCTTTGTTTATTGGAGCATTTTTAGATGGACAGAAACTGTGATTGGTTTCTTTCCCTCACTCACACCCAGTAGGGGCCTCTTAAATGCTTTCATTGGCGCATTGAACTCTGTGTGTTTGTTATGAGTTGCCCTCCACAAAGGATTGAGGAATCAAATTGGACTCAAATATTACTGTTTCTTATCATTCACTAAATGGATATGTAATGTTAATGGGAGTTATATATTCAGATTTGTAAAAATATTCCGAATCCAGATACATCGTTTACTTTTTTCACAGCATACTTTGAGCAACCTGAAGGTGTCTCACCTGCTAGTCCCCAGAGATCTGTAATCCAGGTGGCCGGGACATGGCCATCACTATTGGATCCAGTCCCGTGGGGTGGACCAGTGGGAGAGGATTATCTGGATGGGGGGTCTTCAGGGCTATGTTGGTGGGACACCGACGGGCGAGACACGGTACCCCCTTGCTTATAACAGTTTATCGCCATCCTACCCCGTAGGATATTTAGAAGCTCTGCCCCCCTTTTCCAACATGAACACTTTCTTACACCATGAAAGACAACGGACCAACCTAACGTGTCCTAACACAAGGGTCAGGCAGAGTCAGGCAATTGACAATAACTACACACACTTGACAGCCCTTTCTCTTCACCAAAGGGATAAAAGGTGAAGCACGAGTGCACACTTTGAGCAAGGACAAACGCACAAGAAAGCAGTTATTCCAGGATGGTAATTCAAACAGAGAAGAAAGGTGGTGAGACTGGAAAAGACAACAAGGAGGGGAAGTACCCTTGCCCTTTTTGAACCAAACCCGAGCAGCTTCTGTGAAAGGAATTATAAGACCGGGAATTACAGCTGATGTGTGGTGTAACAGATGTCCACGTTGCACAGGACCCTGCCGCACTGATAACCGAAGCGGGGAGGCACGCTTGCTTCCGTGGTAACGTCCTTGACTCCAGAGACAAGAACCGACAAGGAGATCAGCACAGCCAACGACTCGGAAGGAGAACCGATAGTAAATCAGACCGTGTTGAGCGAAGGTTGCAAACGGCAACTTATTAAAAACAAAGAACTTGTGTGCTAAGTGAACTTTTAAAGCCATGGGAAAGACCAGCTGCAGAGTGGTCCTGCGACACGTGGGCGTTGATTTGAAAGTCTCTGGCTGGTCCCATTTTCTTGCGAACATTATAGTAACAAGAGGCCATAGGAAAGGCTGGAATAAAGTTAAGGTGGTCATACAAGGGTCGAGCCAAAACCCTGTGTACAATCGAAAGCCCTTAACCCATCTCCAAAGTTTTGACATTGTGTCAACTGTGTGAAACTGGCAAATTTGAACCAGACTGAGGGAAGCCAATGGTACAAAAAGGATTGGAGCCCGGTTGAGGGGGTTCCATGGGTGAAGGGAAATCACCCGACGGGAAGATTACTGAATGGAACTTTTTGTTTGTTGTTTATAGTACATCAGGCCCTCTGAGGCAAGAAACTTGATGTAAAAGAGACTTGGCCACAGAGGGCCTGGATATTTTGCAAACACACTGTAAGATCGTGCTGGAGAAGTGTGCTGTGCTTAAGAGTCTCGCCTTCTCCCGTGCTGAAAACGTAGGGAAGGGAGACCACAGTTATACCATCCTGACTTATCATTTTGTGAACATTTCTTTCTTTTCTGGTGAACATTATCCCACACTATTTTGTGATTTAGCAGCAGGAATTAGCAATCTTTTTTTAGTATAGGCCCTTTTTATTTGACAAGAGACCTCTAGGATTTCCTTATTAATATTTGATGGCCATAGCTTGGGCACTGGGTTAAGGATTTATGCTCCAAAAAGAACTAATGTTAGCACTTTCACTATTAATGTCTTTTTTTAAACATTTTACATTTAAACCACCCTGATTTGTGAAAAACACCATTGAAACTTTCCAGATAGTTGTCATCTCAAAAGGTTGAGGGGTGCGTATATACATTAACAACATAAATATTTGGCATATTACCATCCCCATCATAGAAAAATATGCCCATGTTTATTAATTGGGGAGTAATATTACATAGCTCTACTACATCTGCAAGACCCATGATTAGACCCCTATTTGGGCAATCAGCAGTCCTCTTTGCATGACAGGTGTCCATGTCAGCAAGCATTGAGGAGGTGCATATCATGTGAACAGGAACAGCTACTCAGTTGCTGTCATGATGCCTACCCCCGGGGAACCAGACCAGGTCAAGTTATTTTGAGCAAGCCCAAAAACCCCTGCTAGGGGCTGTTTGGGTGCGGTCCTGGCACCTATGGCTATAGGTGCCAGGCTCATAGAGTAGAACTTACCTGAGCAGACCATGCTGCAAGCTTACCTGATGCAGACCATGCTGCAGAGCTCCAAGCCAAATGAGGCTTAAAGGGACTATTTTACCTACGGACTATTTTTTACTCGGGTGGGGCTGGGGAGGAAATCTTACCTGTGACTACTTTGGAGGCTATTTAAACCACGCCCCGAAGAGCAGCACACGCTTCGCGTTAATCTGCATCTAGCAGCGTAATACTCACCGTGTCTGCATGCCTGCATCCGGTCTTCTGCCACGCCCGCCGTGAGTCTGCAGCTCATAGAAATAGGCAGGAACAGAAGGAGAAGAGGTTAGAATAAGAGCAAAAACTTCCGATCCTTACCTGAATTCCGGATCCACTGCGCCTTCGAGCTGGAAGAAAGAAGCATTTTACGCGCGGCGCCTCGCCTGCTGCAGTGCCGCGCTGAACTCACCGGCCTTCGCAGCATCCTCACGATCCACCGCTTCCTTCTGCACGTTCCCGCCGCACTCTGGCACCTAAGGGGAACACAAGAACAGCAAAGGTGAGCCAAGGAAATAAACAGAGGCCATAGTAACTACCCCCATAGACTTACCTGATTACGGCCGGGGATACTATTCCTCTTCACAGGTCGGTGCAGTCTCCATTGCATCCTCGCCGTACCCCGGCCCCTAAGGGGAACAAAAGGACAACAAGGTGAGACGAAGGGGCAAACAAGGGGAACTTTTCTCACCACAATAGACTTACCTAATTTTACCACCAGAGGCATTATTCCCCGAACTTCATATTTTCTCTCCACACCTGAATAAGGGAGCAAGCCACAGGTTACATTCTGGCCTTATTTTATTGAACTGTGTACGATAAGCCAAATCCTTACCTGAACTTCGTCAGCTACCACGAGGAACGCTTCGCTGGGGTCAAGCTGCAAACTGCAAGGAATCGGACAAGAGTGAAAGTCAGACATGTTAACTCTTACAAACTACATACTTTTCGGAGTCAATATTGTTCTGGAACTCACCAATTCCTTCGAGCCAGTGAAGCAACTGGTTATCAACGCGCCCCTGCGCTCAATGCAGGATGGAGAGCTCATTTTTTCAAACCATCAGGTGAGACTATAAGAGGGGACATCAAAGGTGATCTGTGGGGAGAACAGCAGGGGTGGGGGATTTACGCTCAACCCCACGGGTGGTTAATTCCCTTTCTCCATTTACAGAAGAATATTCCTACGGGCCAAGCAAAGAAAGCTAGGTGGGCCAGTTCAGTCCGTCATCTCGGCCCTACGCGTCACATTGGGGGAGATCGCAGCTGTCCAGTTCAGATCGACGCCTCTGTGGGAGCCAGGTGAGCGTAACAGAACGTGAAGCCAACCCACAAATTCCCACCCGGGCGTTATGGATACCTCAGAGACTGACCAATTGGCCCAATTACTAGGGGAACTGAGGGCTGAAGTGCATTCCGCCCGTCAAGAAACCAATGCTCTTAGGAGAGAACTGATTTTGCAAAGGAGCGAACTGATGACCTTGCTAGGCAACTATTGCAAAGCAAGGCTGGACAAGCACCTCTACCTGGTTCCGGGGGAAATCCAGCTCCTGTGTTATCGAGTAACCCTGTGCAAATAAACCTACCAGGAAATATTCCATAAGCCCCACCCGAACGCTTTGCCGGAGATCCCAAAAGGTTTGCCGTGTTTATGAACCAATGCCGCATGCACTTTTTATGCAGACCTGGAGCCTTCCCAAACGATCAAGCCAAGGTAGCCTTTGTATTGTCATATCTCAGCGGCAGTGCAGCTGATTGGTCAATTCCACTAGTTACTCAGGATGACCCAATTCTTCGGGATTTTCAGGGCTTTCAAACTAGCATGGAAAGACTATTTGCCCGGCACTCCCAAGGACAGGCCCTGGATAACGAACTTTTGTCCCTACAACAGGGTAACCAGGACCTTCTATCCTACATCGCAAACTTTAATAGGTTAATAGTGGAAACTGGATGGCCTGAGGTAAAACGAATCACGTTAATTCATCGAAGGCTCCGAGGAGAACTCAAGGATGTCTTGGCTCAAGTCGTGAACCCACCTCAAGACTGCACTGAATATTTAGACTTAGTGGTCCAGTTAGATCACAGACTTCAGAACAGAAAGGCTGATCTAGCCAAGTTTGAGAATCGGGTGTTGGTCAAAACCCACGCTAACCCCAAAGGAGCAGATGCTTCAGAACCCATGCAAATCGGTGGGGTTAAAGGACCCTTAACCCAGAAGGAAAGAGAAAGGAAACGGCAAATGCAATTGTGTTTATATTGTGGAACTTCTGGACATTTTCTTCGGGATTGCCCTGTAAAACAACCCAAGAAGGTGGTAGGAGCTGCTGATAAAAGCCATATGGAGTCAGACTCGGGAAATGACCACGCCCGACAAGCGTAGAGGTCCGCTTGCCGAGCTTGAAGAAGGATACTCGGACCTCGCATTTCATCATGCCAATGGTCCTCGTAGATCCAGGTCAGCCATCGCGTATGCACGCAGTAAGGGCATACATTGATAGCGGGGCCATAGGAAACTATGTGTACTATGAATTGGCTTCCAGGATGAATCTACCTCTCTGCCGTAAAACCACCTCAGATGTCATCACCACAGTCGATGGAACTGAAATTGCCTCTGGGCCTGTAACTGTTAGGGAGAATTCTCTCTTTAGGCTGAATTTCCTAACCTAGTGAGTCCCGCAGCAGCTTTGCTGGATTTCTGGAGTTTGTTTTTTTCACCTGCCAAGAGTGAGACTCTTTTTCTCCCAATCTTGGACATGATTTATGGTGTTCCTTTGACTGTTAATGTGTTTTATGGGCTATGGGGTCCTTTACCCCATATGGCCTCATGTGTTTTTACTATGTGTGTTACACAGCACCCTCCGTGCAGTGACACAGGGGTGTCATAGTGACACCCCACCATAGACTCCATACCCTGGGACTGACTACTGTCTCCCAGGGCATGTAAAGTCACCATTGGCTTTACTAGTCACAAATTATGAACAGAAACCAGTACAAACCATCATATTGTGGACGTACTGGTCAGGGCAATTCGATTGCCCCGGGGTCTGTTAGTCGAGGGGGCACGTCTCCGTCCCCCCTGATCGAGTTTTGGCTGGTGGCAGTAGATACTACTTTTTATATTCGACCGCGAATATATCCCTCTGGGATTTTTCCATTGTTCGAGGCAACCAACTTTAATTATTTAATTCTCATAGCCTCGAACATACCGCTAGTTTATTTATTTAATATTAATTCGCCGGTTGGTATTTTCTGCCAGGACTTGATTCTAAAATGGCGTTTGTGTTCTCTTCTGTGACTCCAACCCAAGTCGAGCCCTTTGTTCCACTTTTTGGCGGGCTTCTCCACAGAAGCCTCCAAAAGTGGTGCCACTCTGTCTGGGTACCACAAGGGGTGTGGGAGGGGGTTTGGGCACCCTGGACTGAGTTACCTTGGTAACTCAAGTCGCACTCTTTTGTGATTGGCCCAAGTGGTGAACCGGCCGGCTCACCACTTAGCATGTTTGATTGACAGCTAGGCTAAGTGAATGGGGGTGTGCTGCATAAAAGCAGGGCTTTGGGGACTGGAACTTCAGAAGTCGCCACAGGACCTGAGAAACCGACTAGGGAGAAGCTGAGCCGACCTACCACAACAACACCACCGGTGGAGCCCTGCGAAACCGACTCACCACTTCCCGACGACAGAGAAGATCTCCCGGCTGGAGAGGCTTCTTCCCCTGACTGGTGGGCACAACCAGTTTACCTTCTTTTCCTCGCATCCCAGGACATCTTGTGGTCGAATTGCCCGTGCCAAGCACCCCGGCAACCGGATAGCCACTTACCACTGGACCGCGAATAAAAGGACCGCTCCTTTTACCTGAGAACTCCGCGCCTAGTTTCTTCCCTGGCAGTGCAACGAACTCCTGTCTTCCTCCCCGAGGAGATCCTCTCTTCCCCCGGACAAAGCACCGACTTGCATCCGCTGCCAGGAACAACTGCCCCCGCTGGAGTATTCTCACCACTTTAAGGTACCGTGGCCGCCAGGCCTCCCTTTCTAAAGATTGCCACAAGGTAATAATAATCCCTTAACCTTCTGGACTGGGTTGGCCGCTTTGACCATCTAACTGGTCCCTTTCTTTGGTCCAACTCTTTCTGAACCTTTTCAAGACTTTTTGTGCACTTCAACCGTGTGACCTTGGACACATTTCGTTCTGATCCTCTTAAAGTGGATCCGGCCTTCTGAACTCTAACTTCACGGTTTTACTTTTCCTTCCTCTCTTGTTGTGTTCTTGTGAAAGTGTTGGGATCTGTTTCAAATTATACTCTGCTTTTCTCTCCCTTTTTAAATGATTAGAGTGCCATCTGCGTTAAGCGCTCACCGCTGTCTGAAAATAAGTGGGGCTTTACTTAAAAATTGTCTAATATTCTTTTAAGGGAGTGTATATCTTTTAGTGACCGTGTTTTTTAACTGCTTAACATTAGTGCCTGTGTGTTTTACGAGATGTGGTTTTAAATAAATAATTATATCTCTTTTTCACCAAGCTCTGGTCAGTGTTTACTTTTTCTAGTGTGTTCTTTTGACCTATTGTGAATACTCTGTATACTGCCTAACTCTTCTTGAGGGAAGTCTGACTGCTCAGCCACAGCTACCAAGTAAATCTGTGTGGTACAGACTGCTACCAAGTGGGTTTACTGCCAAACACCTGTAGTCTTAAATCTTTTGCAGTGGTCCCAGAGGGAACTGCACAGGTTTCTGCCCAACAGTAACTCATTCCACCGCAGAGATGACACTATTGGGTCAGGATGGGCATCGATAGACTATTGTGTTTGATCTAATCAAAGCCCCACAGTTCCAAATAATACTGGGGATACCTTGGTTGGAAACACATAATCCTCGTATTGATTGGCGAGAGAAGAGAATAACCTTCCCGGATTGTGCACAAACCTGTTACCCAAAGAAAAATCAGAACGTAGGCCTGGCCACAGCAACCACAGCAGTCATGCAACTACCTCCAGAATACCAAGAATTCCAGGATGTCTTCCAAAAGGAACAGGCAAACACCTTACCTCCTCACAGATCGTACAATTGTCAAATCGATCTCATACCCGGTGCACAGCCCCCTTGTTGCAGGATCTGTGCCCTTACGGAACCTGAGAACATTCACATACGACAATACTTAGACCAGTACCTTGCCAATGGCTGTATTCGCCCATCCAAGTCCCCTGCATCTTCAGCTTTGTTCTTCGTACCCAAAAAGGAAGGTGACCTCAGAACGTGCATAGACTACCGCGCATTGAACCAGATAACTGTTAAGAATCGATACCCGTTGCCTCTGATCCCTGAACTACTAGACCAAGAGAAGGACGCTTGTATATACACTAAATTAGATCTCCGGGGGGCATACCATCTGGTACGTGTAAAAGAGGGCGACGAATGGAAGACTGCTTTCCGCACTAAGTATGGGTTATTCGAATACCAGGTGATGCCTTTCGGGTTGTGCAATGCACCAGCAGCCTTCCAATACTTTATGAACGATGTCCTTCGTGAACGTATTGATTTTTTTGTTGTCGTGTATATCGATGATATTCTAGTATACTCCTCTTCAGAATCTGACCATGTGAAGCACGTCCGAGCAGTCCTTGAGAAATTGCTCCAGCACAAACTATATGCAAAACTAGAAAAATGCATTTTTCATGCCACAGAAGTTGAATTCCTTGGGTTTATCCTGACCCCAAAGGGAGTCCGAATGGACTCATGAAAGGTGGACGCAATCCTTAAGTGGCCATCACCAAGCTCAGTTAAAGGAGTAGAAAGCATGCTCGGCTTTGCCAAATTCTACCGCAGATTCATCCCAGATTTTCCACATGTCGTACATCCCATCACAGCACTCTTGCGAAAAAATAAATGCTTTATGTGAACTGAAGAAGCTGAAAATGCCTTCCAAGAGCTGAAAGCGAAATTCATGTCTGCACCTGTTTTAAAGCACCCGCGCCCTGAACTTCCATACAGAGTGGAAACTGATGCATCCAGTCTAGCCATGGGAGCTGTCCTGTCTCAAAAGGACCCTGAAACGGGCCAGCTTCACCCAGTAGCATTTTGGTCCAGAAAGTTCTCGGCACCCGAGTTCAACTATGTGGTTACCGACAAGGAGTTATTAGCCATTAAATCCACCTTCAAGGCTTGGCGGCACTATCTTCTCGGTGCCAGGTATACCATTACTGTGATCACCGATCACCGGAACTTACAGTATTTAAAAACAGCCAAGGCCCAATCGTCACGTCAACTCCGAAGGGCATTGTTCTTTGCCGAGTTCGATTTCGTAATAACATATGGACCAGGTTGTAAGAATGGTAAAGCAGACGCCTTATCCCGAATAGGGATGGGAGAGCCAGAAGTGAATCCAGAACCAGTACCTATAATTTCCGAACAAAGGATTCTTGGCATGACTACTCTACAGACACTAGAGGACATTCAGGTAAAGATCCAGCAACTCTTTGATCCTACAGCCCTGCAGGACTGGGTAAAGAAAGGCCCGGACTACTCTGTCACCAATGATCTGCCTTATTACCAAGGGCGGCTATTTCTGCCACACAAGGAACTATAAGAGCAAGTAATTTCCCGTTATCATGATACCCTAGTGGAGGGGCACCCAGGTATTGCAAAAACTGAAGCTAAAATTAAAAGACAATTCTGGTGGCCCACCTGGCGAAAGGATATTAAATCATTTGTGATGTCTTGTGGCATTTGCGCCCAAAACAAAAGTCAAAAGAAAAAACCAGCTGGACACTTACAACCTTTAGACATTCTGCCTACACCATGGCACACCTTATCGTTAGACTTTATTACCGATCTACCTCCTTGTAATGGGTTTAACACCACTCTAGTTATTGTGGATCTTTTTTCCAAGATGGCCCACTTCATTCCTTTAAAAGGACTACCTTCAGCCTCAATCCTGGCCAAAGAATTCCTCAAACATTTTTCGCATACATGGATTTCCGTCCGTGTTGGTCTCTGACCGGGGCAGTCAATTCATTTCACATTTCTGGAAGAAATGTTGTCAATTGGCGCAAATC
Source organism: Ambystoma mexicanum (assembly GCF_040938575.1). Lineage (NCBI taxonomy): Eukaryota > Metazoa > Chordata > Amphibia > Caudata > Ambystomatidae > Ambystoma > Ambystoma mexicanum. Next base: position 437,523,786 of record NC_090935.1, read on the forward strand.
GACATGAGATTATCGACCAGTCACCACCCCCAAACCGATGGTCAAACGGAGAGGACCAACCAGACTCTTGAACAATACCTGCGTTGTATGTTACATCAGACTGAGAGTAATTGGAAGGACATTCTTTGGATCGCCGAATATGCATACAATAATTCAGTACATTCTGGAACTGGACAAAGCCCCTTTTACACCCTATATGGGCACCACCCTCGAACCTCAGACCTTGACTCACCCCAACACTTAGAAATGCCCGCAGTGGACCATCTACACGCTACGATTACACAAGCCTTTAAGGAGGCAACTGCACATTTAACATAGGCGAAGGAGAAATATAAGATAGATGCTGATCGGCATAGAAGTGATACTCCACAGTACCAGATAGGGGACCAAGTATGGTTGGCCACAAAACACATACCTCTCAAGGGAACACCCTAGATATTTGGGACCTTACTCTATTAAGGCCATTATCAACCCCGTGGCCGTCAAGTTGGACTTACCTGTTAATATGCAAATTCACCCCGTCTTTCATGTGTCACTTTTGAAGCCAGTGCAACCAGGGACAAGACTAACCAAGCCACCAGACCCCATCCTTATAGACGGGGAACCCGAATTTGAAGTTAAGATCATCCTGGACTCCAAGATGGTGAAGTCAAAACTTTTTTATTTAATCGACTGGAAGGGTTACGGACCACAGGAAAGGTCTTGGGAACCTGGTGACCACCTGCATGCACCTCGATTGGTGAAAAGATTCCACTGAAATTTCCTAGAGAAACCAAAACCACGGGGAAGAATGACTTTAGGAGGGGCCTTAGGGGGGAGTGCTGTCATGATGCCTACCCCCGGGGAACCAGACCAGGTCCAGCAACCCAGGAAGCAGGCATCAAGTTATTTTGAGCAAGCCCAAAAACACCTGCTAGGGGCTGTTTGGGTGCGGTCCTGGCGCCTATGGTGCCAGGCTCAAATGGAGAGTCAGTCCTGGCGCCTTAGGCGCCAGGCTCATAGAGTAGAACTTACCTGATGCAGACCATGCTGCAAGCTTACCTGATGCAGACCATGCTGCAGAGCTCCAAGCCAATTGAGGCTTGGGAGGGACTATTTTACATAGGGACTATTTTTTACTTGGGTGGGGCTGGGGAGGAATACTTACCTGGGACTACTTTGGAGGCTATTTAAACCACGCCCGAAGAGCAGCACACGCTTCGCGTTAATCTGCATCCAGCATAGTAACGCTCACCGTGTCGGCAAGCCTGCATCCAGTATTATGCCACGCCCGCCTCGAGTCTGCAGCTCCTAGAAATAGGGAGGAAAAGAAGGAGAAGAGATTAGAATAAGAGCAAAACCTTCGATCCTTACCTGAATTCCGTATTCACTGCGCCTTCGAGCTGGAAGAAAGAAGCATTTTACGCGTGCCGCCTCGCCTGCTGCAGTGCCGCGCTGAACTCACCGGCCTTCGCAGCATCCTCACGATCCACCGCTTCCTTCTGCACGTTCCCGCCGCACTCTGGCACCTAAGGGGAACACAAGAACAGCAAAGGTGAGCCAAGGAAATAAACAGAGGCAATAGTAACTACCCCCATAGACTTACCTGATTACCGCCGGGGGTACTATTCCTCTTCACGGGTCGGCGCAGTCTCCATTGCATCCTCGCCGTACCCCGGCCCCTAAGGGGAACAAAAGGACAACAAGGTGAGACAAAGGGACAAACAAGGGGGCCTCTTCTCACCACAATACCTAATTTTACCGCCGGAGGCATTATTCCCCGAACTTCATATTTTCTCTCCACACCTCAATAAGGGAGCTAGCCACAGGTTACATTCTGGCCTTATTTTATTGAACTGTGTAGGATAAGCCAAATCCTTACCTGAACTTCGTCAGCTACCATGAGGAACTCTTCGCTGGGGTCAAGCTGCAAACTGCAAGGAATCGGACAAGAGTGAAAGTCAGACATGTGAACTCTTAGGAACTACATACTTTTCGGAGTCAATATTGTTCTGGAACTCACCAATTCCTTCGAGCCAGTGAAGCAACTGGTTATCAACGCACCCCTGCGCAAACCATCAGGTGAGACTATAAGAGGGGACATCAAAGGTGATCTGTGGGGAGAACAGCGGGGGTGGAGGGATTTATGCTCAACCCCACGGGTGGTTAATTCCCTTTCTCCATTTACAGAAGAATATTCCTACGGGCCAAGCAAACGGAGCTAGGTGGGCCAGTCGAGAGCATGAGGTGTTGTGGAAGCGGGGCCTAGAAAACGTAAGGTTGACAGAGGAAGTTGTCCAGCGGCAGTGCGTGTAAGGCGCATGCGTGAGATTTGTGGGTGTGCCTCAAGGGACGGGGAGCATACCTGATAGGTGTTCGGGGGCCAGAGAGGCTTCAGAATAATTGTAAGAACTGTTATTTCATTATGCTTGTGTAATAACAGAGTATCAAAAACCTCAAGTCGAGGTCAAATGAGTATAAACGCAATGTATCGAGGGAAGTGTGGGGGAGACAGGCTCCTACAGCATTTGTGAGGGACCCTTCCATGCTATAAGGACAAGATGTGTAAATATAGCGCGGAATGTGGACGTTTCTCCAAAAATGTGCAGCAAACACTATTGACACACTTTCAGGACACTTTTAAGGGGAAGAAAACTCTGGCGAATGTTTCAGGAGGATGAGGGGGAATTAGTGAGGCGTCAATGGATGGTGAGTCAACAGGAGACACCGGGGCCAGTGTCCCCGCCCTACGCTCCCCCAACTTCTCCTGCAAGCGAAAGGGATACAGAAGACGAGCAGGGAATATACCCTATACGGGAGCTCAAGGCAGCAGAAGGGTACACACATCCAGTATTGAAAGGTCCACCGTATATTGATATTGATATTTTATTTCTATCGTGCTCATACACAAGTGTTTCAGAGCACAACAAGGCAAGGGAGGGGAATAGTAGAGAACAAAACAACGATCTTACTAGGCCCAGTGACATTGAGAACGCACAAGTGCATGGGAGAAGGGGAGGGAAAAGTGCATGGAAGAGAGAGAAGTGGAAAGTGCGAAGTAAAGGAGAAACAGATAAATAATAATAAATACATGAATAAATAATAAAGGCAACAAACAGCAGTAGTGCAGCCAGCAATTGGTAAGTGCTAGGTTTAAGGCAGCAGACAGAGTAGGTCAGATAAGTGCAGGAAGAAAAAGGGGGGGCTGTATGGGTACAGATACAGACCCCAGTGTAAGGGGTAGCCCGGAGGCAGTGAGGAAGGGAGGCAGGGTGATCAGGTACCTGGGGCTGGAGTACAGAGGGTGGACAGGTGCCCGGTGCCAAGAAAGAACAGACCAGCAGGGGAGAGGGAAAGCGAAGGCAGAAGGAAAGAGGAAGGTCTTGAGGTGCTTCTGGAACCTGAGATGGTTCTCCTCAAGTTATAGAGTGGCAGGGAGGCTGTTCCAGAGGGAGACGCCAGCCGAAGACAGAGATCTACCCCCAGCTTGTTTCTTTGAAAAACGACTGACCCTGAGGGAGTTAGAGGTAGAGGAGCGAAGAGCTTGAGAGGGGAGGTATTTGCAGAGGGATAGCTGAAGGTATTTTGGACCCAGGCCTTGTGGACAATGCAGATGGTTTTGAATTTAATCCTTGCATCCACTGGGAGCCAATGGAGGGATTTCAGAGCTTGAGAGATATGATCCCAGGGCTTGAGGCTAAGGACAAGTCTTGCAGTCCTGTTCTGGATTAGTTGCAGAGGGTGGAGAGTAGAGGCAGGTAGATTTAGAAAGAGGCTGTTACAATAGTCAAAACTAGAGAGAACCAGAACTTTGGAGACCATGAGCTTTTGGGGGAAGGGGAGGAAAGGCAGAGTACCTCTGAGGAAATGCAGTAGGAAATTTGACTTTTTAGAGACATCAGAGATGTGGGCGGAGAAGGATAGTGTGGAGTCAAAGATGACCCCAAGGTTCTCAGCCTCACAGGTGGGGGTAGGAGGAGGGCCAAGGGAGGCCGGCAAGAGAGTGAGGGGAAAGGATGTTGAAGGTGTGGCGATGAGGAGGATCTCTGTCTTGCTGGCATTCAGAAAAAGATCATTGGTGGCTCACCAATCTTGAATAGCAGTTAGGCAATCAGAGATGAGAGAGGGAGAGGAGGTGGTCGAGGGCAGCCTGAAAATGAGTTGAGTGTCGTCAGCGTAACACTGGAAATTTGAGCAGAAAATGGTAATGCAGTGGGCGAGAGTTGCCAGGTTTTGCTTGAAAAGCCAGGGCGAGAGGTTAGACCCCTGGGGAACACCACAGGTAGAGAGGAATCTAGATGATAGGAACGACCCAAGTTGGACCTGGGAGGGTCGATCAGAGAGGAAAGAGGTCAGCCAGGCCAGAGCCTGATCAGTGATACCCAGGTTATCACACAGACGGTTGAGCAGGATGTTATGGTTGACCGTGTCGAAGGCAGAAGAGAGATTGAGGAGTATGAGGATAGAGGGAATGTTAGAGTCAAGGTTGGAGAGCAGATCTTCACAGACGTTCAGGAGAGCAGTTTCTGTGCTTCTGGCCATGGGCGGAATTTTAGGGGTGGACAGGGGTGTTTGTCCCCCCAACTTTCATGGTACACCATTTTGTCCCCATTCATTTGGATGGGGCCCCTTTTCTTAAGATGTCATGTCCCCCCCAAGATTTTCAGCAAAGTTACTCCACTGCTTCTGGCAGCTCTGAAGCCATACTGGTGGTCATGGAGACAGCCAACAGAGTTGGAATGAAGGTTAATCTGATAGATAGCCAACTTTTCCAGGAGTTCGCCCAGAAAGGGAGTAATGGAAATTGGGTGATAGTTAGATGGACAACAAGGATTAGCTGTGGGTTTCTTGAGAAGAGGATAGAAAGGAGGAGGGGCAGAAGGGGGCTGGACAGACAAACAATGGAAAGGAGACGCGCGGAAAGGCACAAACGGGCACAAAGGAGGGGCTATAGGTCATAGCTTCAAACTAGTGGGTAGTGGGGCAGATTATCCTAAAATTAGATGGGAACGCAATGGGGGAAGCAGCAGGGGCAAAGGAATGGAGGGCTTTAAGGGGTGCAGCGAAGCGAGAGACTGTGCAGAGATAATTGAAGAAGTAGACAGAAGGGAAAAGGAAGCAGAAGAGAGATGCGAGAGAGCGCGGAGAAACAAGCAAAGGGAGGAAAAGAAAGAAAGGGGGACACAAGAGACGAGGAGGAGGGAGCTAGAAGAGATCGAAAGAAGAGGACGAGAATGCAAAGCAAGTTTTATTGAAGAGGGAACAGAGTATGTGAGAACTAGAGCAACTTATAAGAGAGTGCAAATGCAAGGAGGTGGAGCGTGTGATCAGAGACATAAAGACAGCATGGTCAATGGGCAGGGGAGATGACAAAATGGGAGGAGACAGGGGTTCTGTGGGGGAAGGGGTAGTCGCCACTTGATTGACTTCGGAGGGAAGCCCAGCAAATACACGACCTTCTGGAGGCTGAGCTTCGTGGACGATTTTTGCAGTGTTATGGACACCGACTCAGACCGGGACATAGAGGGAAGTGAGGATGAGGGAAGAGGGCGACCGAAGCACAGGTCGATGGGGAAGAGCACAGAGAAAAGTGTGGCATGGGAAATGAAAAGATACATGGGGACCTAAGGGTGACAAAGATGATCGATCACCACGTACCAGAGACGCATCACACTGTTTTGATGACCTGCTCCCATACGTGCAGAGACTTGGGGATCTCCCAGGACAGAAGAAGAGGAGATGGCTATAGCATGTACTGACATTAAAGATGCTGGGGGAGCAGACAGGCAGATCCAATTGACACAAGGAGCGAATGGGGATATCAGGTTCACACAACTGCCCTTACTGGAAAAGGGAGGTGTGACCTCAATATATACCATGGAAGCACATAGATAAGGAGAACTTGAGGTGTAGGGTACCCTTGTTAACCGGTACGACGTCCTTTCTCCGCAGGATGTTTTTTTGCAGGGTTTATTGCCGCACATTTTTTTGGGAAAAACCCATCGATTTTTTTAGGGGGGTTTAGTAAATTATATGTATGGGCTGTGGATGTTTTGGAATAAATACAAATTAAATAAAATGGGTGGCTTGGGGTTAGAAGCCCCCCTCAAAAATAATTTGAAAAAAATTTGATGGATTTTTTCATTAAAAAAAATTGCTGTAAACAACCCAGCGAGAAAACATCCCGTGATGAAATGACATGGAACCTGTAGTGTTTATACATAAGAAAGTTGAGGCACGCAAACCATTCTCCTGGTTGTTCTAGTTGGAGCTTGGTTCGCGTGACACTGTAGCCGTTAGGAGTTGCTGTGAGCGTATGGGCACGGTGGGCCCCGCTATAATAAACTTCTTGTTTATTACTTACTTCTGCCTCCTTTGATTCTCACATTGGCGACGAGGATCAGGGGGCCCGCCACGGCAGCTGCGAGAGACTCGATCGGCAGGAATTAGCGGTCGAGTCAGCAGCAATGGCCGCAGCGCCTCAGGAGCCCCACACACACGGGCACAGTGCCGCGCGGATTGGCGGTGCTGCGGGGAGGGGGAGCTGACTTCCCGGGCCACTTTGGGCAACGATACTGCCGCTCTCCCTTGGCCCCAACGGAACTGAGCCCCGCCCTCCCATTTCAGAACGGGGAGCGGCAGCTATAGCAACTTCAAAAGAGGTGAGGAGGGGCAGAGGGAGGCAGCTGCGGGTGGACGCGCAAGCAGGGAGGCGGTCCACTCACAGTGAAGACTTTGTCAATCAATCCCTCGATCCGCCCGGAGATATGTAGAGTTTATACATAAGAATGTTGTGGCACGCGTACCATTCTCCTGGTTGTTCTGGTTGGAGCTTGGTTCGCGTGACACTGTAGCCGTTAGGAGTTGCTGTGAGCGTACGGGCACGGCGGGCCCCGCTATAATAAACTTCTTGTTTATTACTTACTTCTGCCTCCTTTGATTCTCACAGAACCCGTTAACCGCGGGAGTCGGGAAATGGATATACGAAATGGAAAGAATGACAGTGGGACAGAAATTAGCCATGGGGGATTAAAAGGGCTACTAGTGGCGATCCTCGGGGAGGTCGCTGATGACCTATGGAGAAGGGTGGGGTACCCAGGAGTAACCACCCATGACACAGCGCATGATGGAGCACGATTCGCAAACTGCTAAGCAGCCTTATGGCAAGTGCTAAGGACACAATACCCAGACACATCAAACAGTACATTTATGGCATGCAAAATGGGGAAGGCCCCTTACACTACATTCAGACAATTTAAGGGCTTTGGGGCCTTGAGACAGTAGAATTATTCTACCATATATTATGCCAAAGGTTGCCAGAGCCGGTGCAAAAGCAACCCAATAAATCAGTCGGAATGGAGGCAAAGCCTTGGTCAGAAATACAGCTCACAATAGTACACCATTGTAGGCTGCTACAAGAAAACATGAGGAAAACGCGTGAGGAAAGGAAGCAAGAGGAAGCAAAGCTATCGAAATATGGCATGACGAGGACGGGAGGACAAGGGGCCCCACAGACTCAGTATGCACCGACGCCCGCAGGAGGAGAGTTCATGGGATGGGGGAATGCGCAGCATGGTTTTCGAGGAAAAGGGGGCCACTTAGGGGACACGGGTATGGGCAGCAGATGCCACAGACTCGAGGGGGATTTTTGGGGGGTTTTCGAGGATATGAGCAGCAAACACAAGGGGGAATTTCTGTGGGATTCCAATGACAGGGGAGAGAGACACCCCAGTGTTGGGTGTGCAGACAGATAGGGCATATCTCGAGGGTGTACAGGAGCAGGGGAGTCGTGCAACAGAAGGGGGGAATGCAATACCAGCCAGCATATCAGGGGGAGCAGGATGATTATTACATGCAGGACCAGATGCCACAAAAAGGACAGGCACTGATCCCATAACCGCAGACACACCAGCCCATGGCACAGGCACCTCAAACGCAAGCACCTATGCAGCAGTATTTGCAGGCACCACAGATGCCACAGATGCAGGGTACCACACAGCACGTGTGCACAGCACAGCAGATCCTGCAGACGCAAAACAGCACACAACCAAACAATGGGACAATGGCACGAACAGACACCATGACTATGACTTCTCTGAGGAACCTGGGGGGTCATTGTGGTGAAAAACCATCCATTTCTGGTGACCGGGGATTTCTTTATACCTTCAGTAGGACAGCCCGCAGGCAGACTTAATGTGTTCCATCCTATCGATTACACCCAACCCTGCAGAGGAACCATGAATAGAGGTGACAATAGGTGGCAAGACTTTTTCCTTTCTTGTAGAATGAGGGGCGACTAAATCCTTCATTTGGGAGGACAAAGAACTACTCAGAGACAACAGATCAGAACACAAGATGGTCTTCAAAATGAGCATCAGATATTGGGTGAAAATACATTACAGAGAAGTATCACAGAGAATGGCAATGGGGCTAAAAGCACCCCAACCTTTCTCTAGGAGGATTTGGCAAGGGTACCCAACATCTTATGAATAACGAGTCCATATGATGTGCTGTGCGGCTTCTGAGACAGATAGAAGTGAAGATAAAGCTGAAACCAGGAGCAATTTTACCATGAGCTAAACAATGCCCACTATCCAGGGAGGAAGACAAGGGCATCTATGAAACCATTGCAGCACTAGTGAAGCAGGACATCCTAGTGCCATCAGCCTGTCAAAAAGGCGACAAGGAGGTCATGGCGTTTTATACAGGACTTGTGCCCCTCTAAGCATATTATAAAGGCAGATTAGCTTTGAGTTCCGAACCCAGTGACAATTTTCTGCAGCATTCCCACAGAAGCTGTCTATTTCACTGTGATCGATTGGAAGAATGCCTTATTTTCTACAAAGAAAGGGGGGTCTGGGAATCTCTCTACCAGCACGAACACAGCCCAATGACCTGTTCTTGGGTGAATAACCCCTGGGAGAGACTCTACCAAGTCTTTAGCTCACTGTCCTTTTCACAGAGAAGAAATTTCCCCGCATATCAGCCTTTGTCCTGCCCAGGGGCAGTCCAGCGCCGAAATGCTAATCAATTCTCCTCTGAACAAGAGTACCATCAGTAACCCCATACACATGTTTCAGCCTTGTTGGGCATCATCAGTGAGGTGAAACTGTTGCCTCTCTAAGAACAGTGAGCAAGGGGTCCACGTCTGGATTGCCCTGTTAACTTAGGGTGAAACCCAAAGTTAATGTATGCAAAGAAAGGGGGGTCTGGGAATCTCTCTACCAGCACAAACACAGCCCAATGACCTGTTCTTTGGTGAATAACCCCTGGGAGAGACTCTACCAAGTCTTTAGCTCACTGTCCTTTTCACAGAGAAGAAATTTCGCCGCATATCAGCCTTTGTCCTGCCCAGGGGCAGTCCAGCGCCGAAATGCTAGGCAATTCTCCTCTGAACAGAGTACCATCAGTAACCCCATACACGTGTTTCATCCTTGTTGGGCATCATCAGTGAGGTGAAACTGTTGCCTCTCTAAGAACATTGAGCAAGGGGTCCACGTCTGGATTGCCCTGTTAACTTAGTGTGAAACCCAAAGTTAATGTATGCAAAGAAAGGGGGGTCTGGGAATCTCTCTACCAGCACGAACACAGCCCAATGACCTGTTCTTGGGTGAATAACCCCTGGGAGAGACTCTACCATTGGGGGGTCTGGTAATCTCTCTACCAGCACGAACACAGCTCAATGACCTGTTCTTGGGTGAATAACCCCTGGGAGAGACTCTACCTTGGGGGTCTGGGAATCTCTCTACCAGCACGAACACAGCCCAATGACCTGTTCTTGGGTGAATAACCCCTGGGAGAGACTCTACCTAAGTTAACAGGGCGATCCAGACGTGGACCCCTTGCTCACTGTTCTTAGAGAGGCACCAGTTTTACCTCACTGATGATGCCCAACAAGGCTGAAACACGTGTATGGGGTTACTGATGGTACTCTTGTTCAGAGGAGAATTGCCTAGCATTTCGGCGCTGGACTGCTCCTGGGCAGGACAAAGGCTGATATGTGGGGAAATTTCTTCTCTGTGAAAGGGACAGTGAGCTAAAGACTTGGTAGAGTCTCTCCCAGGGGTTATTCACCCAAGAACAGGTCATTGGGCTGTGTTCGTGCTGGTAGAGAGATTCCCAGACCCCCCTTTGTTTGCATGCCTTATTTTCTATACTATTACACCCAGACTCACAGGACTTAACTTCATTTCTATACAGAAATAAGAAGTGGAAGCATACAAGACTTCCTCAAGGGTAGTGTGAATCACCTTCCATATTCAATAGGGTCCTCCAGATGGACCTAGGCAAAGTACAGATGGAGAGCAAAGTCATACAGTACGTAAATGACATACTGATCTGCAGCAAGACAGAATAGTGTAGAGATGACAGTGTTAGCAGACAAGGGATACAAGGTGGACAAAGCCAAACTACAGTATTGCCAGAATTAAGTACTATAGAATGGACAGGTGATCTCCCAAAATGGCCGACAAGTGACACCAGAGAGGGCTGAGGCAATACGCAGGACAGCCAAACTACAACAGTTAGAGAGATGCAGCAGTTCTTGGGATTATGTAATTACTGCAGGGCACACGTCTTTGATTATAGCACCTACACCAGGCCTCTTTTGAGTGCTCTAAAGGAAGCACAGAAACAGTGAGAAGATAATACGATGGACAACAGAAATTACATAGGCATTTAATGAGCTGAAGCAAGCGATATGCACAGCTCCAGTGTAAGGGAATACAGACTATCAAAAGGAATTCTTTTTGTTCTCGTACTGCGATGGAGTACTGATGACAGCAGTACTGACACAGAAGACCAGCTTGGGGAACAAGCCACTAGCCTACTACAGTGTGAAGTTAGACCCAGTAATGAGAGGACATTATCTGTGCAATCAAGCTTTGGCTGCAGCCCCATTTGCAGTGGACAAATCAGCAAGTATTACCATGGGATGCAGCACCATTCTTTATGTGGAGCATGCTGTCTTTGCAATACTGGAAAGACCAAAGAGCATACTGACAACGCAGAGAGCCTCAGGGTATGATGTTTTACTGTCTAACCCAGCTCTCAAGATAGTGAGATGCCTAGTTGTCAACCCAGCGACTTTCATCGTCGACGTTCTCGAGGAGGGAGACTACGCACACGACTGCACAGCAAACCTAGAAGAGTTTAGTGATACTTGCAAGGTACAGGAGGATGCACTTGAGGGGGGAGACAAGTCTTCCACAATCGATCAGACAAATGGGGAATAACACACTGGGACAGCAGTAGTGAGACTGAGAGAGGATGGTACAAGTGAGGTAGTGACAAGCACACAACTGCCATCACATTATTCAGCACAAGCAGCAGAATTTGTGGCATTTATATTGGCATTGGAGCACAGCAGGGGAAGGAAGTGACAATGTATTCAGATTCAGCTTATGTGACATCCACAGTTCATTCTGGGATGTCACGTTGGATGAGGAGGGACTTCAGACGCGCTGAAGGGTCACCAGTACAGCACACACTCCTATTGGGCAGATTGGTAGACGTCATACATTTCTCAGAGCAACTAGCAATTGTGAAATGCCAAGCACACACAAAAGGGGAAGATCCTATCTCAAGAGGAAATGAAGCAGCTGATGCAGAAGCAAAATGCGCCGCATATTTTGGGGACATTTTAGAAATGGAGGCTTCGTCACATGCATTCGAATATGCAAGACACTGATACTCGAGGGATATAACATATTACTAGCAACACAAATCATGGAGCTGCAGGGAGCTGCACCCAGGGAGTAAAAGGAATTGTGGCGTAGGAGGGGATGTACAATATCTCCAACAGATACCTTATAGCGGCAAAAGAAAATAAGGAAAGTAGTTATGCCACTTGCATTGTTGCACACAGCACCAACACAATTAGATTATCCAACCCATACAGGGAAGCAAGTGCTTGCTGCCCATATTGGAGAAACATGGTTCTGTCATAACTTGGCGGAACACGTGGCCGCATTTATGAGTAATTGTTTGACATACACACAGTTTACTGCAGGTCATACATTGAGTGTAGTGAGAGGAGCCATACCTCGCCCAGTTGGTCCATTCCAACATCTCCACGTCGACTATGTCGACATGATCCAAGTCGGCCAAGGTTACCGCTACATGATAGTGGTCATGTGTCCATTTTCCCATTGGATTGAAGCAGGTCCTTGTTCTCATCCTGACGGCGAAATACCTGGTCTGGGAAGTATTCCCATGATGGGGGCGTGTGTAAGGTCCTGCGGTCTGATAATGGCCCTCACTTCACCAATGAGATGTTCCAGCACATTACGACCTTGCTGGGCATCCTACACAAATTCTCCTTTGCTTATCACCCACAAGCGAACAGAGTGTGTGAACACCTCGATGACCGGAGTAAAGAAGCCATAGCCAAGACTAAAAAGAGTCTAAATAAGATTTGCCTGCATTGCCTACTCCTAGCACTATGCGCAATTGCGCAACAAGCATGGATCCTACCACCAATAACCCCACACGAGGTGGCGATGAGACGACGCATGCAACTCCTCCTGGCTCCTCCCACTAGAGCAGTGAAGGACGCTGAGAGTGTAGCAAATGTACTTGGCCAGGAAATGTTTGAATATGTGACTTCCTTGATTGTTAGTGCCTCTCTCGCCAGATACGACACCAGCGGAGGCCAAAAGTCAGCAAGGAAAGTGACAGCATTAACAGCCCAGAGCACTTACTTAAGCCACCATCTGTATACCCAGGTGACAAGGTTCTCCTTAGAAACTTCAACCGATGTTGGGACGCACCCAGGTTCACGGGTCTGTAAGTGATTTCATTCTGGCAATCTGGCAAGTCAAGCCCAGCATGTAGTGCGAAAATGAAACCCTTATTTATTTTTTATCTATAGGTTCAATATTCTGAACTATATACCACTCATATCACACCCTTCTCCTGAGACCCCACCGGTCACACTGAACCAGGAATCAGGCTAGTTTGCAAAGGTAAATATTTACTTATGTATTTCAAATTTAATCACAATATATTTTAATAGGTAACGACAATCACCAATGGGGTGACAGAACACTGAATAATATCTTTAATGCACTAGGAATCAAGTAATGAGCACAAAATCGAATGCAGCACAGAAAATAATAATTGGGTGTTGGTTTGGAACAGATGGCACTATGGTTAGGAGTTCCCCCTGCAACACCCCTCAACCCACCAATAGGCAATGTAAGGAGATGAGAGGAGAGAGCAGGGATTCAAGAATAGCACAAATCAAACGGAATATCACTCCCACCTTCCCCCTTCAAACACAAGAGAAAAACGGAATTGACTTTTCAGCTGTCAGAATGGCTTTGAAATTGTCTTTGGATTTGACTGAGCAAAAACACCAAATGTGGTCAAAAATATTTAAATTATTATAAATTCCTATGGGAGCCGCTTTGAACATTTGCAAACAAGCACAATGATTTGGTCAGAAGAAAACTTTTGAAATCTCAAAGTCCAAGTGGGAAATAAATGAAAGCTATTTCACACGTGTAGAAATTTCTCAGAATGTAAAATCGCAGCAAACTTTTCCTTATGCAATATTCGCTATAACGGGTGAATCGCACTGTTTTGCAATTCGGTTTTGGGTTCTATGGATAGCTAAGGATGTTAGGTACAAGTAGGAGTTTCTATCATAAAAACTGAAGGAGTTATGGAGGTTTTAGTGAGAGTCGTTTTTGCAAAATAGTCGCTGAATGGAAAACAGAAATGCACTTTGTAAAAGAAAGATGGGTTTGATTACATTATATTATGACTATGAGAAAGAGGATGCCACACATAAATCTCCACAGTTACGTGGCCGGCATAACCCTTCACATGGTGGATACTCAATTTCTCTCTGGGATCTACTTTAGTTACTCAAAATCACTAAAGACTCATGATTTCAAAAAACAAATGAGAAAAATCAGCGCGGTAAAGGTTCTGACAATACTATGATTCTTAATTACAGATAGGATGGGTTGCGATAGGGATAAAACAATGTAAAATATACTATGGGTCACAGTTCTTCCTATTAATACTCACAGGATAAGTCATTAAATTGGACTATCAATTCTGGTCATGGATTGGATCTGGTCTAGGAAGAACAGCACATCAGGCACGGGATCGGATCAGCTAGGCCGGCAGTGGATTTGCACAGGGTCTGCCCTTCTTGTGTGTGGGTAGTTCAATCTGCTGGATAGCGAGTTCCTCAGGCAAGCCTTGTAGTGGCAAGCCAGAGAGTTTCAGCATACTGGTTCAAAAGGACTTCTCACCCCACAGCGCGTCACTGGATGCTGAGAATACATTTGAAGATTTGGACCTTGCTGAAATCAACAGTTCTCTACTGCTTGCAAGACTCTTGGCATCTGGATCTGGAAGGATGTTAAAGCTGGATGTAGAATGCTGGATCAGAGTGCTTTGCCGGAATCGGAAAAGTGGGTGGATTAGTGAGTCCTATGTGTTGTCAGCTGTCTCTATTTATCCTTTAAAATGATATCACAAAATGGGTGTATGGGCCGTCTTAACTAAGCCTGCCCCTGAGAGCTGGGATTGGATCAAAACCTCATCTCTGCCTTGCAACTGAGTGATTGGATCAAGGCCGGATGATGTCACATTTTATGGTTTGCTTTACAGTTCTTAGAAACCTGCCTTGAGCTACTGGTCTCAAAATCGGATTACTTCCTAAATCAATATTTCTGCATTGGTCACGTTTTCACAAATCATACACAAAGATGTCATATTTTATGTAGTAGCTGTTCCTCAAAATCCCTCAGCTGTGGTATCTTGTTTCACCTTTTTACAGATTTGTCTGCTTTTCAGCATGAACACATTTTCCACATTTTCTGCAAATTACCACAATTGTGCACGTTCAACATGGGGATGTGTGTGTACATTTTCACAATTCTAATATTAATACATTTCACATAAAACCACATATATTACCATTCCGGTCCAGAACATGATACACGGTTCTGCCGCTTCTCGAATCGTGCAGCCAAAATTTAGACTACCAGATATGTCCTTGGTATATTTTTCACCACTTTGAATCACAAGTTATGAGTCTTTAAAAATTGTTCTTTGTTTATGCTCAACAGCAAATGGTCTGCCCATTTGTGTCTCCCTGCAGTCCAGGAACAGGCCCCTCCCTTGTGAGTCCCTTCCAGGAGCAGTTTACGACCGCCTTCACACCTCCGTTTCCTGGTCTGAAGGGCCTGCTACTGTTCATTCTCTTTCTGTAGACAAAAGTCTGGGTTAACCCACAATTATCATCTCCCCGTGAGTTTCAGCTGAGAGGATATCCCTCCCCCTGGGAGAAACCTGTTTGCCCACTACCAAAGGGTTGCAGCTCAGCCAAGCTAATTTATTCTTAATTAAAAATCCAGAAAGAAACAAACTTGTTGCATCAAACATAAATACATTACTTTCTTAGCTTTAATTCTGTGGGATAAAAGCAACTGAGATCTGTATTTTTTTTAGCCATAATCCTTTTTATGATTGCTAATACGGCCCACTTATAGTTAAATACTTTTAACTTTCATCAGGAGCTCATCTGACAGCTGTCATGCCCAGGGTACTACACCCAGATTTTGACAGGGGCTGTCAGTTTACAGACAATCGAATTTGTCTGAGGAAATGTTTTGCTCTTTACACTTTAGAACTTTGTATATTTGCAGTGACATGAATTTTAGCAACATTACTAAAGGCAAAATACCCCTTTGGATACTCCCTCTCTCGCACGGTCAGATGCTGACGACAAATATTTATATATAAAGGAGACAGTTTGACATTTTTTCAGATTTACTGATCTATACAAATAGTCTGGTGAAAAGGCCTCCCTGTACCTATAGTCTTGAAAAAATAGACCAAGTACGTAATATGTATACACAGTACTCAAAATGTTTTAATAAAGTTCACAAAAGGATAAAAAACTCATAAAAATTTTCAACATGAATATGACCCAACATAAAACACATGGTAGATATAAAATACAACTAGATCACTAAACTCACATACATATAACCACATTTAACAGTTGTAGAAAAAATCATGCAAATGGCTTTAACACCTCATACACTTTCTGAGTTTTCTAAGTCGGACACAAATAGATCCTGACATGTTTCAGTTCTTCAATAATTGCATGAACTTTCTTCAAGGGAAAACACGATTTTCTTAGTTGCCACCATGCAATCCAGGGCCACATAAAAGATTCAATTTTAAACAGATGATTACTCCTGAAAACACAAAAAAGGAGAGGGGGCCATCACCATATGCCACCATCAACTACCTCGCATAGTCAGTATACGCTCAAAACATAGCTCAACATTCCCGTGCATGTACTCCATAGTAGTAATGTACTGGTAAGGTCCACAGGTTGCTATCAACCCTGCTTCAAGATTCTCAGAAAACTACATACCTCTTAATGCACAGTTTGTAGTGCTGGTGTCTCAATACACCCTTCAATAGCTGCAGACTTCATATATCAAGTCTCTTATTAGGTTTCTTCACTGCTTATAAATAGCTGTCGGTCCTAATCAGTAAATGCAAACAAACACAAGACAACATACCAAAGTTGTCTGTCAATATGAAGCCACATGAATCATATCCCATCACCATGGAAAACACCACTTGCCAAAAGTTTAAGCTCACCACCATCACCCAGATGTCTATCAATGTAAACCGGACAACTTATATCCCATCATCATGATGACATCAAAAACCGTAAATTTGTACTACACACCGTCACCAAGATTGACCACTAGTGCCATTATAGTACCTCCTGTTCTGTTGCTAAAGCCCGCTGGACTCATCCACCATAGTCCTATCCGCCGAGATTGCCGTCTCACACCGATAACGCGCCTCCACTAAAGGGTCCCTCTATGCGTCAAAAAATATATATATATGAAGAGCATTATACACCATGCGCATCTTAAAATACTGCAAACACGGTAACGTGTCACACAAAGTATAGAGAACTACCTACTTCAACGCTACATATCTTATAGAGTTGCAGTCACCAATGTCTGCGCGGGCAATACCAAAGACCTAAGCACTCTGCGTCGCGTACTCCTTTGATTCTAGCGGGTTCTACTCGAGTATCATGTACGGCTTCAAAGTAGATAGATATAGAAAGAGGACTGGAGGATAAACATCCAAAGCTTCAACATCAGTTGGTATAGGAAGGGGACTACACAATGTCATTACACTCGTAGGTGATCGTAAATGAAAGTGCATATGGTTTGAACACGCCGTCTTACTAGATCACGATAATCCAATGTAGAGTAAGTGGAACATGTCCAAACAGCCAAGTTGCACATTAGATGAAAAAACAAATCTCTGATTTAGAATTGTAATTAGCAATGGACATAGAAAAAAGACCTGTGCAAAAGGGGGCTTACCCTAATTGACAGACAAAGTTTGAAATATATTTAGGGACTAACCAAATTTATTAAATTTAGAGATGGGTGCTGGATTGCATGCTGGTATATATACATTGAGACACAATAACACACAGTATGCTACCCTCACGTGGCAGAATGGAATATGCATGTATGCTATGCAACCTAAACACCAATTATCCCCGTTGCATGGAAAATGCTCTGACGACAGAATTTGAAACACTGTTAAAGACGTATATTATACAGACATGTTTTTTTTATCCAAGTAGTGATACCCAGAACAAAACAGAATTTAAGCGCCAGGCAAGATTTTGAATGTTGAGAAGTGTTGTGTTATAGGCATTTTGGAGTTTTTAGCAACAAAACTAATGTCATTTATATGCACATTTTGGAATTTCATTTGGAAAGCGCTGCTTCTCTCTCTGCACTCTGTTTGCTGGTCGTGGAGCCCACTGACACATTTTCTGCAGTGTGTGCTCTATCCCACCACATATGCACCATGGGTGGTAGGTTGTGCACCCATCTTTTTGTTGTGTTGCAGAATGTGGTTTTTGTAGGTTTTTTTGCACGCACAACGGTTTTGCCGCCATTTTTGCTGTTTCTTGCACCATAAGTATCAGAGTGATGCCGCATAGCACAGCGGAGTGGGTCAATACATCCACGGATCCTCATACAGTGGAGGCAGTGACTGAAAGAGCAGTCAAACTTGTGGGAAAATGTGTCTGGAACCATATTGGCGACATCAAGCCCTTCAAAGCTGTGGCCTGAGCTGGCAACGACATCGACAGGGCCAATGATCCTCAAAAACCAGAGCAAAGAGACAATTGGAAACAGCACTGCCGAGCAGAGGACACCCAATGGTTACTCACTCATGGGCAGCAGAGTTCGAGCAAGGACTTCCTACACATCCATAGTCAGGGTACACTCTCTGTTTGTTATTTTTCTTTACGCACACATTAATTGTGAAACTGCGACTGTTTTTATTGCATATTTCCCATGCTGCCTTCTGATCTTCAGCTGATGCTTTAAAAAGCCAATTTGTTCAACTGATTAGAAGGGCCAACAGATTCCGAGCACGTCCTCCTAATGTGTATTACCACTTTTTCGTAGCATATTTGGTCCGAGCTTATCCACAACTCGATCAAGGAAACCCATCCGTCCTTGCAATTATGCAGATTACATGGTCGTCCCTGTGCTGGGTTCTCACTCGAGGGATGAGGCTGGATGCAATTGTAGCAGCAAAAATCGATTACTACTGCAGCCTCCTGGCTGGCCTTAGTAAAACTGAGGGGAACAGATGACAGGTCATCCAAAATGGGTTTGTAAGGGTTGTGATGGGGCTTTCCCGTCGTGGCCATGTGTCTGCCGTCAGAAGAGGTCTTCGCTGGCTCCCGGTGGAGTCCCATGTGCGCTATCATCTTTTAGTTATCACCTTAAAGTGCACTCTGCGCATTATGCCCAGCTACCTGCAACATCTTATAGTGGAAAAAACCCAAAGTAGATCTCTCAGATCAAGTAACCAGAAACTCCTTTTGATCTGAGATGTAGAACCAGGAAGTCAGAAAGGGGTTCTTTCTACTTCTCAGCGCCCAAAGCTTGGAACGACCACCCCCTAGACCTCAGGTGTCAGCCTAACTTGGCATCCTTTAAAAAGAAGCTGAAAACATAACTGTTTGCTTAACCTATGGCTCCCGCCTTCTTGTTTTATAATTCCTCTCCAGCTTCTCCAACCCTTTTTGTTTGTCAGCGCCCTAATGTCTCTGGGTCCAAGGTTTGCGCTCTATAAATATTTTAAAGTAAAGACACCCTAAAATTTGGACTGTTTGGGAACAATTATACATTTTTGCCATGACAGATTACCTGATTAATGTGGCTTGAACTTAAACAGCACTCAAACAATAACACTCATTTTTGCGCATTTGAGGAGGGCAACTGATGTTGTGGAGCTGCATTAGGAGCCACGCAGCCCAGGTAATGGAGGGTACTATTAAAAATATGCTTATCCTGTCTTTTCTCTGTGTTTTGGCGAATACCTCTTGTAGCTAGTGAAACCGCAGTATCCTCTTCTAAAGTTACCCCATCTCTAGCAGGAGGAACAACCATGTCAGGTGGACAGGGGAGCACTGTAAGCACGGTAAGGAGCGGGGGTGGACCAATATCTCACTGAAACTGCCAGATGTCTAATAATATGTGGTACAGACACATGACCAAAATAAGTAAAGAAACCACTAGGTAGAGCTGCTTTGTCTGCTCATTAATCCCCCATACCATGAGTGCCTCCAGAACGTTTATAGTAAAAGAAATACCAGTAGCAAGGGCACAATGCCTCATGTACCTATCCATGGTTACAGTCTGAGGAAGATTCCAAGGAAAAACAGCAACACTGAGATGGATGTCTCAGACAACGTTCCCCTATGAAGACAGTTACATAAAGACTCTCGACATGATGAACAGTTACTGGCAGTTAGACCAAGCTATACAATACATAAATGATGGCCCGCTGAAAGGAGAGACAAAAACAATAACACTGAAGAAACGTCCCTGCCCGAAGAGAGGGTGTAAGAAATAGGAGGAGAATCAGGATGCTGGGAAAGACCACAGATGCTCGTTTATGGCCAAGCGTACACAGCAAAAAGATGGAGTAGTAGGCATGCACCCTAGTACAAGCACCAGTGAACACAGTCCAAGGAGAAAATGACAAGTGCTTGAAAGAATGGGATGCGAGTACTAGATTGCACCCCTGAGTAGACAATGAAGCTGGACCAATACCCATAATACCACAGAAGAAGCCAGCATCATGTTACCAGAATTAAGGTGCTGTGAAGGTTGGAGATAACAGAGTGTAGGTACACAGAGAACCATCTACCGATGAAGGTCGGCACAGCAGTATTAATGGACCACTATTGGGCGTATGGGTCCAAGGCATACGAGAAGATGCCACCCAGCTGGGGAGGAGTTTGCTCATTGGTTCACATCAATATGTCAGCACTGGTAGTGCCACAGAAGGACGTGAAGATAGATGACTTTCCGAAGATGGATACTAACTAGAGAAATAATAGATTGATAGAAGTGGAAGAAAGAAAAGATCAGTAGGTGTGAGTAGGATGAAAATAGACAACTATTTCTCATCAGAGTCAGAAGCATCCCTAGATGATGTGCCACCTGAACATCGGTTATTCAGCAGGACAGAGATGTTTTTCACGTCAGTAAATACAGCTGTCCAGACATAAACAGACACGAAATAGTTGCAGATAATCAGATGGGAGCTGTTGCAGACAATACACTCTACAGTCAATGGCTTCAGTGCAATAAAAAAAGCGCTCCGAGCAGTAAGGCTAATGGCACTCCAAAACAGATAGGGTTTAGTCCTTCTCACAGCCATGGAAGGAGGAGTTTGTACCAAGATCAGGAGTTCCTGTTGCATGTTCGTGCCTGCCAATGACGGAGAGAATGGCACATTGACAGAAGCAGTGACGAGATTATCGAAGATGCACGCCAAGATGGAGGAAGACGCCAAAGGGACAGGAAAAGACCAGAGCTGTTTGTCATACATATGCTCCTGGATGCTCTCAAATGGACTGAAAGTGTTAGCAGATGAAAGTGTTAGAAAGGCTAGCAGATGGACTGAAAGTGTTAGTAGAAGCACTAATATCAGTACTAGTAGGACTTTGTGGTGAAGATCTGCATTACACAATACTGCAAAACTATTCAGAAGACCATAGGGATGAAGGTGATGGTGGATATGTATGTAGAGAAAGAAAAGGACAAGATAGTAGAAGAAAGAGATTACCTGAGGACAAGAATGAAGGAGTGTCCACTGTTCCCGACTGAGATGATAACATTCGACATCCTATTTGACAACAATAGGTGCGGGGGAAATGGGTATGGTGCAACTCAGAAGGAGAATGCAGCTATATGACCTGGAGTTTTGATGAACATGCAAATTACTATGGACACCTTGAGGGAGTAACAAATATATGGCTACCAAGAGCAAGATTGACGAAGTATGGAGAATTGGTTGACATGTCGACTAGAGGGGGACTGAAGAGAGGGTCCGAGGGATGCCCCACTCATCCCCATGCACATGACAGCATGAAGAGTCAAGAAAGCATGAAGCCACTCATTATTTGGACAACCCCAGGAGCACCAACGACTGACATATATGCAGCGAGGTATTCCCTCAGACAGACTTTCCAACCTTATCCAACAAATGTATTTATGGATACAGGTGCATGCCATGATGAATGATGTTGACTAAAAATGCCAAGAAATCACGGTGCTTACGTCACTAGTGACACCATGACGTAGCCACCTTACTCATGAAGTACACTCACAACCATGCACAAACACACACTTGTATACATGTGAAAATGCTCACACAGTTCTGTAGATAGAGGACAGTTGCATATACATACTGTCAACGCTTTTATTTTTCTCAGTAGCAAAATGCTGAACGCAAGGCAACAAAGAGATTCAGAGCAAGCTTGCAAATGCTTATAGCAACTAACCCTGTGGAACTGCAGGATCACATAAGCCAATATAGCACTATATAAGTGTGTAGAAATCGTAGTATTAGTATAATGGAAAAACACATAAGGCCTCAACCTCAGGACAAGAGACGAGAGAAAAGCAGAAACAGGCTGCGCAAAGCAGGAAGGCCAGGGCTCGCGGCCAAGGTCAGAGACAAACAGCACATTCCAAACTTAAGACGACAAGGAGCTTCCTGCAGAAAAATAGAATAATTCCTCATAATTGCAGACGAGAAGAGCTTGATGTTGTGGTCCTCAACCACATGATGCAGCCGAGCTAGACAATAGGTATTCACAGGCGATAGGTTTTCGGGGGAGAGCCTAGGTGCTGATGCCATTCTGCATCAAAACTGGGTGACCTATTTGTTGGAATTGTGACTCTGGTGATCTTTTGAATGTACTTTATGATTCCTGTCAGTTTTCGTAATAAATGACAGTTCTAACTTGCCCTTGGCTGAGTCCTCCACTTATTCTGGGGGCAGGGTTGTTGAGCCCTGGGGAGCTGAACGGGTGAGCTCGTAGTAACCTCCAAAACCTCTGGCGTACCCCTCCAACACCTTCCAGGCAGACACCATTAAGAAGGCTGGTCCTGCACACCATCAGTTTTCACGCCTTCCAGGCAGCTCCTTAAGGACTCCAGTCCAGCTCCAGGCAGACAACATTGAGGAGGTTGCTGGCCCACCACCTATAGCACCATTCCTTCTTAGGTGTCCTCATCACTGCCATCTTCTGCAAAGGAAAGACAAAGACCTCATGTGTTTGGGCCAATTCGTGCCTGATAGGGCCAGGTGCCAGACCAGCTACTTTGCATTTTACCTAAAAAGTAGTTGCTCCTACTACTTTTTAAAACACATCACCATCTGTCTTTTCCCTCTTCAGCTCCTTTGCTAAGGTTCGAATGGCCTTGTGAACCTCATTAATATTGCCCTTGCCCCCATTCAACATCCAGGGACCAAACGCACATGCCCCACATGATGAGCATTTCTAGGTCAGCTTTCGTTCACACCACAAAGATTGCTGACCTCATTTCATACAATAATATTCATGCCCTCTTCATTAGCGAAACATGGTTTATCCCATCCTCCCCCTGGTATTTTCGATGTTCTCCTACCCCCTTTGTACTGCATCCAGCATGTCGACCAGCCGGGAAGGGCAGGAGGCAGAGTGGCAATCATCCACAGGAGTGATTGACCATGCTCCATTATCCCCTCTCTCATAGCAGTCCCATTTCAATCACTCACCTGCCCGTTCCCTTTATCTTACAAGGAATACATAACCTTCCATCTAACCTGCAGAACACCAAACCGGAATGAATCTTTCATTGCCAACATGTCCAATTTACTCTCCTCTGCAAATTGACACACAGTAATAATGTCTTACTCCTAAGTCCCGTCCCCCTTCCTCCATACTGCATGGGCGTCCCTCGCTAGGGACATGAACTGAACCTTTTTAACCAGAACAAAATGTCCTTTGCCCTTTAAGTTTAGTTGCATGTGGGGGCGTGACCCCGGGAGCATGCGCTCCCCTGACTCTGCCTTCTGGCGCCACACCTTCTGCGTTGACTGGAGCGGACCTGCTTAACCTGCTCTGTGGTTAAGGCTTTTTTTCTCTCCTAATTCCATGTGCTTCCAAGTCTTCCCTTGAGACATTTGTCCCTCTGTTTGTTTTATAATTATTGCATTTTTCATTAAATCTTCTAAACTCATAGGAACTTTAATTTACACCGGCCTCTGGTGCCTCGCCCCTCAAGCACATGTTGGCCGTGGCGGGCTTCAGTAGGTGCCCGTCCTACGAAGGATTCTTTCTGATGTCGAACCCGCACATGCTCTGCCTCTGCTGTCTCTGCGAAGACCACAGCTGGGACGGCTGTTCGGCGTGCAACTCTCTTACTCCCCGGTTACTCAAGAACCGGCTTGCAAGGTGGAGGGGTCTGTTTGCCGGATCCCCGCCTGAACAAATCTAGGAGTACGTGTGTAGGAAAATGAAGGCCAGGGTAAGTGTTCAGCACCCCGCAACTGTGACTCCTTCCCCGGCAAGCAGTCAGACAGGAGGGGACATTCAGGCTCTATCACCAGCCATGGTACTGAGAGGCTCACCAAGCTACCGGCCTAATGGCCCAAGAATCCATGGATCCCCCCGGTCCCAACGCTGTGTGGCCAGATGGTTTTTGTACTGGGAAATCTATTGAGGGGCTCTGCCCTAGTACCAGGCCTTTGCCTGAGGGGGTGCCTACTTGCAGTAGCACTACCGAACCATGTCTGAGGGCGATCAGCCTACCACATCTACGCCTGAGGTGCAGGGGAGGTCTGTGCCTACGCGCACAAGCAAACAGGCAGAGGTCAGAGCCACTACCATGACGGACAAGCAGACCACACGTGTGTCTGTCCAGGACATGATGGCGGTGCAGACTGACAAAATGGTGGCATGTGCGGACACAGGACAAGGCAGCAAAATAATCACTAATATCTATCACAAACCTACAGATGTTAACAATTCACTACATTATTTGAGCCACCATCCTGACCACCTAAGGAATAATTTACCTTACAGCCAATTTTTACGGCTTAAAAGAATAACGTCAGATACAACTACACTTCAGCTAGAGAACCATTTGCTATCAGAGAAATACAAAAAAAGAGGCTATCCTATTGACATCATTGAAAAGGCCAAAGACAAAGTCGACAAACTGGAAAGAAAGGACCTCCTCATTAACAAGACAAAATCTAAGGACATTCTGTTTCTCCATGCATTGAGGTATTCTGCACAAAGCCACCATATCACAAGAATAATTAAGAAAAAATGGGGCATCATTAAGATGGATCCACAACTGGACAGATTGTTCCCAAGAGGGGCAGAAACTTTAAAGATCAGCTAGTGAAAGCTGAAAAAACAAAGCTTGAACAACAAACTTTGAAGAAGAGGAAAACAGGCACGTATCCATGCTTAAACTGTTGTAACTGTAACAACGTTATGAAAGGAAGCTACGTGATACACCCTCACAGTGGACATAACATTAGACTGAATGATTACACCACATGTGACACGAAATCATTTATATATGGCCTTAGCTGTCCCTGCGGTATCTTCTACGTGGGTCCAACCATCAGAAAAGCTAAGGAAAGGTGGAATGAACACAAGAGCAACATACGTACCAATAACATCAAATCCCCAGTAGCAAGACACTTTGCCCAAAATAAACATACCATAACACATCTTAAAGTAATCATTTTGGAAGAGGTAAAAAAATCACCAAGAGGAGGTGATCATGGCAGCCACATGAGTCAGAGGGAACTATACTGGATCAAGAAATTGAACAGCCTTTTTTCAAATGGAATGAACGAAGAATATAACGTGGGTTCTTTCCTATAAGGTTCCTAACAGCTACTATATGCACATGCAGTCACCCATACCATCTGCAGCTGTTTCCAAATGCGTAATGCCGAGGTACTTTGTTGCTAATTTAATTAAGTGAGGTCTGATAAATGAATATGCCAGTAATAGAATTGATGTACACTGTTGAGTTGATATTGCAGAAAAAGGCACTCAAAAAGTAACAATAATGGACATACTGTTTAACAGACATACTCAGAATTAGCCAACAAGGCAAGAGCTATATGCATATATGTTACCATTCCTATACGATGTAAATATTTATGTGTCATCCATACTGACATAAGTCAGATTGTGAGTATACTGGACTCTTCCTTAATCACCAGATGATGACTAGACTGAGTAGCCTTTAAAAAGACTAGAATGTTGGACAAATTCTGCATTTCTACTAACTCAAGACATAGTTACTTTTCTCCACACCTTATTGGTTGAAGCAATTGGAAAATAGAGGCCTTTTTGAGCCCCCACGTTTGTTTTTTACTTCTAAGAATATCACGGCAAAAAAGTAAACAAAGTGACGTCAGCGCGTATTTACGCGATGATGTCATCACGCCACGTAAATAGAACAGCGGCCATCTTGGCTATGCCGTTTGTCGAGCATCACTACATGGAGCCCGTGCTAGAGAGTCCCCTCTCAGGTAGGCTTGGATTCTTTGAGATAGAATGGATCACAGCATCCTTTTGGAAGAGAACACAATTAGAATGTTATCCTTACTGATTGACATAGGAGACATAATATTTTAATATGATTGCAGGCATACCTTGAAATCGAATTTAATGCCATAATTGGATGCTTAATCAGCACTTAAGGAAATTACTTTTTTGAAATCACGTTAAAATCAACACAACTGAACGTAGATGTGAAAGAATTTCTCATACAAGTAAGCCTGCTGCTACCTTAACTAATTGAGCTACTTTGGATTGCCATAATGAGGACATACATTTGTGTATGACTTGACATATCACCTAGACTCTAAATAGATGTCTTCATACATTCACATATTTATTACAGATGGTATTTGAAATATATGAGATATACCAGATTGAATCCGGAGCATTACAAGCGGCATCTGATTGAGTCACACCATGCAAGCATGGTAAGAGTTGCTGACAATGTACGGTATTTGACTACTCTGTGACCTTTTAATTTAAACGGATGCACTAATTGCTTGCAATTTATTGTATCTATATCATACAAGAATAGCTATAGAGGATTTCTTTCCGATCTACAGGTAAATGCACGCTGTTGAACGCGCCGCCATGGCCACTTACAGGATTACAGAGCGCATATAGCTACCTGCACCATAGATGTTAAACTCCATATTCATTTTTGGTTACTACTAACCTGCTTTTAAGGTAATTATTGGCACCTTCTTTCTATTAAAATAATTGAGGCAACAGATGAGGTTGTTTGTCTTTAAGAAAAGCACTCCTTTTACAATTGGGATTTAAATATAGTCTCTCATATCCTTTTTAGGATTGTCATGACAGTACAAACTAAGAAGGCATTAGAGTCCTAAACAAAGAACAGCCAAAGGCATAATCAGGTGATAATACAAGAAGAACTATCCAGTCATGACGGACAGAAACTAATATATGTTAAGATTACTAATACGACAATATTCTTTATCTATTTACTATTTTATGTAGATATACAGAGAAAAGAAAAATTCTGGTAGACACCTTCTGAAGAAGAGGATGTACTTTCCCCGAAATGCGTAAAGAGTATTGCACTTTAAAACATTTGGAACATCACATACCACTGTGAAAGTTGGACTATGAGTTTGTGCAAAGTGCAAATGTCTACCTGTGATATACTAATTGAAGTTTGATGGATTGGTTTGTTTAGACTATGAAGTAATAGCCACCACTTGAACTGATAACCACAAAAGACAAATTTGCTTGGTGTTTAATGATATTATACATTTATTTAACTGTATTGATGAATTGTTTTTTTTTTTAAAAAAACCTTTATCTGGGAAGATAGTTTTCACTGATGACAAGATCATCATTGCATAAAGTTTTAGCTCACAAATTACATGAGAATTTGGTTGTTATTGCAACATTAGGGTGTGCAGGGGACAGGAGTGCTCCACAAGTTTGTGGACACCTCCTGTTCTCACATTGTTTGATACAACCCAGTGTCAGTGTTGATGTTCTCCCCCGCACCCTGCTAATTATCTTAACACTTTTACTGTACGTTAAATAGGTGTGTTCTAGTCTAATTAGTTTGTAGCTTTTGGCATGTGCGGACACACACCACTCCAGCGAACCCCAGAAGCAGGAATTCACTCCCAGGGTGGAATGGACTCCCATGATCATGCCACAGGTAACGTGGTACACATCCTACCCATTGCCGTCAGGGCAGGAGCGTTACACTGAGGCAAGTTACTCGCAGAACAGGCACAGCACAGCGCGGGAAGAGCACAGCCCTACGCGCCGGTCACGCCGTCGGTGCCTGTGCAGGAACGCACATCTCCAGCATGCAAGGAACGTTTCTTTGAGAAGTTCCTCACTCTGATGAAGTCTCCTCAAATGGGTGACATCCTGAGGAGAATTATTAAAGACATGCTTCTGCCTATGCCTACACAGCCTTCGGCTCCAGTCCAGCTGCAGCTGGCTCCACCCTTAGGCCCGGTGGCTTTACCGTCTACATAGACAGCAGCTCCCACGCAACATAGCATTATAGCCCGGTGTCCCGCCTCCCACGGCCCCACAGGCCACGGTTGCTCCGACCACCTCGCCCACAGATCCTGCAGTCCCTCAGGATGCCATGGATCAGGGGGACACGGACAAAGAAGATGATCAGGACACCTCATCTTCAGCTAGTGCCTTCCATGATAGGCTAGCCAGATTGGCAGAGTACCTAGGTATCCCTCAGCCTCAGAAGGAACAGCCAGAAGCAGGGGTCCTAGCGAATGTCCTAAGCATCAGGTCAGCCACCAGATCAGGCATCCCACTCCAAAAAGACATGGAAGCCCTGGCAAAAAAGGTCTGGTCCAAGTCATTCCTCCTATCGGTTAACCCACAACCCCATTCATTGGTGATAGCAGCTGCTTCCATGTACGCCATACCACAGACATCTGCATTGTACTCATCTGCCTCTGCACGAATGGGCAAGGAGGAGAAGGTTCTGGAGGCTTATGGGAATAAGGTATACTCCAACGCCGGCCTCCACCTGTGGCAAGCTAACGCAGACGCTATGCTGGCCACTGCAAATCAGAGGCCATGGAGGGAAATTGCTCATTTCCTTCCTGATCTGCCAGTACACAAGCAAGCATCCTTCAAAGGGCGATTGGCTGAAGTCAGGCTAGTGACACAGGACCTAATAGAGTCATCTGTAGTTGATATCGACACAGCCATTTTCGTAGCCACAGATATAAGGCAGATGGCGTGGCTTATAGCCACCCGGTTTCACCCGGGCGTACTGTATTGCATCCTGGATCTCCCGTTTGAAAGGGGGATTTGTTCCATTCTTCGACGGATGAGGAGTTGGACAAGAAAAAGAACAGTTCCTAAACCAGCACGTCCTTGGCTATACTGGCAAATCCTGCATCTAAGCCCTTCGTGCTGATTCAAGCCCAATCCACAGGGGAAGAACGTTCGGCTGATTCAGGGGCTTTCAGGACTGGAGATCTATGTAACCTGACAGGTCCCACAGCCAACACAGGCGCAAACAACAAAGGATCTTCCTCAAAGGCTTCTTCCTGTATCCCTCCCAGACACCCACCTCAGAGGGAAAGAAGCAATGGCGCAGTCATCAAGATCCACAATTCTTCAGTGGGGGGCAGGCTTGCTCTTCACATTCAGTCCTGGCGGGCATTCTTTGTGGATCCATGGATCCTATCAGTGGTCTCCCATGGTTTCTGCCTCCCCCTCACCCCAAGTCCCTCATTCTCTCCACCCCTCCCAGAGATCGGGAAACCAGCTCTCCTTGCAGAGATCCGCTCATAGTAGTGAGTGGGGCATTAGAGGAAGTCCCCCCCCTCGCAGAGAGGCTTGGGGTTTTCCTTGCAGATTTTTGCAATGCAGAAGAACCAGGCAGGCCTGTGAGTGGTTCCTGATGTATCCTTCTGAAACCTACCCCTACCCCTCCAAAGGTTCAAAATGCTTACGCTAGCACTGATAGCGGAGTCTCTGTGTGGGGGAGACTGGACGTGCTCCCTGGACCTGGAGGATGCATACCTACATGTCCCAATATGGCAGACACACCGCTCCTTCCTCTGGTTCCGAGTGATGGGCTCCCACTTCCAGTACTAGGTTCTTCCATTTGGACTCAATACAGTCCCACAGGTATTCAGGAGGTTCATGAATGTGGTGGCACCACTGCTCAGGTCAGAGGGCCACCACGTGTACCCATACCTCGATGACTCGTTGGTTCCGAGCAGAATCACCGGGGGAGGTGTGGAATACGGCCTCCAGATTAATGGATATTCTTTATGAATTGGGGTTCTCCATCAACCACAGAAAGTCTCAGCTCCAGCCTACCCAAGCCTGGTCTTCCTGGGTCTGAGGTGGGATTCCAAGGGGCAGAGGATCTTCCTCACCATGAAAAAGGTGGCAGCTCTAAAGGTGGCTACTGGGCATTTTCTCAGCAGGTCAAAAACATCCTCCTGGTGGTGCCAACACCTGTTGAGGATTATGGTGGCATGACTCCTGGCCGTTAGAAATACAAGGCTCAAAATGAGGAGTATGCAGTTACACTTCTCAGCCTCATGGAACCAGGAAATCGGTTCCCAAGCAGCATCAGTCACAATCCCGGTGCAACTCCACCAGGATTTGGCTTGGTGGAGGCAAGAGACCAGTCTTATGGTGGGCAGACCATTCAGACAGCCCCTGCCGGCTTATACCATCATGACAGATTCCTCCCTTGAAACAAATATGAAGATGTCTGAGGTTTTTCGGCTTGAGACACATGTAGATAGAAGCCATGTTTAAGAGCTTATCAATCAGTACTTTGATCCTAGCACAGCATTCAGTCAGCTACTTTCCAGGTGAGTCATGACACCCTGCTGAGTTTTTGGGGCCCATGCCTGCTTATACCTTTGGCTCCATCAGCAACATTTGATACTATTGAGTGGACTCCGGTGCATTCTGTCCTCATGCATGGGTGCCAAGGGCTTCTCCTGAAGTGGCTTAAATCGTTTCTATTTGGTACAATTCAATCCGCCTGTATGGGTCCCTGCAGGTGCCACCCTTGCCTGTGAAGTGTGGATTGCTCCAGGGGCATATCATCTTCACTTTTCTATTCAATATATGCATAGAGCCGCTGGAAGATGTTTTTGCTTGCTGTGGTGTCTCCATCCATCAGTATGCTGATAGCACACAATTATAACTTTGTGTGTCATAACAGGGTTAAAAAATGGAGTGGAGGCACAGGAGCTAAAAGCAGCTCCTAGGTATCTGGCATCACAGAGTGAGTAGCAACTACATATGTGGAATAAGGAGTTTGTACCTAGTGCGCCACAAATCGTAACTTCCACATGAGATGCAAACCATAATTTCCTTGATTATATGTGACTCGTTATGCTATAAATGTCTTATAGATGAACTCCATCATACACATTACCAAAACTGCAGGGGTAATATCAAATTGGTATGTGTGCATGACACTAGTTGACATAGGAGTCACAAATAGCTCCTTGTAGCTGTTGGTGTGAAGCCAACAGGGCTCTTCCCTTGGCAAAATAGCTCCCACCAAGTTCATACCCTGCATAGACAAAGGATGCTAGCCACATGGGGAGATGATCAAAGTCTTGGTTACCCTGGCACGTTTAAA
This sequence comes from Ambystoma mexicanum, assembly GCF_040938575.1. Taxonomy (NCBI): domain Eukaryota; kingdom Metazoa; phylum Chordata; class Amphibia; order Caudata; family Ambystomatidae; genus Ambystoma; species Ambystoma mexicanum. Next base: position 437,554,853 of record NC_090935.1, read on the forward strand.
TTGTAATACTTTGAAAACAGAGTTTATTTTATTCTGGCCTTTTAAATCCTTAGGCATAAAATAGATAGTACTTTCTCACAATCTGCAATGTTAAACTATAGGTTTACTAATTACTTTTAAACTTGTTTAGCACTATTGGCGATTTAAGTACATCGTCAAAGGAAATGTAGCTCATGCTGCAATCTGTTCTTGCCCCCAGGTTTTCCATCGATTCCTTTGGTCACAGCAATGTCAAACAGTCTACTAGAAAATGAATCAGTAAAAATCTCCTTCACTCTTATCCCAAAATGCCGAAGATCTGTGTGGGAGTGTTAGCCAGAAAATGTTCAGTTCCTATTTCAAAGAATTACAACCCAGCAGTAATCAGGATAACACATTTGTAACTGACTAGGCTGGCTCCCATTTCACTCCCAGATCAAATTTAATTTCCTCTGTCAAGTCTTCAAATCCCTCCATGGTCTTAACCCTCCCTCCTTACCGATCCTCCCTTCTCACCTTCTATACTCCTTCTTATTCACTGCGTTCTGCTGATCTTTTCCTTCTCTCTCCTTCACCCTGTGCCCCTACTCGCTTCCGCTCCTTTAAACTTCTCGCTCCTTTCCATTGGAACCGCCTTCCCCTCCCCATCCGCTCTACAACCTCCTATCCTTCATTCCGCACTTCTTTAAAATCTTATCTCTTCCATTCACCCCCTAGCTTCTTTTTGCTTCCTCTCTTACTTCTGATTCTACCTCTACCCACTCCTCCTACTCCCTCTCTCATTTTGGTCCCTCTCCAATAGCACTTAGCCTCATCAATAATGCAAATTGTTCCTTGTACTATTTTGTGGTTTTGATTCAATTGTTATGTAATGCTTGTTGTATCTTGCTTGTTCCTCTTGTAAAGTGCTTTGGTTTAAAGCGCTATATAAATTAAAATAAATACAATACAAATACATTTATTTAGATAACCATAATCTGGTTTGTAAGGAACAGCACTTTACTGTTAGTATTTTTTTTTAAGTTAGCTCTGCAATTCCATTCCTAAAAATGTAAACTTCATGAATAATTAACTCTGTGGCTGTACTAGGCATTGTTTCTGTTTTTTAGTGACGTTCTGTACACATTTTTTCATAATTTTCATGGTGTGTCCTACATCAATAATAATAATGACAATAATATTTTTCGTTCTTATATAGTGCACCATGCTAGATGATTTTAACTGGAAAGTGATACAATAATAAGCATTATTATTACCCACATTTAATGGTGCGTGATTTGTTGACCTTTGAATAGTGAAAGCCTGAACCAGCCCTGCTCCAGGATTTGAATTTATGAAGTGCAGGCTGGCCCCATGTGTGAGGGGAGCACTTAACAGTGAACTATCCACCCAGTCTTACATTAACTTTGTAGGACAAGGATCTTCAACCTGTTGTTCTCCATATGTTTTTTATTGCAGTCACCCCCATTAGCCCTCACACTTGACTATGATGGTGTGGGCTGATGGCAGCTACCGTCCAACACATTTTAAAATACAATGGTTATAGATTCGTGTGAAGGTGCATAACATAGACGGGCACAAGAGAATAATTTTGAAAATGTACATGGTATCCACAGCCTAATCCTTTTGATGTGAACATAGTTCTGTGACCTGATGGTTATATAGATCTCTACAGCTGCTGCTCTGTCCACTAACTGATCTGAAACACCTTGACATTCTCTGTCATCAATATAAACCTGCCACTTTAAACTGTTTAAATCCATTCCATCGTTTTGCACTCTGTCATGCTATTAGAAAAGTGCATAAGCAATTCAGGTTTGGTCCCATCCTAAAAAGAGCCGTCTGGCCCAAACTGCTATGTCACATCCTTTGATCTCAAAGCATCATGTAACTTCAGCTGTGTTCATGTCGCGTTGATATGCATGGGTCCAAACATGTCTTGTGTTTCTTGTCTCATGCACCAGGGATGTGACCTAGCAGTTTGGGATGGGCTGTCCCATTTGGGATGGGGCCAAGCTTTGTTTGGATTTAGTATTTCCCTTTTGTCATGTCATAGGAGGCTGAAAAACACTGGTCAGGAATGTTGTCCAGAGCAATGCATGTGGTTATGAATGATTCAAAATCTTCTAGCTCTCAATCTTTAATGTTGCTATAAACTATACAACTTGAAATGTACCAGATCTTCACAGAGCTCCATTTTCATCTAGTCTTCACAGGTCACTTCTTTATTAAAAGCCCATCAATTCTACTTAGTCTCTAGCTCTTTGTTTTCCTAGTGATTCTATTATGTAAACATAGATAGCTAGATATTTATGTAGAGGGGGATCAACCGTTCCACCAGGTCTGCCCATCTAACAACCTAAACAATCAGTCTCCAGACCTCTCACTCCTATATCATTATTATATAATTTATACAAAATGTATAATAATGATATAATATATAATACAATGTAAGACATATATGAATGGCAGGCAAACGCCAACCGGTCCATTTGATCTCGTGATTTACGTTTCCTACATCAATACCATTCCCTTGATTGAATCGCCAGCTCTGGCTTTGGTCTTACAACGTAAACCTGTTGATATGTGAAAGGGCTAAACTTCTCTACCTCAAACCGTATATACATAGAACAGGCAGGAGCCTTACCATAATACTGCACACACATGCACACACGAAACCATACCGTGATACTCTACAAACATGCACGCGCTATCTCTCTCTCCGTCTCTCTCTTCACCTCCCTCTCTCAGCTCACTAATGCCATATTTTAGAAGAACAAAAAAAACAAGCTGTATTGTTGCTAATATTATGTCTTGGATACAAATAACGTGTTTTACTTTGCCCATCACCATCATAGCAGTCTTTTGGGCACATAAGCTAGACTATATAGTGGCATGTTGTGCTCCCTCATCGAATATACTAACCCATAGTCTGTGAGGAAAGGGTGAAATGAAAAGAAAAGCAGTTTTAGAGATTAACAGAACAATGATTGGAAAGTTACATGTGCTTTAGACTATTAATGGTAGAGGGGCTTGTGTAATAATTGGTTGTAGATCAAACAAATGTTTATTGGGAATAGGGGAATACTGTGCACCCGTGATGACGAGCTTCTATGCGTGAAAGCAGTTTCTAGGACATTGCTTTTGGTGGTTGAATGCTGGACTTGAGATATGCACAAGGAGCCATTAAAGTGTGAAGCAGTTTCACTAGATGAACACTATCATTTTTCCCCTTGTAAACAAGGAGGAGAATCTGAGGGTGCCAAACTGACTGATGGGTTTCCAGAGCCTAGAGTTGGCATACGTAAATGCATGGAACACAAAGCGGAAGGAGTAAGACCAGGAAGGGCTGTACTCAATCCTCCAAGGGCTGTAACTGCTTAGCCACTTAATGAGGGATGAGTTCAGTGTTGGGTGACGTGAAGTCAATATAATGCTCTAGTTGGCAGAAGGCTAACAAATATGTGTTAAATGTACCAATCTACTGTAACTGTGAGCAAGTTCTGTACATTTTAAGTTTTTTAATCGGCAACAGATCTGGATGCTGGTTTAGCACCAATCTATCTTTGCTATTTTTCATGTAAAAACCTTTCAAGACACTGGGCCTCGTTACGAGTCCGCCGGTCCGGACTTAACGTTGCCGGTATAACCGTGATCGGCAAATTCCGACCTACGATCCCGGAAATACCACCACCATAAACCGCCACCGCAGAGTTAAGGCACCCATAAACTTTGTCGGCAGGGAAACCCCCCAGTTACTGGCAATACGTAACACTGTACGCATTACGAGTATCAAGGACATGGAAACACCGCACAAAAATGGCGGAAAAACCGTGTACACAGTGGCGGTATCGCTGCCATCGCGAACATGACCTTTTAACAGTGCCTGGTGAGCTGAATCAGGCCACAGGTGCACCTAGGAGCCCAGCTGGACCCAGCAGGCCATTGGGAGCCTTCAAAAGGCCCACACCCACACCCAGGCCAACTCCAAACACAACTATGAAGGCAGCAGCTGTAGCATCATTGGGACTGGGGCTATTGAACATACAAGCAGCACTGCACATGGTGGCAGTAATGGTACAGAGGAGGATGAGGCAGAGGCGGAGGAGGCGCAGGCGGCAGTTAGCAAACCCTGCACCCATGCCAAACCCAATTGTGCAGCCGGCACGACCCCGCAGGCAGCCTGCAATGCCCTGTAACAGGGCCTCACCCTGGAACCTGACCCCAGGACAGATCCACACATTATACCGGCTGGACCGCCCAACAATCATGTGCATCACCACCATGATTGAGGACGACATCAGCAGCCACATTGGCATTTCCACTGCAACCCCCCCCCTGCCTGAAGGTGGTGTCGGTACTGCATTTTCTTGCCACCGGAACTTATCAGCATACAGTTGGTGAGCTGCACGGGCTCTCACAATACTGTTTTTCAAAAATATTGGGACAGGTACTGGATGCCCTGCTGCGCCATGTGTCGAAACACATTGCCCTACCCCGTACCCTTGCCCCGGTCATTGCCACCAAGTTGGCCTTCCATGCCATTGCGGCCATGCCAAATTGCATAGGTGCAGTAGACTCCACCCACATAGAGCTGACAGTACCACGTGCAATGGAGATGGTGTACCGCAATTGGAAACTGTACCACTCATTGAATGTACAGATGGTATGTGACGCCGGACAAGTGATAACACATTGCTGTGCACGTTTCCCGGGGTCAACACATGACTCAATGGTCCTGCAGAATTCCACATTGCCACGGTACATGGAACACTACGCTGGACAAAGCACAAGCTATTGGGTGAGTACAACTGCCAATGCACAGGCCCTGTGGAAGGGGTGTGTGTGTCCAGGGCAATGACCTGTGTGAGTGGGCTGCTACAACTGCACATACATCACCCCCCCGCCCATGTAATGGACAGTCAGCACAACCCACACATCAAAAAGCTACACATGACCGGTTGCCACAGTGTGCCCGTACACACCCTGCCAAATGAGACACATAGCCAATACTACCACAAGCCCATACAACTTGAGCCACTCAATACATCCACCCACACTATGCACCACTGCCACCCAAATGCACACAATCCCTGCACATGAGACATCCTGCATCAACCACATCATCACAGTCTATTGATTGACTCCGACATGTGTGTACATCACTGTACAATGCCATACTTTCCAACCACTATTGTCCGCAAGGACAACTACATATGCATAGCAAGTCGTTGGGCAATGTCCAAATGCCGAAGTCGACAACAATGACTCAGGAATGGTAGTCACCCACCGGTCCGACCACTGCTTGGCCCATATGGATGAATGAATGATGACACAAGATTGCGCTGCATCTGATCAAGACATGATACCACAAACACTGACATGTCCCCCACATTTACATCCCATGTAGGTGATGCTGGATATGCACTCATGCCATGGTTGATGACGCCTGTACAGAGGCCAAGGAAGAGGCATGAGGAGGCGTACAACAGGGCACACGTCCGCACATGTGGCATGATTGAGAGGACATTTGGCCTACTGAAGGCCAGGTTCCGCTGCTTGAGCAGATCTGGCGGATCACTGCTCTACAGCCCAGTGAAGACGGGTAAAATTGCGCTTGTGTGTGCAGTGCTGCACAATCTGCATGCGCAGGAAAATTCCTCTTCCCACAGACACATAGGATGATGATGGAGTTGAAGACGGTGATGGGGATGGTGACAGGCATGGGGAGGGGGATGGGATGGCTCCACTCCTTCCCGGGGGTGCACAAGATGGCCAACGAGCATGGGATACATTCATTCGCATTTTCTTTTGAGAGACTGCACACTGACAGCATTGCATGGATATGACGATGCCAGTTAATAAATGAATTGACTGCAAATGAAATGACGGATGTCCACTCATTATAGATTTTCTCAAAGGTGATATATTGTAAACAAAACAGGAAAGAAGGTGCATTGGGTAGGGAAGCTGTACACCCGTGCCACCCACCACCCAAGCATACCAACCCCTAACCAGGCCCCAAACTACTAACCCCCTAATGAACCTCCCCCACCACCCAAACGTACCCACCCCCAACCAGGCCCCAAACTACTAACCCCCTAATGGACCTCCCCCACCACCCAAATGTACCCACCCCCAACCAGGCCCAAAACTACTAACCCCCTAATGGACCTCCCCCACCACCCAAACGTACCCACCCCCAACCAGGCCCCAAACTACTAACCCCCTAATGGACCTCCCCCACCACCCAAACGTACCCACTCCCAACCAGGCCCCAAACTACTAACCCCCTTATGGACATCCCCCACCACCTAAACGTACCCACACCCATTGTGTCCCTGAATGTCTCCTGTGCAGCCAAACACACATGGCATTATTTGCATGTGCGCTTCTGCGCATGGGCGTCCTTGCCAGAGGGCCCTGTCAGATCACTTGAGCACCTCCGTGGGCTGGCAGTGGTGGAGCTAGATGGGGTGGTGCTGGTGGATGGGACTGTTGGTGTCAGTGTTGGCATATGTCCTAGATAATTACAAAAAAAGATCCCGAAGGGAAAAAGGGAGTTCACATGGAGGAGTACTGTATTAATTTGAGTACTCAATTATGGAAATAGAGGCGAGGAAGAAAAGGAGAGCCCAGTCATAAATATTCACATTATCATTTTTAATTAGTAATTTATTACCATTATAAAATTGCATAATATATAAACATCAAATCAACAATAAAATCGATGAATTGATTATAAAATACTTGTCAAATCTAATGCCTCAAGCCATTCAATAGCAGTTTAGTTGCCACAATTCGTAACCTCATGTTACTCAAGGTGAAGCATCGCTGTCTCATTTTAAATTCCATCCAAATAGTCAAAGTGCTATGGAGAGGGCAATTAGTTAACAATTGAATAAAGTGCTAAGTGCAACCAAGTGCTAAGTGCCAAGTTGTTAACAAAGAAATAAAGTACTAAATGCAAAAAAAAGTGCTACGTGCCTACTGTGCATACATGATCTTAAAATATCATAACAGTTTCGGCGAATTCAACCTATCTGGCTCCATTGAGCGAGTCAGTAGTCGCCTTCCTCAGGGCGCACTAAATATTGCAAATAAAAACCTGGAACGAACTAATGCTTACATTTTTTGTCTATCATTCAGTAGTTCTTGCAGGTAAAACTTTGTACAATTCATAAGAGCTTGATTGTAGATCTGAAAGTCTGTGGGAGACGTTGACCCTTAATGAAACACATTAAAACAGACAAAATAGAAAAAACAGAAAAAAAACTTTGTTAAAATACAGAGTATAATGAGTGAGCCTCCTAATTTTCGATGCCTCTAGCCATGGAAATAAAACCTGGGGATATATATATATATTCACCTAAGTTGGTCCAGAAGTGGTGCCGAAAAATGTGTTTGTTTCGATCCGCCACCCAAACAGGACTGGTGATGCAAATAAATTTACATCTACAAAAGACAAAAATAAGAAGCTAAAAGAGATATCACTAGATTATCTCAGACTTCGATTGCTAGAACGCAGTGTCCCCTGTCTCCACAGAGAGCAGATCAATATGTTACCCCTTCTATTACCAACCTTAAATTGTAGAATGTTTTAGCCTCTAATCGTGTCTGCAATCGACTCTATAATAGATAAGGATATATCAATATTCCCTATCCTTATCTATTATAGAGTCGATTGCAGACACGATTAGAGGCTAAAACATTATACAATTTAAGGTTGGTAATAGAAGGGGTAACATATTGATCTGCTCTCTGTGGAGACAGGGGACACTGCGTTCTAGCAATCGAAGTCTGAGATAATCTAGTGATATCTCTTTTAGCTTCTTATTTTTGTCTTTTGTAGATGTAAATTTATTTGCATCACCAGTCCTGTTTGGGTGGCGGATCGAAACAAACACATTTTTCGGCACCACTTCTGGACCAACTTAGGTGAATATATATATATATATCCCCAGGTTTTATTTCCATGGCTAGAGGCATCGAAAATTAGGAGGCTCACTCATTATACTCTGTATTTTAACAAAGTTTTTTTTCTGTTTTTTCTATTTTGTCTGTTTTAATGTGTTTCATTAAGGGTCAACGTCTCCCACAGACTTTCAGATCTACAATCAAGCTCTTATGAATTGTACAAAGTTTTACCTGCAAGAACTACTGAATGATAGACAAAAAATTTAAGCATTAGTTCGTTCCAGGTTTTTATTTGCAATATTTAGTGCGCCCTGAGGAAGGCGACTACTGACTCGCTCAATGGAGCCAGATAGGTTGAATTCGCCGAAACTGTTATGATATTTTAAGATCATGTATGCACAGTAGGCACGTAGCACTTTTTTTTGCATTTAGTACTTTATTTCTTTGTTAACAACTTGGCACTTAGCACTTGGTTGCACTTAGCACTTTATTCAATTGTTAACTATTTGCCCTCTCCATAGCACTTTGACTATTTGGATGGAATTTAAAATGAGACAGCGATGCTTCACCTTGAGTAACATGAGGTTACGAATTGTGGCAACTAAACTGCTATTGAATGGCTTGAGGCATTAGATTTGACAAGTATTTTATAATCAATTCATCGATTTTATTGTTGATTTGATGTTTATATATTATGCAATTTTATAATGGTAATAAATTACTAATTAAAAATGATAATGTGAATATTTATGACTGGGCTCTCCTTTTCTTCCTCGCCTCTATTTCCATAATTGAGTACTCAAATTAATACAGTACTCCTCCATGTGAACTCCCTTTTTCCCTTCGGGATCTTTTTTTGTAATTTTGTTGTTCCCCAGTTCCATGGCATAGGGGTTACCCATCCGTTGTGATATATATATGTCCTAGATAAGCCTGCTGGGCAAGCAACATGGACTCTCCGATGGTGCATGTGTTATTGTTGTCCTCCCGGACATGGCGTGCCAAGGTCACGATGGTGGCGGCAAAACATCCAATGGCCCTGGAGATCCGACGCACAGATGTGGAATAACTCTCCCTCTGCAGCCTGGCCTCCTCCCGCTGCAGCCTGGACTCCTCCAGCTGCCTTTCCGCAAGCTGCGTAAGGGTGGCCTGCTGATCCTCCATCCGCTGCATGCGGGCATTCAGCTCAGCAATGGAGGGGGTTGGTGACCTCATGGGCCTATGCAGTGAGGGGGGGGGCTGAACTGGAGGTCGTGGAGGGATGATAGCTCATCCAAGTTGGCCCCCTCCCCTGTGGCCCTACTTCAGCCTGCAAGTCTGGGGCACTGTTATCACTACATGCAGCCTCCTCCGCAGTGCAGATGGTCTCAGGGATGGGATCTGTGGCCATGATGGGTGGGCGTGGCACTTGTGTGGCAGCAGGCAGCATGGAGATGGTGGCGTTGGCTGTTGCATCCATGCCAGAAGCAGCTGGTGGCTGAGTTCCAGAGCAGCTTGCGTCGTCCACCTGGGCAGGGGTGCTGTGTTGTCCACATGCAGGTGCATGTTGCCTCGCCTGTTGGGCGTTGTTGCTGTGGGGATAGAGAGGGCATGCTGTTAGTTGGGTGCTGGTACTTGATGGGCGCATCACATGCATCAAACAGGACGATCAGTGAGCACTTGCATTTACACGCATATGACTATTGATGCACTCAGGTGTATGTGTCTCTGCTTGTACCCAGTCACGCACTGTGAGCATGTCCAAGCGCCTTGTATTGTGGGGCTGTTGCTTCTCATCTGGCTAATGAGTGGGTCCTTTGGGTCACTTCTGCCCTGACTGGGGGGTGGGTTATGAGCGGGTCCTTTGGGGCACTCCTGCCCTGATGAGGGAGGGTTATGAGTGGGTCCTTTGTGTCACTCCTGCCCTTACTTTGGGGGGTATGAGTTTGTCCTTTGGGTCACTCCTGCTCTGACTGGAGGGGGGGTTATGAGTAGGACCTTTGGGTCACTCCTGCCCTGACTGGGGTTTGGGGGGTTATGAGTGGGTCCTTTGGGTCACTCCTGCCCTGACTGGGGGGGTGGGGTTATGAGTGGGTCCTTTGGCTCACTCCTGCCCTGACTGGGGGGTGGGGGGGCTTTGAGTGGGTCCTTTGGGTCACTCCTGGGCTCAAAATGCACTCATGGCTTTGCAATCTGTGCACTTACCGGCATCCTCAGGTGGGCTCACTCCTGCCTCTGCATCGCCATTGCCATGTATTGCCTCAAGGTGGAGTACACTGCTGCAGCACTCCTCCCATGTCTGCAGTTTTAGTGGTGATGCAGGCCCTCCACCTGTGACACTTCTCAGCTGGCGGTGAGCAGCAATGAGGTTGCGCACCCTTATTCTGAGGTCGTCCCACCTCTTGTGGCAGTACTTCAGGCTGCGTGTTGTAACACGGACTGCTGTGCACTTGCGTGCAGCTTCAGCCCACACCTCCTTTTGACGTTGCTGGGTTGCGCGGCACTGGTCAGCTCTGGAGAGCATTCCAGCATGCTGCACAATGTAGTCCACAAGTACTGTGAGCTCTGCCTCGCTGAAGCGCTGTTTCCGCTGTCTTTGTGCAGGGATCCTGGATGCCATGCTGGTGGTTCTTTTTGCCTTCTCAGAGTGGTGATCTGGCCTGTGCTGACTCTGGATGGCAGTGGATTGTGGTTTATACAATGGCCGCCTCAATCTTTCCGGTTTTCGTGTTCGTGGTTTTTCCGCTTCCGGTGTTTCCGTGTCTGTGATGACAGTGGCGGTCACGGTTTTTGCGCTGCTTTTTGAGGCAGTATGTCCATTTCCGTGGGTGTTTACGTGGCGACGGTGACACCATTTCCGCATTGGTGTGGTGCGCGCAACCGACAGGCCTTAATCGGCCGCTCATTCTGCAAACTTGCGGTCGCAGAAACTTTATCACCGTCGACACGGAATCACTACATTCCGGACCAGTGGACTCTTAATGAGGCCCACTGTTTATCATTTACTACTAGGTGGCACCATGCTATTCAATTGGGTAGAAGACTGCACACATTCATGCACTGGCCTTGGCCATACCGCATTGCGAGATGTAGGGGAGTGTGACAGAGGCATCTTTTTAAACTCATTGTTCATATGCCCATTGCTGTCTGTAGTAGCATTGGCTGTGGGTTTATACGATTCTCTGGTGTGCCCATGATAGACTACAGACCAGAGTTTTAACGTGATGTGAGCCTCATAAACTGCTTGAATGCCTTGTTAGTTGAGGGAATCTTTATCAACTGTAACTCAGAATATATCCATCCCTCCACTGATACTTTGATTGTTTTTATTAATTAGTCAATTTAAAACCTGTTGCATTTATTGAGTATTTTTTCATTCTCTTATTGGATTTCCCTCTGCTCTTTTCATATGTTTTATATCATCTCATTTTTTGAGTACAGGAAATAATCATCAGAAAAAATTTTCATGGAATGAGTGAAGTGTCTATTTTTTATATAGACTAATTGATGTGATGAACACCCACTCCGCTACCTTACTTAAAAGCAGTGTTCAGCTCAAACTGCCTTGCCCCACTCATTTCCCTCTTGAACCTTGCAGCAACATTGTCTTGCGTGAAAAGGTGCCAACACTCTAAAATAGGTTAACATCTCCTTATAACAGGTGCACTCTCAGCCTACTTCTACCAAAACTGAACTCCCACTGTAAACTTAAACTTCAGAGTTACTGTAAGAAAAGTATTAAATGAATGAAGGTGCCCCAAACCATAGCAAACATTTAATTGAAGATGTTGGTGCACAGTCAGTATTGGGATATATTAATTAATTCATATTTTGATTAGAATCTAAAAAGGTACATTCCAAAAGGCATTGGCATGGTTTGGAATCAAAGCAATCTCTTTATCACTGGAGGCAAACACTTTCTCCACTTAACAACTAGTGCCATGACCGTGAAGCCTTGAAAAACATAAATGAGCTTTTGCCCATCTCCATACCTCACAATGCACCCAATGACAAAGTGAGAATCCCTTTCCAGCACTCCATATTATCTAAGAGGATGGTGCCACTCCTCCTGTCTCCCCACCAGCCACACCTTGTGCAATGTTTTTGTGTATTAATCCTTGATTACAGCATTTCTTAGAAGGTGGCACAACATTGTGTCTCTTGTTATCCTTCTCCAAGTCCCAGACACTGCCACCCATTTTTCCCACACTTGAATTCTCTCATCTTTCCAGTTCTGACTTCATACCTGATATTCAACTGCTCACCTAACATTCACTTTTATAATCACACTTTCATGGAACCCTAGCTAGTGTCTGATTGTGTCCTCTTTGGCTCTGGCTGCCACCAAACCAGCACCTTCACTTTGGTGTGCCTTAAAAGGGACTGTTAGCATTGCTGCAGCATGTCCTTACAGACACGGAAGTTGCTACGCCTGCCAATCCACACTTTAGTGTGTGTTTTATGGTTGTTCTCGTCCAATACGTATGGATACAGATGGAGTTGGGGTGGTGAGCCTGCCAAGAAATGTCCATATACTGTGCGTTGACCACAACATAAACATTTGAAAACCATTAAGTTATGATTATAGCGAGCTGTGCTCCTCAGCAGCCAGTAGCTATTGCCTGGGAAAGCAAGATCAGCATGGTGGCTCCCATTGGCATCTTTATGCTCACCACATAGGGGAATAACCTGTTACTCAGTGTTATCAGATATTGACATTAAAAAAATAAAATAGCTTATCAACACTACTGACAGCCATCACTTCACATCCGTGAATACATGCTCTCCAACCTCGACTCCAACACACCCTGTGTCCTCATCTTACTTGATTTCTCTTCTGCCTTTGACACTGTCAACCATGCCATCCTGCTTAACCGTTTTCGTGATAACCTGGGTATCACCAATCAGGCCCTGGCTTGGCTGACCTCCTTCCTCTCCGATCAACCCTCCCAGGTCCAACTTGGGTTCTTCCTCTCCTCTCCTCTATCTCTGTCTCTACCTGTGGTGTTCCCAAGGGGTCTAACCTCTCTCCCTGGCTGTTCAACCAATACCTGGCACTTCTTGCCCACAGCATTTCCGCTCTCTGCCCCAACTTTCAGTGCTATGTGGATGACACTCAGCTCATTTTCAGGCTCCCCTAAGCCACCTCTTTTCCTTCTCTCATCTCTAACAGTCCGCCATCCAGCAGTGGTGTACCGGCAATGATCTCTGCCTTAATGCCAGTAAGACCGAGATTCTCCTTTCACATGCTCCCTCCTTTCCTGTTACTCTCTGGCCAGCCTCTCTTTGCCCTCTTCCTGCTCCCACCTGTGATGCTAAAAACCTCAGTGTCATCTTCGACTCCACACGTTCCTTCTCTCTTCACATCTCCGACGTCTCTAAGAAGTCACACTACCAGCTGCACCTCCTCAGAGGTATTCTTCCTTTCATCCCTTTCCCCCAGGAGCTCACTGTCTCCAGAGCTCTGGTTCTCTCTAGGCTGGACTACTGCAACAACCTCTTTCTAAATCTGCCTTCCTCTACTCTCAGCCCTCTGCAACTCATCCACAACAGGACTGCGAGACTTGTCCTTGGCTTCAAGCCCAGGGATCGTACCTCTCCAAGACTGAAATCTCTGCACTGGCTCCCAGTGGCGGTGAGCATTCAGTTAAAAACCCTCTGCATTGTCCACAAGACCTTCTGGTGCCTGGGACCTCAATACCTCCAACTCTCTCTTCATAAATATCTTCCTTCTCAAGGTCTTCGCTCACCCGCTTCCAACTCCCTCAGGGTTAGACGCTTCTCCAAGAAGCGAGTTGGTGGTAGATCTCTTTCTTCTGCTGGGATCTCACCCTGGAACAGCCTCCCTGACTTTCTGAAACTTGAGGAGAACAATCTCCGGTTCCGGAAGCACCTCAAGACCTTCCTCTTTGCTTCGGCTTCCTGTCCTCCTCTCCCCTGCTGATCTCCTGGCTGAATCTGAAACTGCACTGGTTACTTGGCTACCCTCTGATCTCTGGCCCGGGTTCCTCCACCCCCCCCCCAGCCAGTTGCACACTTGCACTGCCTCCCTGGCAACTCTGCACTCAGGGACTGTTTCTGTATCCCCACAACCCCTGCTAGCACTTGGCACCTGCTGTCTGCACTTACCCTTGCACTTGCCACCAGCTGGCTCACTTTTATTTATTGTCTTTATTATTTCCGGCTATCCTATGACCTGCACTGCCCCCTCCCCTTTCCCCCTGCACTTGCGCAATCTCAATGTCCCCTGGCCTAGTTGGATTGTTGTCTCTGTCTTACCTCTGTTTGTGCTCCCTTGGCTCGTCGCCGCTTTAAAACACTTGTGTATAGGCACGTTATAAATGCCTTATATCATATCATAACACTCCTCCCAAGCTGACTATAACTGTTCCTTCCCCCTCATCTAATTCAGTTACACTTGGTTGTATGTCTTTTCTTTTATTGAACACTCTATCATATTGTGCATGCGCTTGTGTTTTTGTTTCCACAATAAAAACTTTGACAGCAGTACAATTATGTGTGTACTTCTTTGTTGTACTGCAATTTGTTGTGGCTCAGTTGCACTCCAAAACAATGTGGAACACCTTCTTGTTGTGTTGTATTGCTTTATTTGGGTGAAGACCTGCCAACAAAACAATAATATTTCCTCTAAGAGTACTGAAATGTTGGTGGGTTTGTGCATTCGCTTACGGTCCCCTTTAAGTTGGGCCAAGATCAACTCAATAGAGGTAGGACAAAAGACTCTTAGGGTGCTCAAGCCCATGTTAGTCTGTGTACTTTTATGGAAGAAACAGCAGAGCAGTGCTTGTAATCATTGTGCTTTTTGAAGCATCGTTTGCAGTTGTCCTCCAGGTAAAGCTTCCTCACGCACAGCAACATGAATCTTTTTAAAGAAGCTGTGTTAATACTGCTGTTTAAAAAAACAGGCGTCTGGGGCCCTTCTTGTATTTGATAGTGTGCTTCGGGGAAGAATTGCTTGAAATGTGTCCCTTTTTTTTTTACAATATGCTTCTAAGCAGGATTGCTAAGAATAGTCATTTCCTCATAAATGCCATTCTGTTGAATATTCAAAGAGCAACAGTAGTATCTTCCATGAAGAGGATACCCTTGAATGTAATGACATACCCACATACTTCACCATGTGCTCAGTTTTGGAAAAAATGTGCACATGGACAGTGGAGTTTCTGTCGACTGCCCGACCGTGGAGCGATTGGAGAGGTAAAATTACTTGCCATTTAAGCAGGCCAGCAATGGGAAAAAATAAATCAAGCAGAGGTCACTCAATGAAACAATGATATTATAACTGTCAAAGACAGGTAACATGAAGCGAGAGAAACACTGAGCTCCCTTCCTGAGGGAGGAAGACACCTCTGTTGTTACACCATCTAGAGAACGCAAACTGGGGGTCCACCCTTACAATAGGAGGGTGCCTAAAATTGATCCATCCACTCTTGCAACCCATCCCAGAGCCCAAGAAAGAAGTTGAAGAAATTAAGCAAACTCTCTAGAGTTAGAGCTTGGCGTACTTAGCATGTTTACAGCTTCCAGACGCCAGCCCTAAACCATGTATAGTGTATAGAAAAACTGAACAGATAGTAATGTGACCATGCTTCTACTTTACACACTGCAGCACTCAAGTCTGTCTGCAAGATGGTGCATGTTGTCCCTGATTGGGGCAAACCAAATTGCATACTACTGGGAATGGAGGTAAAAGGAAGGGCAAGGAAAGGAGGGGCATGAAAGAGATATTGACTGTAGGGCAAATGGAAAGACGAAATGGGGTTGGAGGAAAGGGACATTGCTGTGGTAGCAGAGATGCATACCAGAGCCAAATTAATGTCTCAGATGAAGTGCTGATGAAAAGTGGGCCAGTAACACCAACTTGAAAAGCCAAGCAGCTTCCTTGATGGCATCCCTAGCACAAAGCTAAGTGGCACTTGAGTTAGTCAGTTAATTGGTGCATGTTACACCTGAGACATGACTAAGTAAGCCCCTGAAGCATGCAATCCCACTCACAAGAGCAGTCTTGTAAAACTCCCACCTTTTCACAGGGAGAATAATCTGGGTGTGTCAAGCCAGCACTGAGTGTTTTTTCACGAATTGGAAAAATGCAACACGCAGTAAAAGATCGAGAGCTAAAGCACGAGGACTCCCAACACTTGAACGTGCAGTAAAAATCTGAATATGGCTGCCAGAGGAGGGGCTTAGGTAGAGGCAAGTCATTGGCTAGGGCAGTATGACCCAGAGACCAGTGGTTGGTTACTAGTAGAAAGACAGTTCAGAAACGAAACTGAAACTGATTTTTCTTTACCGAGAATTCCCAGCCTGATGACGGGGAATATTCATGAGCATGTGAATCCATGCCAGACCAAGGTTGGAGGACAACAATTACAGGTAAGTAACTTGTTCCTTCTCAACATCTGCTTGGTTTGCCAGCCTGGTACCTTCTTTCTGCTTCACCTCCTACAGACTGCATTCCAGGTAACATTCCTGCTCCTTCCACTCCTTCCTCCTGCCCGCACCTGAGTGGCCCTTTTAAGCCTCCCAGGTTCCCTCAGGTTTGGGCTGTTAGGCCCAATTTCCTGACTACTGCAATGGCTGTTAGGCTTGATTGCCTGACTGTTACAACTGCATGCCTCCTAAACCCTCTTCTTCATCCCAGTTCTTCTGGAATTCTGGGACATGTAGTTCCCTTCAACAAAGTGTTTCAACCTCTGCAGTTTGGCAAACCGCCATCAAAGGTGGGATTATGGGGATGGTTAACAAGGGTGTTTTCCCAATCTTCCTGGTCTGCCCCCCCCCGACCCACTATGTGATCCTGCAGTACACCACCCCCATGGTCGGGATCAGGAAGTGTCTCCCTTTCCTTGGCCACATGAAGAGGGTCGCAGACCAGGTTTCTGGGAGGAATCAAATCTGATTCATCGCAGTGGCCATGATGGGAAGCATTTCTGATAGGCTGTGCGGTTTAACATAGATGGTCCAGGAGGGGAGAGTGACGGCAGAGTCCTGTAATGAAAGAGGGGCAGATCCATATATATATATACATATGTGTGCGTGTTTTGCACAAGAAGCAGAAGAGTAATGGAAATTGGGGAGTCAGGTGGGTATAGGGTCCTCTGTCACTGACATGTTTTATGGTATGTATCTCTTTAAATAAAAGCAGTCTGCATTTTTCTCAATGTTCACTGTATTGAAAATGAGCTACGTTTAGTAAGCATTGTGATTAGGTCACTGACATTTAGTTTACTAAGTTGAAATATAATGACCCGAAACCACGTATACAATACATTTAACAAAAATGATTGTTTCCTTTAATGTATGTTGTATCCATTTTACCAGGAAGAGATCGCCATTGCTTGGGATGTGATCCGCACAGAGCCCGTAATAGTGCGGCTGCACTGTTCACTAACACAGTACTTAAATGGACCAGGTTTGTGACACTTTTGGCAATTTTACATTCTATTCACACCATACCTATTGTTATGGTCTTCCATAATTTCCAATGTGCAAATGGCAATCACACTTTTTAAGAGATCATGCAAACAATATTTGGTTCTAAATGTTTATAAAGTGGGTGTAATTTGTTTCAAAGCTTTAAGGTGCAAGAAATCTAGGTAAAATAAAAATAGAATCTTTGACTGTTTTCTGCTTTCAACTTCTCCTTTGATTCTCTGTAAGTTTGATGTATACGTTGATTGGATGGATTCTGCGTGAACCCATTTTTGCAAATAAGAGGTCTACTTTAGATGTAATAGTATTACATGAACCTGACATTTTGCTAGGGAAAAATATTTCAGCCAGAAAATCATCTTTGAAGAAGTACAAAAGTTCAATTTACCACAGATGTGTGGAATGTCAAACCTCTAGGAAGGGTACTTTTTAGAGAAGTACCTTTTACGAAAGGGTTGCTTCAGATGGATGGTCGAATCCTACCCCTGCTCCCCCTCCCACGAGATACATGGCCCGGAAGAATTACCACAGATACCAGGATCGCCCATACCATTTCAGACTGATTCCTAGTGCTCCTGTGATAGACAAGTATGTCGAGAGGTACCCACTCAGCTAACCATACAGCCCAGGAGCAATGCAAATGCTACCCAGAGTGGACAAGGAGCCTCAGGAGGCAAATAAGGAGACTTCAATTGACAGTATCGATTAAAGCACCAAGAAGCCACGCTACTGACGTTGTTAGAGACACCATGACAAAGCAGCGTTAGACATGAAACACACGTGCCATCCGCACATCGGGACACGAAACACGCACCCGAATACATGAAGAACACATGCGCAACAGTTCTATAAGTTAGAGGACAGATACGCATACATACTGCCTTTGCTTTATTATTTTGTCATTAACTTAATGGCGAGCAATGCAGAAACCACACGGAGCAAGAGATCCTGAGCAAGCTTGCAGATGCTTACATGCAAATAACTTTATGGATCTGCAGGAGCACCTGTGGGACCTGCCAGAACCAATCAGTTACTAACATATGGAGAACTATAGAATAACACAAACATCTATAAGATGTGACATGGTTTAGGAAAATCACAGTAGGCCACAAACATCTCAGCTAAATTCAGACGGAACAAGAGAGCAACCATGTGGGACAGGGGCGACTGCCAAGGCCACCAAGATACGTGTGACATTCCATTCTAGAACAGCAGTACCACCAGCTGCAATAAATACAAATAAATCCACAAAATAATTACAGAGTAATTCGAAGATCCAGGAGCCCAAAACACGGTCTCTGAACACGTGACTCGACAGGCTGGATGATGAATCGAAACCGATGCTGGGAAACAGAAGCGATCTCACGCCGACAGACAGAAGTTTGCAACAAAGTTCTTAAAGCTAGAGATGAGGGTTGCATGATGTGAACGGGCACTCTCATAGACTTTGGTGGTGCACACATGTTACAATGCAGACACATAATGGTTCGTATTACTTTGTGAAGGTACACCTCGAGCTGAGAGTCATTTTGGATCCCCGGCCTGGGGACGTCAGCTCTAACCAATCACAGTTCAGGACCCTAAAGGTGGGTAGCAACAGGAAAGAACCAACCACTGCAACATTGTGTAGAGTTAGATAATTGGGGATGGGCCAGGCCTGATATCTGACATGGGAGAGCCAGTAAACTAACACGTATAGTGTCCACTATAAGTGGACTACCACTCAACGCCCAATACAGTCGCACGATAGGTTTGCTGGAAAGGGGCCCATGTTTTGATGTCCATGTGAGGAAATATGCCCTAAAAACTGGCCTGCGAGCCAGAAACGTCTGAGACGTTCCAGGATTCTCATCTATCTTTGTACTGATCCCTGTTGGTTTTGGATGTAATGAACCGCAGTTTGAACTTGCTGTCTGGCTGGGTCTACGTTCCTTTTGGGGGAAGGTGTTGGTCCTTCCATGAGTTCTTTGTCCACAAACTCCTAGTAGCCCTTAAACCTACCAGGGAGTTTGTCCCAACAGACTGGAGTAATGAGAAAGATTTATTAGATGGATGTATCTTACATGCTCATTCAAACAGACAGTGTAGTCGAGACAGGGGTTTGTGAAAGGACCTAGGCTTGTATCAGTTCCACTTTATGACCTTAATCTGGCTTATTTTCTTCAATAAGAGCATTTTTAAGCATGCAATTCTTGTGAATGTGTTAAAGGAAGAGTGTGGGCCAAATAAGTTACGTAGGTTATTCGCTTTGTTGGAGGTGGGGGTTGGGGTGGTTACCGAAGAACCTGGCCAGTGGAATGGTATGTTGATCAATATGTCAACCAAAGTTAAATATTACTGCTTTGCTAGAATTCAAGCAGAGGTCATTGGCTAGCATCTGATCTTGGAACGAGAAAGCTGGAGATCAAGATCAAATTACTGGAGTTTATATATTTTTAATGCATTGAGTAGATGGTGCATTTAGGATGATACTCTTGTTAATTACACAATTTTAAGATCATTGCTTCTGCAGGTATTAAAGGCTTTCTTCATGAAGAATCAGATGAGGGTTCTGCTGAATGCATCAACTCTGGTCGGTTCACATCCAACACAACCATTAATACTAGTTTTATCTTGCTGACTCTAGTTAGTATAGGTGGCCAGAAAGTGACAGCAGTGGCAATATTCCTGAACGCCTAGAACAAGAACCATGAATAAAATGTAGAGCATGTTTTTCACCAATATGGGCATATGGGCATGTAAAACATAAACTGCAAATTATTGAATGAGATTCATCACCCTTCTTATTACAGTTGTATTTCAAGGTAAGAGCAAAGAACATTTAGGGCACAATGGGACGATCCCAGAGAAAGTTTGAGATCATTGCTCATATCCCCATTTAGAGTTTGTGCTGTTGTATATTATGAAGATCATCCTTATAATGGCAAATCATCATTCCCTGTGTCAGGAAGCTGAACAAAGTCCCTGTGATACAGGCACATCAACATTTTTACTTTACAAAAGCTAATTTTATGTGGATGGTTTCAAGCCTTGTGCAGAACAAAGAGGGAACAACAACATTCATTTCTTCTTTTGGTTGTACTGCAGAAAAGAGTCTCTTGTTGAAATAAAGTCTCTAACTCCAGGATCTTCCATAGATATAATTCAGTCTCTCACCATCTTGGGTTTGAAATGGCAAGCCACTTGTTTGTTGGTTCTTGGTTTATGAGGTCATTGTCATCTTCCCAACCTGGTTATGTTCTCTAGTGACTCTTTGGAGTCTTTGTGCTGTCCTGTTAAGAAAAGTCATCAAAAGGATCGAGTCTTGGAGATGCCAATCTAAACTGAAACCATTTGCTCTGATCTTTTCCTTGTCCATGGTGTCTATTACCCATCCGTACCACACAACTTTTCTTTTCCTCCTTTCCAAGCAAGGATGATCTTGTTCCTAAGGAGACTACTAGCTCCTTAATCCTTTCTTCTAGTCTTAGCTCCTCTTTGAACTCCTCAACAATTCACCATGGACTCGCTCCACTGATCCCCACACTCTTCTTCTTGTATCCAGGGCTTAGCTGTCACCTGTCCCTTCCTACTCTTCTCCAAGTGAAACATTGCTTCTCCGTTCTCCTCCATCTCTGGTTCTTTATCCGCCTCCTTCTTTCTATTCTGGTTAAACAATTCCTCTTTTGTTCTGGTTAGTTTCCCTCGATTCTTCTACCACCTCTTGGTTTCCTCTCCCCAACCTCTTCTTATCCTCCCCACCTAATTTCTAACCTTCCCACTGTAGTTGTTCTTCCTTCTTTCCGCCTTCCTTTCTTCCCCTGTGTCAGACTCCACTAGCTGCCTTATCCACTCCCACCTCCACTTCTAACCTTTGGTTTAATTCCTGCCTCCTGAACCATGCTTCCACTCTTTCCAACCATCCACCCCTCTGCCAGATTCCATCCTTAAATAGGAGCTAACACCCGACTCTTAAGGACCTTGCGGACCTAACAAGATTCATGTGTGCCTCCTTTGCCCTTTTGTAACCTGTTCATTTAATTAAATTTGTTCTGTGAATTATCTGTCACAATCTTTGTTCAACCCGCTTTTAAGGTGCCTCTGTAGACCAAGCCAGCCAAATGTCTCGGCATTCTTGGATTTTATTAACTGAGCTTGTTGGGGATATGTGCTCTGCAAAGCAGTTTGCATTCTCTCATTTGTGCAGCTGAGCACACTGTACATGAATTTCTCCAGTGTGTTCATGCGTCGATTCAAGTGAGTCTCCTGTATCATGTACAAAAAACCTTTGTGACCCCGCACTTATTGTTTCTCCGGGCTAATATTATTTACCAACTGAACTCGTACTGGAGTGGATTGTTACTGGAGGGGGCTGTCTCAACATGGAACTATGTTCACATTTGAGTGTAGGGCTACATGAGAGGGTCACAGTTCACACTAAGGATTTTACCACAGCAATGTCCTTTAAAAGGACAGAACCTTTTGAAGGTTCGATCTGACAAGTCCGGCCTTATTAGGTGAGTTGAGCCAGGGAATCATCCATGCACAGCCCCCATGCCCAGTATCACTTAGCCCAGGCACCACTGACTCCTCACCATTCACCCCAAGAGTCAGGTTGTCACACATCCCTCCCTTTCCCTCTAAGCTATGTGTGTGATTTTCTAATGATTTCCTTCTGAGAAAAAAAAACATTTGCTTTAACCATCATGGTGGTCTGCAGAAGTTTGGTATTGTTTGAGGGAAGAAAAAAACCTGTAGGTCTCAAACATTGGTATCATTGTTTAAAACAAGCCAGAATGAGTACATGATATTTGACCAGGAAACATTTTCTTCTCGCAGGATAGTATTTCAGGGCTTTGATTGCAATTTTGTAGACAGAAATTTGAGCTCCAAGGTTGCATAATTTCTCTCTTAGGAAGATCTTCCTATTTATATAAGAGGATGGGTTGTTTCATTGTTTCACTCTTGTGATAATACAGCACTGAGTCCTGTCTACAGGCATTGATATGCAAGAAAAAGGTGTCGCTAAAGTCTTGTATTATCAACAAGCAGATTCCATAACCAGTTCTTCAATCACCCAAAGGCCTTATGCATTATGCTGTCCAATCGTTTTTGATAGTCTTCCCATATTTTAACAAGTTGGTGGGGGGTGGACGTCTACTGTTGAAAATGTCAAGATAACTTGTTGAAAACAGCCAACTAAACCCAAGAAAGCTTTCAGGTCCTTCTTCGTGGTAAGGGGCTGAATCCTCTGGATGCATTATACCTTGGCTACATGCAGTTATAAAATGGCTTGCTCTAACTCAGTGCCCAGATATTTCACTAATGTAGAGCTGGAGGCATTTGTCACAGTTCACCTTTAAAGCAACCTTCCATAAACACTGGGCTACCAGATATAGATGATATAGATGATGCATATATGGTAACCATGTCCTACTTTAGATCACTATCATTGGGAGAAGCCTCTGCTTATTTCCAGTGGGGTTTCAGGATGCAGTCCATCATCTGTTAGAATATGGCTGGAGCCCCATATATTCCTAATGGCAATACTTTAACCTGAAGTTACACTGTTTTCAGCACAAGGTAGGAAGAGTAGGATAGAGAAAGGCTCGAAGGGGAGGTGGACTGGCTTTATTATGCATGGGGAAAGAGGTATATTTTGAGGCTTTTGTTGAAAGTAATGATGGAAGGTGCAGTACAGATTTGGTATGGGAGTGCATTCCAGGCTCCAGGTACTCATTGGGTGAAGGGGTGTTGTTGTGTGCAGGTTATCTTTCATAGTGGAATGCGTAGAAGACTTATGTTTGACCTGGTGTCTGTGCAAGTAAACAAGATGGGGTTTGAGATAGATTGCCTTGGATACAATGCAGAGTCTTTTCAAGGAAAGTATCTGAAGTAAGTGAAGCCAGTGGATCTGGATGTGAGCTGTGGTGATTTGTGAGTGTTTGGGTAGTTGTAGAAGGATTCTTGCTGCTGTTTTCTGTATAACATGCAGAATGACTACAGTGTTGTTGGGATGTCCATTGAGGATTGCATTTCCGTAGTCTAGCTTGGGGAAGCTTTGCCTGCCTTGTACATGATATGATAGCAACAATGTGATGTGTGAAGATTAAGTTGATGGGTTATGTGATCTATGGGTGAGGTCTGGATTGTGTCTGGGGAGCAGATGAAAAAGTATTCCATTTTGAATTAATTGTGTTTTTGAAAGTGTGTGACCATCCAGATGGTGATGGTGGAGAGGATGCTTGTGAATGTGAGGAGATATTTAATGTTTGTGTTGTCTGCATATTGATGGAACTAGATATTGTGGGTGCTAAGAGTCTGTCTGAGGAATTCAACAAGGAGATTCATCTGGAGTGGAAATAGGGAAGATACTTGTGGTACTCCATATTTGACTGGGGTGGGATTTCATCGATAGAAGTAGTTTGGTGATGATATGTGTATAGACAGTGAGGCAGACGGTAAACCAGTTGTCGACAGTACCCAAGAGTTTTATCCTGGGGGACAGGATGTTTAGGAGGATGTTGTGGTTGATGGTGTTGAAAGCTGCGGAAAGGTTGAAAAGGATTTGACAGCAGTGTGTCTTTTGTCAGTGATGTTGTAGTGGTTATCCAGAATTTGATGTTTTCCAGTCTCATTGCTGTAGCCGGGTCAAAACCTGATTGGGAGTGATTGAGTAGATTGTTGGAATAGTTGTGATTATATGCTTTTGGAGTTGGCTTGTGAGAAGGTGTTGCACCATTATTTTGGTGTGTTCTGGCAGGATGTGATGGGACGCATGTTTTCAATAAGCGTGGGGTCGTAGAACAGTTTCTAGAGGAGGAGGATATGTGTCCTATTTTGAGTGCGTAGGGGATTGTACCGTGTGAGTGGCAGGTGTTGATGATTTTGAGCCAAGGTGATTGTGTGGTTAGAGCTGGGCATGCATTATCCAGTAAGTGTGCTGTTTTTCTTTGGGCTGTGAGGGTGATGAGGCTTGGTTGATAGGGTGGAATGATTGGAAAGAGTATTCCTATCCCATCTATTATTGCAGTTCCAAAGTGTTATGTTATTTGCGATTTGATGATAAATTGTAGCCTTGTTACCATTATGTGATGCCATAGTTCCTGTTTGTTGAAATTAATTATCTCTAACTTGCAAGCACGGCTCAAAGCCCAATTACACCAGAGTCTTCTTTATACATGAAGATAAAATGTGACATACTGTTATTCCAGTGAGTGTTCATTGCATTGGCATAAAGTAAACAGAGGTTGGTTTTATGTGTTTGGTTCCAGTGTAAGTGAGGTTTTTGAGATAAACTTTAATGTTTATAATTGATGTAATTTTACAAAACGTGAGCTAGAATTAACATGCTTAGCAGTATAGTAGCAGTATAGCCAAGCTGGTCAAGTGGCACAGCGAGTAGAGCGCTCGCTTTGACATCCGTGCAGAGCCTGTTAACGCAGGTTCGAATCCTGGCCGGGCCAAACTCAGCCTTTCATCCTTCCGAGGTCGATAAATCAGCACCACACACAGTGGGTAATAATAAGCCTGAGGGTTCGTAGAGCTATATAAATGCCTAATTATTATTATTATTTATTATTATAGTGGGATGTTTCTGGGCTGCCACTACTATTGTTTTGTTTTCCTGGAGAGTGAACCAATTATATATTTTTCTGTAAAATGGGTCAAAAAAATAAGCAGACATAGACTTCCCCCGTGTATCATTCAATCAAACAAATATTCTGACCACATTTGTGGGGGCACATCTGGGATTATTCAGGGTTTAAAAATAGGAATAACTAATGTTGGGAGCAAAGAAAGTATGTGGCTCTGTAGATGATAACAATAGTTTAAGGAAGTTCAACCAATTAATTTAGTAACTTGGAAGGATTGGATTGAGGTATGGGAGCACAGTTTAAAAGGCGTAGGCATTGTTGCCATAATAGGGCCTCCAGATTATTCCAATTCATTGACTGGACTCTGCCACAAAAGGACATGGTACAGCCTTAGATTTATACATCCAGAGCAGTGGTAACAGCGAAAAACGTCAAAATCTATGGTCAACTTTCTTCATCTGCGCTGCTAAGGAGACAGTAGTTGAATAGTAATTTCTATAGTCCTTCTTATTATCAGTCTTAACAATATCCGTATACCCAGACACTTAAATTCTGTCACAGTGTCAATTCTTTGATCTTCTAATTGATATTTGAAGACTATTTCCTGTGTGCAGATTTCAGCACCATAATTTTGTCTTGAATACATTGATTTCCAGATCAAGAGCCGTTATGTAAAAAGACACAGAAGAGATGTGAAATCTTGAATGTTATGCAAACAGCAGGATGTTTAACAATGGCATAGTGCAATTTTCAGTGGATGATTCCAAGTTATAAGGGGATACAGAGTTGGACAAATCTAATTGCACACCCTTATTGCTACATGATGCAGCTTGAAATGACACACAGATTGAAGAAATGAATGTGAATTATGACATGAAGGTTACCATAACTGTTAGTTCACGAACAAATAGTTCACAAACAAATAAATAAAAACAAGTTTGTAAGGAAACCAGTGAGAAATCTGCATACCTTAATGAAGTGTTAGTTTTCTGGGAAAATGTAGGTCACGAATTTGAGTCACTCTTAAATCTACGTTCACTCTGCTAGAAAAAAGATAAATCAAATACAATAATGTACAAGCTAAAATGATGCCCTACAGGATAATAATATGTACCAAGCATACAAAGAAAGACAAGAGGAGCGTGATACATTTTGTTTTAAAAAGCCTTGGGCTCTGAGACATCATTAAATACAAATACATGTCACAGTTCTTATTGCAGTGCGGGATGAAGAGGTGAGGATGTGGAAGATGATAGGAGGTAGGGGGATTTGCTATTGACTTGCATCAACGCACCATCGGGAATCAGCTTTGAAATACACTTGTTATTGAGGCAGAGCTTTTGGGATTGTTTCCTGTGTAGAAAACCAGGGATAATTAATGAGTGTTTTCAAATATCTAGAATGGCCATTAGGCACATACAAAGGTACATGCAATAAATGTTAACCCTGCCATTCAAATTGCAATGTAGCTGCCCTTTTTTCCTTTTGAATCGGCCAATGTTTAAACAGTTGACCTACTGAATGCCAAGTGCTGCTCAAAATTTGCAAGCTCTGAAGTGTCAGAAGTGTATGAGCAGATGGAAAAGAAATAGCTTTACTTTTAATGGCTGAATGGGCAACAACGTTTACTTGATATTGAACATGTGGGCTAGTGGGAAAAGTATAGACTCCTAGAATCACACAAGTATTTTTAAGTGGAAGTAGCTTAATTTCAACAACAATTTGCTCAGCTATATCGTTTACCAGATTAGCTTGAGGAACAGCATTTGAAAGGCGACGAGGAGCACTGGATCGTAGAGTTATGTAGTGCAGAAGGTCACACTGTAAAGCTGAAAATAGTGTCAATAAAAACACACTGCTTTCTAATTTACTTTTGATAAACATACTAGTGCCTCTCCCTTCCCTTAACTGAAGTGTTCTGATTGGAGGTGATGTGTGTGTTTATCACATTCACTTTGCCATGTCGGAACATCCAAAACAAATACTTGTCCTGCTGATAAAGGGTCTAAAAAAATTGCTTTTTCCAAGTTATTGATTATTTCTGTGAATAGTGTCCTTCTGATTGTACCATATGATTCCGTTCAAAACTCTCCCCAAGACATTTCTTTCAAATGTTTGTCACAGTGTCTGTGCTAAGAGGATGACGAAACAGGTGATTCCAGGAATTATACACATTGTGTCCTCTTTAGTTCAACTACGACATTGCTCTTATATGACTAGTCCATCATCAGCCTTAAAATAGCCAGTTAGTACTTGATTCACAAAAAGGTCTTATGAGACCATTTGATTATGTAAAATCTCTTTGATGCTTCCATTAAATTTGCGTTAAATTTGCTCCAGAATTCTAAGAGTTTGTTTCTTTATTCTGGGTTCATCATCAGTGTTTAAAATGCTCTATATTCCTTTTATTGCCATCTAATCTGATATTATACACTTTGTACATGCTGACCAATGATTGAAAAACACTATTTCGAATGGATTGTGTCCTCCCACGTATTCCTTATCTTTGATATTCATTTCCAGCTTGCTGTCCTTGGAATTGTTTTTTCAGTAGAGGGCGCTGCACGTTGATGTCCCTCGAGTCGATGTCCCTCAGAGGCCTCTGTATCGGCGTCGATGTCATCATAGGTATAATTAGTTGCATGCAGCATCCGTTGCTCAGTACCGTTTTTATGTGCTTCATAAGCTTCAGAGACGTAACATTCTGTTCCTCAGTGAATCCAAAAAACATCGACATTTCATGAAGAAACATCATTGAATCTTCGATCCACAATTGCATCTTTGTCAGCTCCATCGACGCCCCGATCCGGCTTTAAAAAATGCTACGATTGTGGGAAAAAGTTGTCTTTGACTGATCCTCAAAGGATCTGTCTATGGTACCTGGGCCCAGAGCACCCTTGTTCAGAGTGTCAAGAATGTCTTTTTATGACGGTGAAAGCCTTGAGGGAGCGTAGGGGGAAGCTGGAGACAGGTAAGACCATTAAATCTGTTACCCCTTCAAAATTGACCTCTGACGAGTCGAGTCCGTCGTCTCCTCATCGAAAAAGAAAGTCTCGGAGTGGAGTACACCAATCATCCACTTTGAGACACAATAAGAAGAGGCGCCATAGATCGCCCTCATCTTCATCTTCCAGTTTCCCAGAAAAAGTTGATTGCCCCACTAAGTACAGCTCACCGTCTCAGTGGGAGGAATTTTGTTTAAAAATGTTAAGG
This sequence comes from Ambystoma mexicanum, assembly GCF_040938575.1. Lineage (NCBI taxonomy): Eukaryota > Metazoa > Chordata > Amphibia > Caudata > Ambystomatidae > Ambystoma > Ambystoma mexicanum. The sequence goes on from NC_090935.1 coordinate 437,582,971, forward strand.
GTCTTTGAGAACACGGCGTTGCCCCCCTCAGAGATACCCAGAGGGAATATACTGGGTAAAAAACCTGATAAACAAAAAAGCCATGAGTCATTGACCTCAGCAAAACATACTCCTCGAGAGCGTCATGAACCCTTGAGTAGAGAAAAAGCCTCTTTGACGCATAAGATGTCGTCCTTACCTCCGAAACCCAAAACTGCATCATCAATGCCATCAACAAATTTGTCGAAGGAGAAATTACTGACAACTCAGGCCCCTATGATACCGTTCACACCCGAGGCATCAGAGTCTCCTTCGTGAACGTCGAGACCGGTGTCGAACACATTGGCGACATCGAAAAACATCCCAAATCCCTCAACAACATATAGGCCAATTTCGAGTACATCGACGGCTTTCACAATTACATCGAGACCTATGACATCTACCTCGACGATTTTGAGTCTTTCTCGACCAGTGATGACTAATATATCCCCCTCATCACTGGAGATGGGTTTTACACCTCTTCCACACTCTGATTATTTCAGGGCTTTATCTTCCATATATATGAAAGGGAAGACTCAGACTCAGAAATGCATTTTGGTCTGCAACCTTCAAGACCTTCTCTACCAGAAGAATTTATACCAGAAGAGGTCAGGCTAAATGATCTGCAAGAGTCCTTACAGGAGTCCAGTGGTTGATACCTCTCCAGAGGTAGACTTTAGTAACCCGGAGCCTGGTGACCATGCAGAGGGAAATTATAGGTTACTTATGAACAGGGTGATGGAGTACATGGGGTGGGCGAGACCCACACCCACTTTTGACCAAGATGACCTAACGGATATTTTAGATAAGGGACCTTAAGAAGACCCTATAGTTCCCTTCCATACAGCCTTGCAGAAAAAAGTAACCACACATTGGGAGACTCCAGAAGTAATTCCTGAGGTCAGTAAAAAACTTTCTGCAAAATATAGAACATGGGCTACAGACCCTCCTTATCTATCTAAACACTCGACTCCAGAGAGTCTAGTAGTCCAAGTAGCTACTTCATCAGGCAGACAATCAGCATACCCCACAATACCACAGGATTGTGACGACAAGAAATTTGACGCAGTGGCCAAGAAGGTCTTCATCAGGCAGACAATCAGCATACCTCACAATACCACAGGATTGTGACGACAAGAAATTTGACGCAGTGGCCAAGACGGTCTTCTCGGCATGCAGCATGGCTCTTATATCTGCTAATGCCACTTTCATGCTCACAAGATTCAGTCACACCCTTTGGGAGTGTGCTTGAATGGCGGCTGACCACCTCCCCGAAGGGGAAGAAAGAGACGGTTTCTTGAGCATTATCAAGGACGGGGGAGGGATGCGATGTGTGAGTCCCTCCAAACAGGTCTCTGTTGACAGCATCAGCAGACCCATGGTGGCTAGTACCACAATCCGCAGTTTTGCCTGGTTGCAGAAATCTGGCTTTGCTCCTGATGTGCAATACAGACTTCTGAATATGCCCTTTTACGGCACATATCTATTTGGTAAAAAAGCTGATGACTGTTTGGGGAAGTAGCAAACTTCCACAGCGCCAGTCAAATCCCTTGGAGCTGCAATTCGGCAAACTCCAAACTGCCCCACAGGTACGCCCTGGAGGGGTAGGTCCTTTCACTTTTACTCCAGTTTCAGAAAAGGCAGAGTACAGCCAGCACAAAAGGGCCAGAGACGATTCACCCGTGGTGGATGGGGCAAAGGTACCAAGTGTGCATCCGCAGGTGCTGCCTTGCCTTCAGCATCTTCGTCAGCCGCTCCAAAACCCTCTGAGGTCTTACTACACAAGATACCAGAAGGAGGCAGGTGAACCCAACATCTGACAGAATGGCAGACTATTACTTAAGATGCTTGGGCCTTGGAAACAGTTGCCCAAGGTTACTGCCTGCCTTTCCTACACACTCCTCAGTGTCATCCACCGGGAAACAACTCTTTGATGTTTCCAGACCCGCTCCTTATGCAGTAGACTTTGGACCTGCTAGAGAATGGTGCTATAGAACCAGTACCTGTAGCGGAGAAGAACAAGGGTTGGTACTCACCATATTTCCTCATTCCGAAAAAGGACGGAGGAATGAGTCCCATCTTGGATTTATGAGAATTGAACAAATTCCTCAGGAAAGACAAGTTCAAGATGGTTACCCTTTCTCAGATCCTTCAGGCCCTCCAACTTCAGGATTCTTTGGTATCTCTGGACCTTCAGGATGCTTACTTTCATGTGCCAAGCCATCTCAAGCACAGAAGGTACCTGTGGTTCGCCATTGGCAACTCTCACTATTAATTTTGGATTCTGCCATTTGGGCTGACCTCTGCCCGAGGGTTGTGGCAGCAAGTCTCAGGAGGCGGGGATTCATATCTACCCCTACCTGGACGACTGGTTGATCAGAGCAGTTTCCCGGAACAAGCTCAAGATCATCTGTATTATGTTTGCCACTCCCTCGAAAAGCTGGGCTTCTCCCTCAACTTCAAGAAGTCCCATATGATACCATCACAGAAACTCTAGTTTATTGGAGCAGTTCTGAACACATATCTGGGAAAAGCCTTGCCACTAGAGGTGAGAGCTCAAGATATTCTACAGATGGTGACCACATTTCAAAATGCCCAGCATCTGCCGGCCTTCGACTTTTTGAGGTTGCTCATCCTCATGGCATCCTGCATTTTTCTGGTGTCAGTGGCTCGCCTGAGAATGAGGTCTCTACAGTGGGCTCTAAGGACCCAATGGTCGCAGTTCTCAGGAAAGATGTCAGATCGCCTACAAATTCCGAACATAGTCACACAGGACCTTCAGTGGTGGGCCTGTCGGGAGAACATCTTGGAGGGAGAACCGTTTTGGCAACCATGGCCGGAGATAACAGTAGTGACAGACGCCTCACTCACGGGGTGGGGAGCCCATGCCAACGATTTGACCATCAGCGGTCATTGGTCTCCATCGGAGTCGAAACTACTGTTAGGCAGAAACCTGTGCAGTTCCCTCTGGGACCACTGCAAAATTAAGACTACAGGTGTTTGGCAGTAAACCCACTTGGTAGCAGTCTGTACCACACAGATTCACTTGGTAGCTGTGGCTGAGCAGTCCGACTTCCCTAAAGAAGAGTTAGGCAGTATACAGAGTATTCAGAATAGGTCAAAAGAACACAGTAGAACAAGTAAACACTGACCAGGGCTTGGTGTAAAAGAGATATCATTATTTATTTAAAACCACATCTGGAAAAACACACAGGCACTAATAGTAAGCAATTCAAAAACACGGTCACTAGAGGATATACACTCCCTTAGAAGAATATTAGACAAGTCTTAAGTAAAGCCCCACTTATTTTCAGACAGCGGTGAGCGCTTAACGCAGATGGCACTCTAATAATTCGTTTTAAAAGGGAGAGAAAAACAGAGAATAAATTGAAACAGATCCCAACACTTTTTCACGAACACAACAAGAGAGGAAGGCAAAGTAAAACCTTGAAGTTAGAGTTCAGTAGGCTGGATCCACTTTAAGAGGATCAAACGAAATGTGTCCAAGGTCACACGGTTGCAGTGCACAAAAGTCTTGAAAAGGTTCAAAAAGAGTTGGACCAAAGATAGGGACCAGTTAGAAGGTCAAGGCGGCCAGCCCAGTCCAGAAGGTTAAGGGGTTATTATTACCTTGTAGCAATCTTTAGAAAGGGAGGCCTGGCGGACACGGTACCTTAAAGTGGTGAGAATACTCCAGCGGGGGCAGTTGTTCCTGGCAGTGGATGCAAGTCGGTGCTTCGTCCGGGGGAAGAGAGGATCTCGTCGGGGAGGAAGACAGGAGTCCGTTGCACTGCCAGGGAAGAAACCAGCCGCAGAGTTTCTCAGGTAAAAGGAGCGGTCCTTGGGTTCGCGGTCCAGTGGTAAGTGGCTATCTGGTTGTCGGGGTGCTTGGCACGGGCAATTCGACCACAAGCCGGTCTGGGGTGCGAAGAGAAGAAGGTAAACTGGTTGTGCCCACCAGTCAGGGGAAGAAGCCTCTCCAGCCGGGAGATCTTCTCTGTCGCCGGGAAGTGGTAGTCGGTTCCGCAGGGCTCCACCGGTGGTGTCATCGTGGTAGGTCAGCTCAGCTTCTCCCTCGTCGGATTCTCAGGTCCTGTGGCGACTTCTGAAGTTCCAGTCCCCAAAGCCCTGCTTTTATGCAGCACACCCCCATTCACTCAGCCTAGCTGTCAATCAAACATGCTAAGTGGTGAGCCGGGCGGCTCACCACTTGGGCCAATCACACAAGAGTCCAGGGTGCCTAAACCCCCACCCACACCACCTGTGGTACCCAGACAGAGTGGCACCACTTTTGGAGGCTTCTGTGGAGAGGCCCGCCAAAAAGTTGAACAAAGGGCTCGCCTTGGGTTGGAGTCACAGAAGAGAACACAAACGCCATTTTAGAATCGAGTCCTGGCAAAAAATACCAACCGGCGAATTAATATTAAATAAACAAACCGGCGGTATGTTCGAGGCTATGAGAATTAAATAAAGTTGGTAGCCTCGAACAATGGTAAAATCCCATAGGGATATATTCGCGGTCGAATATAAAAAGTAGTATCCACTGCCACCAGCCAAAACACGATCAGGGGGGACGGAGAGTGCCCCCTCGACTAACAGACCCCGGGGCAATCGAATTGCCCCGACCAGTACGTCGACAATATGATGGTTTGTACTGGTTTCTGTTAATAATTTGGGACTAGTAAAGCCAATGGTGACTTTACATGCCCTGGGAGACAGTAGTCAGTCCCAGGGTATGGAGTCTATGGTGGGGTGTCACTATGACACCCCTGTGTCACTGCACGGAGGGTGCTGTGTAACACATAGTAAAAACACATGAGACCCTATGGAGTAAAGGACCCCATAACCCATAAAACACATTAACAGTCAAAGGAACACCATAAATCATGTCCAAGAGTGGGAGAAAAAGAGTCTCACTCTTGGCAGGAGAAAAAAACAAACTCCAGAAATCCAGCAAAGCTGCTGGGGGACTCACTAGGTTAGGAAATTCAGCCTAAAGAGAGAATTCTCCCTAACAACTACACATCAACCTATTAGAGCTGAGAGAAATCAGGCTAGCACTGAAAGCTTTCCTGCCATCAGTACAGGGAAAAAATGTTCCGATAATGACGAACTACACAGTGGCCATGCACTACCTCAACAAAAGAGGAGGTGTAGGGTCACTGCCACTGTGCAGAGAGGCAATGCAGTTCTGGTTCTGGCCAATTCGAGAATGAATTTCTCTATCAGCAGTTAACCTAGCCGGAGATAAGAACACCACGGCGGACGCTCTGAGCAGGCAGATCAGTCTCCCACGAGTGGGAACTAGCTCAGGAAGTCCTTCAAGAGATCTTCACCCTTTGGGGAACCCTTCACGTGGATCTGTTCGCAACGAGTCTCAACAGGAAATGCGAACGGTACTGCTCCAGGGAATTACCCCCGAGAGGAGCTCTAGGAGATGCGTTTGTGTTGGACTGGGAGTTTACGCTTCTATACGCCTTTCCTCCAGTCCCCGTCATTTCTCATGTAATAAGGAGGTTGAAAGGATTCTGGAACACATTGATCCTAATTGCCGCGGACTGGGCCAGGAGGTGTAACGCTCACCTGCTATCCACGGGGATTTCACTCAGCCTGTTCTGACCTCTTATGACCTCAAACACTTCCCTGGAGGCTATTCGACTGGAGACTGGGCCTGAAACACAGGATTGGTGGAGTTTACCTCCCTATTGTCTGTGTGCTTGAACTCCTTCTTCCCCGGGGTCCAACCCTTCCCTTTGATCCACAGCTCACCTTGTTTTCTTGGATAGTGTGCTCTCCATCCTGCTTTCAGCGCAGGGGCACGTTGATTGATGCAGGCTCATTGCTGCCTAGTTACTTCACTGGCAAGAGTCCGACAGGTAAGTATAATGAGTCTTTTGAACAGTTCTCTAACTTCGTTCCTTTCCTTCCTTAGATGATGGCCGGCGTCCGGGGATGGCGGCGTGCTGCTGAGATGAGTAGCGCTGAAGGTGAGAGAGCGATGCGCGATGCACCCCTTTCTTATTTGTATTGAACTGAGTTTTTTTCCTGTGTCTTTTAGGTGCCGCAACGTTTTCAGCGTGGATGCCGGTTATGAAGAACAAATGCGGTTAGTAAGCGCGGTATGCGTCGCCTCTAGATGTTTCCCCGCTAACCTGGAGTGTCTTTTCCCTCTTGCAGATGGATGAGAAGTTCCGGAGACAGAGTTCCCCCAGAGCGGCTGGGATTCAGGTAAGTGTTTGAAGCTCGTACAGTATTTAAAAATAAGCGAAGATTTGCAGAATGCTTACTAATGCCTTTTTTCTGTTCTTTTCCCTTTTCCTTAGGAAGCGGCATGCCGTGATGGGAATGACACCGCCTAAGATGCCTGCAGAACAGAAGGAGTGATGAATGATGGGCAGAAGCGCCGCAAGGTAAGGCTGTTCCTAACTGTGTTCTTGCAGGAGCTGAGCGCAGAAGAAAGATGCAGGCCTACTGGAGGCCGATCCGAACACGGTGAGTGTCACGCTGCAGATGCAGAAAACACAAAGCATGTTACTCACCCTGGGAATGGCTTAAACAGTCTCTGGGTATCCCAGGTGTCTCTGGGCTGAACCACACCCAAAGGACTAGACTGCACATGCAGTTCTGGGAACCGAAATATGTGGGGGCATCCACCTTGTCCATATCAATGCACTACAAGTCCAATCCCCAATGTTATCCTATGGGAGTGAGTGAGTCTGGTGCCACAAGCGCCAAGTCTGACTCCAAGTGGGTCTTTGGAGGGATGGAGAGGCCCTTGAGGGCCATGTAGGTGATCGTGGCCTGGCTCCAGCCTGACATCTTGGAGGGCTGGGGACATGAGGGGCAGGAATCATGACAGTGGACATGGTACCCAGATCTTCTAGACATGTCCATCTATCCTCTGATTCGTCTTCCACAAAGAGAGGATCTTCTCTCACGAGAGGAGGGTCAGGTTCTCCATCCGGATATCAGAACTCTCAACCTTCACGCAGGGTTTCTGAAAGGCTGAGATACAAAGATTGGGACCAAATCACTATACCGCTGCAGTTGGAACAAAATTCTGCAGCTGGTGTAGAGATAAGAAAATTGACCCTTTTTCATGCAACACACCGACAGTATTATGTTTCCTACTACACTTAGCAAATTCAGGACTAATACTCAGCACTATTAAGGGTTATCTCGCCGCGCTATCAATTTTCAAACGCACTGATGAGGAACCCTAATATTTTAAGATGCCTTTAGTCATTCAATTTCTAAAATGGTTGACTAATGTCTACCCCCCAACTCCTTTTCAAGTTCCCCTGTGCGACTTAAATCTAGTTCTAAAGTTTCTAATGGGCAATCCCTTTGAACCCCTACATTCCTGCCCATTAAGATTTCTAACTCTCAAAACAGTTTTCCTAGTGGCTATAACTTCTGCTAGAAGAGTCAGCGAACTGCAAGTTTTATCTTGCAATCCTCCACATACTATCTTACACAAGGATAAAGTAGTTCTTCAAGTGAAGCCTAATTTCCTCCCAAAGGTTGTGTCAGAATTTCATATTACGCAGGAAATAACATTACCTTCATTCTATCCTCCCCTTATCATGGGAAGAAGAGGAAAGACTATCCTAGAATGCTATAAATTGGCAGGGAAAGATCTTCCTCAACTTCTGAGGGCTCATTCAACCAGGGGTATTGCAGCTTTGTCAGCTCTCCAGAGGGTAGTTCCAATAAAAGACATCTGTGCAGCTTCCACATGGTCGTCTGTAAATACCTTTACCAAATTCTATAGTCTAGACTCATCTACTTGCCAAGAAACTAAATTTGGAAAAGCTGTATTGTACTCTGTGCACGCTTAAACCATACTAAATTTTACTTCCACCTCCTGTACACATTAGTGCTTTGGGCGTGATAAGGTATACGTGGGAGGACACAATCCATTCGAAGAACAAGTTACTTACCAACTGTAACGTTCTTTCGGCTGGATGTTCCTCCCAAGTATTCCTTATCACCCCTTGTTAGGAAATATTTCACAATTGTAGGTAATTTTCCTTCCATGTGGCAACCCCCAAACCTTTTGCTGTTGTTTTACATCCTGATCTAGACTTTGCCAGAGAAGCGCAGGCTTCCGCCGCACTCCTCTGGGCTTTCGCTCAATTCTTCTGGGGAAACGGACATGCCCTTAAGACAGTCAGTACTGGGAGACTTTGTTTCCCTTAGTCCTTTCCTCATGTTGCAGCTTTTGAGCAACATGAAACAAGAGTGCACCGTAACTTACATTACCGCGCTCTTGGGTCTCTAGTCATTCCACAGGCCCTAGAAACTCTCGCTGGACTTATTATGAAATGTGCAAGTGTGTCACGGATGGGACTGGTGGCAGCTATCTTTTCTTTGTGTTTTGAACCACTTTTTGCCATATTAACCGCGCTTCCCGCGTTTGGCCCAAATGGGTGGCCTGGCCTCCAAAATGGCCATGCCACGAGGTTCTTTGTCCTGTCCGCTGACCGTCTTGCCCCTTCACCTTCACCCAGTTCGGGCCGACCCGGGGGAGTCCTTATTTGGTCATGCACTTTCCTGCGAAACACAACGCTTTCGCGGGCTTCTGCATGCCGTGTGCGTGCCTCCAGGATGTGGGCTGGGATGTCTGTTCCCAATACACATCCTGGGTGCCAGAGAGTCTAGAGTGTCCTGAATGCCTGGGACCACCGTGGTCCGTGATAGGCCCACGTATGGTGTGAGTGTTTGTGACGGATCTCCCATTGGGCTCTCTCAGTTTTGGCGCGAAGGGAACTTTGGATAAGAGGAGGCTGAAAACCCCACTACTAGGTCGATCTCCTGAGTTTTCACGAACGAAGGATAAGGAGCCAAGAATCCTGCAACTAAGAAGCTGAGTCGAGGAATCGCTGGTGACCCGCTAAAGGTTTGGGACCCTGCACTGCTGTCTTCCTGCGAGACCACTCGGCCTCTGATCGAACGAGAAGGTCTGCAAAGGTGCTTCGACCCCTTAGAATAGTGGGAACAACTATTCTCGGCACCTTCACCAAATCCTGTACGTAAGCCTTCGGAAGCGTCCCTGGGCCATCCAGTGGACTGACCAGCCTACACAGGAACCTTGCTATGTCACCGCCGTCTGGCTTACTGCTAATTCCGTGTCCTCGGCACTCTCACACGATTCGTACACTTGGCGTTCCCAGGTCTGAAGTGAGACGTGTGCTTTGGGGCCAGAATACACGCGGTTGCCGAGTTGCCCTGCTGTGGTAACAAACCTCTGCGTGTTCGCTGCATCTGGGACACCCTCGACCCTGACTCCTGCTTTCGCGGAATCTACACAGGGTCGAGGCGTCCCTCTGATCGCATCTGAACCTGCCAGTACCGAAACTGAACCGGAGAAGCCTGGGTCTGCCTGCATCGGGGACCGGTGAGTAGTCAATACCCTAACCGGTCGCCCTCCCGCAGGAGCCTGTGGCTTTCCATCGCTGTTGTAAACAGCAAACCCTTTCCCGCACTCAAGCCCTGCTTCTGCCCCTAAGTGGAGGCCTTGCCTGAGTCTGGGGATTTGTTCAACATCTTTTCGTCCACCTTTCTGAACTGCCTGATTTCCTTGAAGAGACTCTCCTTTGCCCGTTGGCACCCGCGTGTGCCGGTACTTTTGAGCACAAGGCTCCACTCTTCGTAGGGCTCGAACTTCCTTCTAGTTAGGTGGCCTCTGATGTCGAACTGGGTCTAACGATTACTTGCACTGCCTGTTTTCCTCCCCATCTAGGTGGTCTGCATATTTCGTGCTTCTAACTCTTTAGACCCCTCGGTCTTGTATATATATTGTATTGATTGTGATGTGTTGGTTTACTGGAGTTTTACCGTGATTCTTTACTATGGTCGATGTTACAAAGGCCTTGTAATAAATGTGTCTATATTGTTAATATAACACCTGTCTGAAGTAATTTGTAAGCGTCCTTGCTTTGTGTGCTCATTGCAGGCTTTCAGTCACCCTCACCCCTCTTGAGACCTAGTCTTGACCGCCGCCATCTCTACCCTGATAGGTCTGGCTTGTCCAGCGGTTTCCGTTTTCCAAGAAACTAGGCTGGCCTTCTGAACCTCTGCCCCTCCAGGACAGAGTTTAGAAATCCATCTTAACACCATTCCCATCCTTCCTAGCAGTAAAACATCCCCTGTAGTTGCAGCCTATGCTCCGTCAAGGGTACTAACCATCTCATACTGGACAAACATAGCACTTCAAAACGGAACTGAGCAGCGGACGCTGCGCGTGACTTTTTATACATATGATGACGTCGACTGCGATATAGAGGCCTCCGAGGGACATCGACTCGAGGGACATCGACGCGCAGCGCCGTCTACTGAAAAAAGAATTCGGAGGCCAGCAAGCTGGAAATGAATATCAAAGATAAGGAATACGTGGGAGGACCATCCAGTCGATAGAACGTTACAGTTGGTACGTAACTTGTTCTTTTTAAACACTTATATAAAGCTGAGAAGAAAGGTGGTTGTCACAAATATTTGTTGCTTATTCATTTGGTATTTTGTAATGCGCTAATGCTGCAGTGCCAGATAACGTTCTTTCCAGCCCTATTCTTGCACGTTGTGACTGAATAACAAGGGCATGTGTATAAAATAACCAATCAAAGCTGAAAGGAGAAATAGTCTATAGCCATAACCCTCATGGATGTTTTGGCTATCTTTGTGAAAAATATCAATACTTATGAGGATGTTTAAATGTTCCAAAGACATTTTCATCACCCTGTGTAATAATCCCACAGGTTTACTTACATACAGGGGAGCCTGTGAGAAAATAATTGGCTTAGGCCTCATCTTGAGGGGATCATTTTAGTTAAAGTAACAATATTAACCCTATTGGTGTCAAGTCTTGACAAGACAACATGGTTCTATGTGAAAATGTCCCCTCGGAAAAAGTTGTCAGGTAGGCAATGTTTTTCCCTGCACCCCTGAAAGCCTTGAGCTCAGGGCCCTTTAGAAACGTGCATGCAATGGATGGGTTCACAGAATAACTCTGATTCCAAAAACACGAACCAACTCAGGAAGATGGCAAAGTACTGTTTATTAACAATTATCTAAAACAGGGAGTTACAACGAACATCAACGGACGTACGCTTGATTTCTTGCAATGATCTTTTTATAAAAACAAGATTATATACTCAAAATACGTCAGAGGTGACGTCATACTACGTGGCAAATAATGAAAAATCTACCGGGGATCAAGATATGCTTAAGGGGAACATCTAAGTATGTATTGTATCGGAACTAGGATTGTGATTGTCTGCCCATTGTCAGGTGGGAAATATATGCCTACCTCTAAAACATGCAATCTTCAAAAAACATCAAGTACATGGTTTCTGATTGGCTTCTCAAACTATAAAGTCCTTCGTTATATGAACTTCTAAAATTGGTTGGTATGCTTGTGCCATGTCTGGAACATTTGGTTCATTTAGCAGCACGTAAGCCCAGACCCAGGTGCATGGAGGTGAGTCTGACACTACCTCCCTACCCAATTATCTCTCAAGGTGTCTTTGTACTTGGCCTTGCAAAGTATCATTGTCTCTGGGAATACATGGGTGTGCAGGCACTCACTATCGTTGTTCTAGGACTCCGAGTTTGACTCCATTTTCATCCTTGGCTCACCTGACAGGAGACCACGATTTGGTCCATTTTGCAGCTTTTAAATGTCTTCAATTAATTAAACTTGCTACTCTCAGTGTTCTTCCTTTGCACCTTAACAAGGGATGATGCATCCTTTGTATGTTCGCTCCTTTCCAGAATAGATAGCTGACCTTGGCTGCTTCACTCTTGACTTCAGGCCAGGCAACCGCACCATGCAGATCCACAATTTCAGCTTATTCTTGCTGCAACACAATTCTCCCTTTCCCCTTCAGGGGTCTTGGCTTACTAAAATTCATGATACTGATGTCCAGCTTTTATATAATGGCGGCTTCACATGCATTCTATTCACTACATATAGCCAGCTTCTATGATGACTTAGTCTACCTTGCGTTTCGGCATTTGTACAGTTATTGAACGGTTGATTCTCTGCAGCACTTTGTGCACATGTAATCTTCTTTTTCATATTTAAGAGTTCACTCGATTCTTTACTTCGTCATTAGTTTCTGTAGGTTCCATATATCCTCTTTGTTCAGTATCCCGAGACATTGTTTATACTCTCTTATGACGTCGCAGACTTCTTTTCTAGCTCTTTTTATATTAAATCAGGGAGTTCCTCCCTCAGATTGTCATCTCTTCGGGGATACATTCGATAGGGTTGTCTCAATGGGTATATTCATTTGAATATACGCTGCGGTATTGACACATCTGCTGGTGTCAAACAAATATGGGATTCCAAAATATAAGAGGTAGGGGAGCGAGATTTTCTGCAGAGGCATGCAGCTGCTCCTCTACAACCTTCCCCCACATATTCTGTGAATGGTATGAATGACTTTTAACTCCAGTCCTGGAATATTTGGGTAAAGTTTTAGATTTTAATGGGAGTGCAGATTTGGGAACATGTTGCCACTTAGCAACCTTTTCACAGGCGACTTTATCACTGGTTCCCGACAACATGACTGTTTAAGATGCTTCGCTATGTACCATAGTCGGAATCCTCACAGTGTGAGATCTATTTTTGCCTTAGAATTCCTATATCAGGCAGACCCACTGGTCTAATGCTCCCTCCAAATTCTACAGTCCCACCCCACAATATGCTGCCCAAGAAACACACAGAGTTCTCAACATTTTTATTAATTTAAGTTAAGTTAATAAATTAAAGATGACCTCAAGATAAAGGTAGACTCGAGTTTTATGCAGGGGAGAACACTCCACAATGTTAAACAATCACAAACAGCTGTTTTATGAAAGTGAAATTGACCTGCATGCATTAATCATTAATCTCACTATTTCTTCCATGATCAATTCCATATTGAATCACCTTCAGGTCTTGCTGCATCATCTATGAGGCAGTCGCCCTCAATCCACCCAACTACCTCACAAAGAAACTCAGCATCTTTGCCGTCAATTTTCCCATAGGGTAAGTGTATAACATTTGCCCAAGTACACAGCCCAACAACTGTGTCAAGCTTGCGCAAGTTCCACACAACTCCTTCCTGACCACGTAAGCCGAATGGAAGTCGACCCTCCCTGGTTGCCAATAACAAGTAACCACAAGACAGCCAATGGGGGGGAAGTTGTGGATAGGAAAGGGGAGTTAGGGAAACCAGAAAGAGGGTTAGGAAATCTTGTTGGATAGGGAAGGGAGTTATAGGGAAAAGAGATCATAACAATACTGCTCAAACCTGCCTAGGTACAGTGACAAATGAAATCATAGACCTGACGTCCACTTCAACACACCTGCTGCTTTACCCCTTTGCCCTTCCTTAATCAAGGACCCCTGAAACTTGAGGATTATACCCTTTCGTATTTAAGGACTCCTGGCCTATAGATCGCATAATAGCACCTGGGTTATTAGCACAAACGATAACAACAAGTAAAGCACATTTAAGCACATCTACATTACGCCCTTTTGGGTAGGATTTCTTGGAAATTGGCAGGTTGAACAAATGGCAGCTTGAACAAACATAAGCATAAGCACATAGAGCGTTAGCTGCTGGAAGTTCAAAACACAATAAGTGTCTTCAGAAACTGCCCTCCGTTCATGTTGATTTCACAGAATTACGGAGGACTTGAATTGAACACACAAACATTGTACAAGAACCTATTTGATGCCTGGGGAGCATTCCCAGTACCTCTCCAGGCACTGTAGGAGGAGCAAGGTTCAGCGTCGCACTCCGCAACCAAGTTTCATGTTGCTCTGCTTCCATTTGCGAATGCAGAGAAAACTGCCTGCAGCACTTCCACGGGCGGCGGACCCAGCAGCCAGCCCCAAGGTGCAGCCAGCTACCCGCAGCACCTTCAATGTGCGGTAAACCGGGCCGCCAACAGAAAAGTCAGCCACTTCTGTCCTTGCCTCTGGCTACCTCCTGATCTCCTACTGTGGCGTTCCAGATACATGGCACTTGCTTGCATCCATATAAAATCACCAGCAAGTAGCACGGGCCAGGGTGGAGCTTAAGAAGGACTCTGCCTGACGCTGCACCACCAAGACCAATACACAGGATCATGAGAATTTGTGGTCCAAAATCAGTCCTGTGTCCCAACACACCACATCTCCAGGGCTTATATGACCATGTGTTGTGACTGCGGCTGCATAACCTAACATGCGACACCCCAGCTCCCCATTTCCTCACACGCTGAATGGATTTTGTCATATAAAGAATATAAAGAGGTTGGGCTCAAAGTGCTGTAAGGAAATCCTTTGTTGGTTTGGTATAAATCCATCCAGTAGGTGCCCATGCACCCAAAAGGTTAGCTATATCTCCCGTGATGCATTGCTGGTCCCAACTATTTTCATTTCTGAAAATTCACCATTGTGAAGTTTGAGATTCAAGACCTTAGTTACTTTTTGGAAACTGCCCTAACGTTATATAAGGGGTGTAAAATGGGCTGTTGTGAGGCAGGGTGGCATGTGATCTGGGTAAGCAAGGATGATGTTTGGGGCTTGGAGATAGTGTCTTTTTTTCAAGTGTTTTGTTGAGATATAGATCTGAATATTGAGTGGCAAAAGCTTAATTACTTCAAAACTAATATAGTGAGATGTGGCAAACCAGGTATTGCTAGTTAGGGGAAGAGGAGTATTTTAAGTACATTTAGGAAGCAATTCATGTTTTCAATATAAAACAAAATAACTGGGATCACTCCCTAAATAAACCTAAAATGCATTGGAGGGAAGTATTAGGGGGCTATTAGTGTTTGGAGGACTTGGATTTCTTTAAAAATATTTAATGAGCTTGATTAGTTTTAAAACAAAGCATGTAACAGAAGCAGGAGTGGTGCCGATGTATGTTTACATTAGCCTTTGTTTGGATTGGATATGTGTATGTTATGTGATTTAACATTGAAGATCTAGATTTTCACCATACGTCATCAGGGACGATCACTCCATTTCCACTATCTCTCTTTCTCGTCATGTTATCTAATTAATAATCCTGACCTAACCCCTACATCCCCCTTCCTCGTGTAGGTACCTAATTAGTCATTCAACCTTAACCCCTACATTCCTCTTCCTTATCCCGTCACTAAATAGAAATCTTACCTATACCCCCACATTCCTTATGGTCGTCCCAGTACCCAAAAGTAATCATACCTTTACCACCACATCCTTCTTGCTCCTTCCAGTACACAACAATAATCTTGCCTTTGCCCCCACATCCCTCTTGATCGACACAGTACCCAATAGTAATCTTACCTTTACCCTATATCCTTCTTCCTCGCCTCAGTACCCAATGGAACTCTTTTCTCCCTATATCCCTCGTTCTCATGACAGTGCTCAACTACCCCAGCTAAATCTTCCTCATCACAGCCCCCCACTTCACCACCTCACTCTTACTTATCACAGTCCTCCACTATCTCTATCTCACTCTATCTCACTCTTCCTTGTCACAATCTCCCACTGTCCTGGCCTCACTCTTCCTCATGACAGTCCCCCATTACTCCAACCTCAATGTTCCTTGTCACAACCCACCGACCACCCAACCTCACTTTTCCACCTCATAGACCCCAACAACATACACCTCACTCTTCCTCGTCACAGTCCTCCATTACTCCAACATCACTCTTCTTCATCAAAGTCATCCACTACCCCCACCTTATTTTCCTCATCAGAGACCCCCTCCACGTCTTGCTCACTCCTCCTCACCACAGTCCCCCATTACACCCGTCTCACTCTTCTCCTCAAAGTACCCCACTATGACATTAACTCTACATGTATAATTTCATTAAAAAAATGGATGGATGATAACTGTTTAAAGATAAATCCTGATAAGACAGTGGTCTTAATAATCAATGAAAAACCCAACGTCTGGTCCCCATAAATCTGCCCTGACAACTTGGGTAAATGCACTGACCCAAAACCAGCGGTGAAATGATTTCCACATGTTTTTATTATAGTAAGGTAACTGAGGCCTGCATTGCCTTATTTGACTTTCTACCACCTAATCTAAGTGCTGAACTCCCTGGTTTCCTCACAACATGACTTTAACAACAGTATTTATCTGGGACTCCAGAGCTCATCTATTCAACGATTGCAGAGTCCAGAATACTATGGCAAGAAGCCTTTTGTTATTTTCAAATACTTTATTTCGATCCAAACAATAGATCATAAAAGTCAAACACATATTTTACAGCATAACAAATCACACAATACAATGTAATAAGCAATTAAAACATTGGTAAAACACTGCAAAATGTGGCACTGTTACACCAAAGAACCCAGGCCACAAGTTTAAAAGCAAAAATATAAAAACCCTGATTTACTGATGACGGACTGATGATAAGGTGAAGTATTTACATCTCACCCTGCAAGCTTGGAGCAAGTAATTCCGCAAATAGTTGGTTGCCAGTTCACAATCCCCCGCCAAACAAAGGTTAAGTGCTACATCAATTCTTGTTATGCAGAACTGTTTAAATAGCGGGATTAGAAATCTTTTCCTGATGTGATAATACTTGGGACAAAACAAAATATAATGCACTGCACTTTCCAACTCGAATGGTCAAAAAGGGCAAGCTGCTGATGTGCTCTTATTCCAATGGTGCCTGACAACAGCTACGGGAAGAGTGCCAATAAGCAGTTTCATAAACAATGCTTTCATTGGATTCAATTTCATTCTGTCCAAATAATCTTCGAAACCAGGGTATTCTTTTCTGGGTTAATAGAGAGACAGACTGGCAGACCTTGCGAGCTTTGCTTGGGTTTCTCTCAGCCATTTGCTTTTGTAGCCTTTTTCTACTAATGCTTTCGGGTTCTCAGGGATAGTCTTCGGGCAAGACCAATAGTTCTCCAACTCCAAAGCGGTGAACTCGTTTTTGATAGCGGAGAACCAGGGAAGGTAAATTAGCTCCACCCGGCTGGGACAAAACATCTTTGACAGAATCTCTGTACTGGCTGAGGTTGTCGCTAGCCCAGAGTCTCACCCTATAAAATACCGGCCTCGAGCAACATAAGGAGCCAATGCTTTGCAAACCTAACTCACACTAGAGTGGGGCATTTTGGGTGTTTGCTGGCAAGCCCAGGGATGCTTTAAGAAACTTCTTCTCAATTACCTGAACCGTGTCTGAATTATAGAACACCACAACTCGGCCCCATAGAGGGCAGCCTGTCTGGCCTGACACTTGTGTTCACATTTCTGCGGCTTTACGTACCCTACACTGGCTATCAATACATAAACATATTAAATTCAAAAGCCTCTGCCTCATATTTTAAAAGCTTTCAACACCATTTCTTAACACCTCTCTCTAGTAAACTGAAACTACATACAACCCTGAGACCCCTTAGATTAAACTTGGACAGACATATAATCATTACAAATATCGCACCGAGCAAATAGGAGGTTGCTCTTTGACAGTTCCAGCAGTCAAAAAAATTGAATGCTCTCCCACTTTGCTTATGCATGGAGACCAAATTACTTAGCTTTCGGAAATCCCTAAAAACATAACTGTTAAATTAAACCCAACATAGGGTTTAATTTAACATACACTCTGCCCTTGTGCGTAGGTGTGATCCCCTTGTTCTTCCAACTTCATTCTTCCACGTGACTGGAGACCATGGAATTGAGCATTAAAGTGTATTAAAATACTATTTTCTAATAGTCCTCTGATGTCTTATGTTTTGATCAAGCCTTCTGAACAGGAGTTTCCGTTCTTTCACACAAATTGTATCCAATGTCAGTTCACTCCAGCTTGATAAGACCTTGGCTTCTTAGGATCATCTAACTCCTTCTGCTGAGATTCATTTTGTAATTCAATTTGCTTTTTAACTGCAACACACTGAAATGAGGCCTTCTTGGTAATGTCCAGCACTGCTTATAATGTGTAGTCCAAACATCCATAGTTCACTCACTATATATGTATACTTTGGCGCTTGCCGCAATCTATTTACTACATAGCTAGCCTCAAGATGACTTTGTCTGCTTGGGCTTTTTTTGCATCTGTACACGTATAAACTAGCTTAATATCTTCATCTGGTTCTGTAGCATAAGCTTTTTCACCTTGATCCCAAGATGTCACTTATCCTTGATACTTTCTTGATGCCTTATAGAATATCTACATTCTCTGGTCTCTGCATCTCTTCTATAGATTTCAGCTCCATTCTCTGTGACGTCATCATTCATCTTTGCCATTTTTCTGCTCTGCTTCTTCAGGAATCTCATTCAAATGGCCATCATATTTTCTTGCACGCAGGCACGGTTTTCTCAATGGGTACTTTGCCTCCCAGATCTTCTTAGGTATTGGTACTTTCACTGGTACTGCCCAGAGTCCATACTCTGCTCTTTGTCTGTTCAACTGCTCCGTGTTTGTCTCATACTCTGGTTTCCAAAAGACAGGTAAAATGGGCGGGGCGGTTGGAGTAGGGGTACTTGGCTCCTCCTCTGCACTCCCCCCTCTGGGCGATTCATCTACCACTTTCTCATCATCCTTTATATCCAGACACCCTTTTCTGAAAAATAGCTTTTTAGGGACCCATATCTTTATGACTCCTTTCAGGCATCCTACTGATTTCACATGCTCATCCTTATTCCATGTCATGAGCATGCATTGTCCACTTGGACTGCAATAGATCCATCTTCCCACATACTTCTTATGGTTTTTTGGATAGAGGAACTTTGTTCCTTTAGGTGCATAAATACTGGCCTTCACAAAGTCTCTGATTTCTTCATCTGTCAGGTCTCCTGCTTTCCAACCTGGCTCAACATTGATCATGATCTTCATCCCTATGGCTTTCTTTGTGTCTTCTTGCACTGTGAGATTATTATCTTGATCACACAGAATCCAAGCAACACCAACACTATCAGGGCTCCAAGAAACTTGAACATGTCTGCCATCCATTGTGGAACCCAAGAAAATAGCAATCCAAACCAGCAAATATCAGCAATGTCTTCCACTTTGTCTATCATCTGGCCATGTAGTTTCGTCAGCATGTCTATGGCCTCTGTCAAGGTTCCATACTCGTAATCATGAGAAGGTATAAATGTGCAACATGATTCTCCAATTTCTGCACAAACACCTCCACCCATAGCCGTGATCATGTCCAAGACGTATCTATTCTGGAGAGTCATGAGTTTTATGGCTCTCGTCTCTTCTCTGATTACATTGAGTCCCTTTATTGTAGTGTTAATTGTCTGCAGCAATTCCCACCTGGTTATCTGTAACCACTTGGTGTTTTCTCCGACCTGGATTCTCGGCATGCAGATCAACGTGAACACCGAAGAAGTCTGGCTAAACACTCTGTGCTCATACGGGATACAGTCAAAAGCTTCTATTGATTTGGCTGAGAAATTGTTCTCTCTCTTCATCCTCTTTATCAGCTCCAAAGATCTCTTCTTCCTCTGGTGAGCATCTGCTTTTGGAAAACTGTCAAGATTCAGATCACTCTTTGGAATCATTAATGCTGGAACATGTAAATTCACCAGTGTGCATATTCCTCCCCAGTCTTTAGGTAACTTCATGTATGCCTTGGATCCACAAGCCCAGTAATGATCCATGATGACTGCTGTTGCATGCACCATTCCTCGAACATCAAATATTTGACCACAGTTCTGATTCTCTCCAACTTTGCTTATGCCAGCTTTGAACTTTTCAATGGCACTATCTGCAAGGGTCCTCCTCTGTCTTTGACCCAAATCGATATCTCAGAAAGTCTTAGAAAGTCTTGGCCATAATGACTTGCAGCCGTTCTGCACTATGTCAATGGCAGGTTTGTAACAGCCAGGCTCTGCAGATTACTACTGCTTCTTCCCATCCGTCTGGTGATAACACTGATCCCCAGATCTGCATTTGTCCTCTGTTCTTCCATCTTCAAATGTCTTCTGCAGATTCTCCTGGTCTCTCCAGTTTTCTGTTTACCTCCCATCTGATTCCAGCTCCCTTTACTGCAGGCTTCTCGAATCTGATCACATGATTCTTAGTATGGGCTCTGTTTCTTGTCTTTGTGTCTTGGATATAGTCATCTTCATCTGGATCTGTCCATTTAGTTGCCCGTTTGAGGGAGGCATCTCGATCTATGAATTGGCCTAGTTTTGCAAAGTGCTATGTGCAAAAGACAGTGAGATGTATGGACATCTATTTTGATAGCTATGAAGATTTTCGACTTCCCCATGCTGTATGGCAGGGGTGCACATACAAAGCATTCCTCCTTTGAAGGTCTTTTCCAAACTTCCTTCATATGTTGATACCATATGTTATTTCCCAAGTGTGCCGTGCTGTCCAGTTAATCATTTAATTTATAATTATCTTCCTGGGTGCATCTTTTAGGCCTCATTCATTTCATGTGAGCTTCTATAATCATATCATGAAGTGTACCGGCGCAGCCTCTTCCAGCTGGCTTTATTACAGGAACATCCATCAGTGCTCTCTGTATAGCAGAAGTTTCAGAAAGTTTCATCCTCTCAACATACCCTTTAGGCATAAAAATGTCTCGCAAAATATCCATGCGTGACTGTCTTTTGGGGATTATCTTTGGGTCATTTAATACTGGACCAGGTGTATTTGCATGTATTACTGGTGTAGGCCCACCCTCTAACAACCCTTTGTCTTGACTTTCTTGCCAAGACTGTCTCTGGGGTCCAAAAAGAGTTTCTAAGACACCTTTTGTATATGAATGATTAGTAATGGCGCTTATCTCAGGCAATTTGTCATCTTTCTTTGGGAAAGGAATGACTACATAGGGTCTGGGCTGCCCAGTAGTTGCCACATTTACTTTGTCCATCTGCTTACGAGCATGCACAGGAGTCTTAGCTCCATTTGAACCAATGTAGATTGCTTTGCGTATAGTGAGTGAAATCAGTAGGATTATGAACACAATGCAAGTGTAAATAATAACACAGAGATAAGTTTCTTTACAACTTTCGTGGACACCGTGGACATCTCTCTGTGTAAGGCATAAATATGCTACTATTGATGCTGCCCATCTTTATTACCTAAGGAAGAAAAAATACAAACTTTAATGCATCAGCATTTTGAACTGCCTCTGGAAGCTGCTCTCTTGACTCAGCAATTTGTCCTCAATCAGCTATCCGCTTACTGGATGATAACAAATTATTTTACTGTATTTCTGGAACCAGTCTTTCACCAGCCGAAATGTAGATGCCTCCAGTATGAAAAACCGACCTCAGTAAGTCTAAATAAGCTCAATGACATATATCAGCTCCCAGTCTATGCCTCAAATCTGCTTTAGCCCAGACGACATGTTGAATTTCTTTCTTTATCAGCAACCTCTTGATCTGTCCCTCGAAAGAATGTTTCACACTGATCTGTGAGTACAATCAGAATATATGCTTGCTTGGATTACAATACCTTCCAAGGTAACATTCAAGTGTGCAGTGTTTCTAGGATCCCTTAGAAAGGTGAGTACATTAGTGTGCCTTCCAACAAGATGTGGGTATTCCTCAATCAGACGAAAGAGCACCACACTGACTAGTCTATGAGATGCATCCGTTGATAGGGGCATATGTCCTCACTGTACTCTGGCAACTGCACAATTTGTTAAGTGATAACTACAAGCAATCTTCTTATAACTGGGCCATTCTTGGGATCTTGTAAGAAAGCAGGAATGCAATTAGTTCTCCCCAACAGAGAAGCAAGTACAAGCATCGGGGGAGAACCACAGTACGTGCGGATAAGATCTATGACGAGGAAGAAGGGCGCAGAAGCTGTCCACTAAAGAAAAAGAGTTAATTGGACTGTGGCTTGTTTCAAATACTCTGTGCAGTCATTACAGGGTAGAGGAAAAATATTTGTTCTTAAAGCCACAGAGAAGCTTGTTAAAAAAAAACTTTGGACTGAGGTGTGCTTAAGCCTTGATAAGAAGAGAAGTATGCCAGATTCCGATGATCGTGGTTACTGTAATTGGAAGAGGGTATAGTACCCTGATTCATTTCAAACTGAGCTCCTGTTTTGATTTACCTATGGTGTCACCCAGTGATGACCTTTCTTGGCTGGTTCTTACTTATTTCGAGTTGGTGTTGCGCTCTTTCCCTTCACTGGTGGGTAATTCTTGAGATTCAGTTGTTGAAGCATCTCATTCTGTGTTCTGTACTGCCCTACACCCTTGCCGCTGCAGCTGTCCTGAAATGACAGAGATACTTGTCATACAGTTCAAATAGTCACGCAATTCTATTCATAGCAAATTTGCAGTTGGTTAAGCATCACTTCTAACTCTGGATGGAGGCATTAGGGGTTTCCTCATTCGGCTCACCATCACTATCGGGCGTGAGATGGTAGTCAGAACACGGTTGGTTCCTTAATGAATATGATGCCAGTGGTAGGCAATGCAACCACCATTTCTTCAAAATGAGCTTCAATTGTGTTATTCTTACCTTGAGAAGGCCGTTGAGTCTCTCACATGTCCCATTTCCTTGTGGATGATACACCGAATAAAACTTGTGCTTTATACCAAGCAACAAACTGATCTGTTCAAATGTTTGATTCACAAAATGTGGGCAATTGTCTGACCTCATTAGCCCACATACTCCACTTCTAGGAATTACTTCCCCCACTAAGAATTTTGCTGTGCAGGTGGAATCTGGGTGTGTACAGGGACCTGCTTCAATCCACCTTGAAAAGGGACAGACTACTACGATCAGGTATCTAAATCCATTACATACGTGTATCATGTCAGCATAGTCGATATGCAAATGCTGAAAAGGGTCATTACATCTCTGAATAATTCCCCTAACTGTGCGCAGTGAATGCCCAGCCGTGCATTTTTGGCACACAAGACAATTCACTACACAAAATGCAACATGCTCTAATAGATTTGGTACAAAGCAATCTTCAGCAAAAGTTGCAGCAAGATTCTGAAATTACGCGCACAAAAACGCTCAGTTCTCACTGCATGGCAAACGAAACCCAATGACGACACCAAACTCACTTTTAAAAACATCGCCAAACAATATAAGTCCGCCATCATCACAGCCAAAGCGAACTCCTTCAACGCTAGGATAGCCAACGCAAAATCTGGATCCAAAGAAATCGTCACCATCTTTAGAGAACTCGAGATGCTCACTTCGCCAACCAACCCCATAATCAAAGACAAAGAATGGTGCAATGACATTCAAGAAGCCATGCTTAACAAACTGAACACCCTCCAAGACAAAATCATCAGCCACCAAAAAACACTAACACTGCAGCTCTCCAACCTTCACCAGAACCCTCAAACTTAAATTCCAGCCTTCTCTTTTCAAGAGATATCAGAAGGAGAAATCCTCACCCTACTAAATTCAATCAAGCCCTCCAACTGCAAGGCGGACTCATGCCCTGCCCAGCTCATCAAGGACAGCGCCACCACTCTAGCGCCGTTCTTCACTGCCTTCATCAACGCCTCCTTCCAATCTAACCAAGTGCCCTCCTGTCTTAAAGAAGCCTGGGTGCGCCCATTGCTGAAGAAACCCACACTTGATCCTAAATCACCGAAAAACTATAGGCCCATCACGACAGTCCCCTTTCTATTGAAGATTCTGTATAAAGCAGCTTACACCCAAGTCCAAAAATACTTAGAAACGCACCATCTGCTCGGCCTCCGACAGGCTTTCGAACTAACAATGGCGCAAACCAGCCCTACTTCTACTCCTTGACCTCTCAGCGGCTTTCGATCTGGTGGACCACGAGACCCTCTGCCACAACCTCTCAACTGCTGGTAACTTCTCTCCTAATGCCACTGCATGAATTGCATCCTTTCTTAGTGGGAGAGCAATGAAAGTCTTCTCAGACCAAGCCTGCGCACACCCACATCTAATCAAGTGCGGAGTTCCTCAAGGGTCCTGCATCTCGCCCACCCTGTACAACCTCTTCACGAGATCCCTATTCAAATACCTCGATCTGATGGGCATTTCATACACAAACTATGCCGATGATACGCAGGTCCTCATTTCTTTGTCAGGGGACTACGATCATTGGCTCTCCAGCCACAATAAAAAAATGGGTCCCCAATACGACTCCTTTCTCATAGATGTCTCTCGTATTCCCGTATCCCAGTCAGTCAAAACACTAGGAGTTTACCTAGACTCGAACCTCACCATGACAAGACAGGTGAATGCTATTTCATCTGCCGCAGCCTACTACTCAAATCTCATAACTGCTGCAAGGCCATTCCTAACGCAACAAAACGCTCTCACCATTGCTCGAGCAATCATAGGATCCCGCCTAGACTACTGCAACGCACTCCTATTAGGCACCTCAGCAAAGAACATCAAAAAACTTCAAACAGTGCAGAACAATGCCCTCAGAGCGGCCGCAGGGATTTCCAAGAGAGATCACATCTCGGACACCAGAAAATCTGTCCACTGGCTGCCCGTTAAAGAACGCATCCTTTTCAAGTCCCTTTCATTGACCCACAAGTGTCGCCACGACACAGCACCTCGCTACTTGTCGCAAAGTTTCTCTGCGCCCACGTCAAACAGATTGGCGAGATCTCACCAAACTAACTGCCTCGCCATTCCCAAAAGCTTCAGGATTAGAGCTGGAGGCTCCAGCTTCCCAGTTCTAGCGGCGACTAACTGGAATCTGCTTCCTCCATCCATTAGAGGCATTGAATCCCACATAGCCTTCAGAAAAACATTAAAAACCCTGCTGTTCATTTAGCCATGTGCTCTGTACGCCTACATACAAGATCATAACATGCTAGATCATAACCAGTGTTAACCACGCTGGTTACAATGTGTAATTCATAAAGCTGTGTAACACTGTCTGTAACAATGTAGACCCACCGACCCATGTGACTAAGTCACATTCTTGAAACGGCGCTGCGATGCCTCTGGGCTGCCAGGCGCTTTACAAATATAAAAATAAATAAATAAATAAATTCTCCCTTGTTCTGTGTGCGGGATGGTGTAGGTGTTCCAGCATCACCCCTAATAAGGCTACAGGCATCACCGGCAACAAAGGTCTTATATATGAGCTGTAGTCAAAGCCCAATGCCCTGATGTAATTACATAATCCCAAAAATCTCTGCATGTCTTTTATCGTGCGTGTCTTTGACTTTTCAAAATAGCCTCAGCTCTTTCAGGGGTAACCTTCTTTCCTTCATGCGAAATCAATTAGTTTATGTATAGCTCTTCTTGTTGACAATATTGTAACTTTTCTTTGTCAACTTTATATCTTTTATCAGCGAGTATAATCATCAGCTGAACAGAATCGCGTCTGCACTCTTCCTCTGAGGTTCTGCAAACTAAAATGTTGTCTACATATTGCAACACAACACTTTCTACAGCGATATTGCTTAAGTCCATCTGAAGGACTCTATTGAAAACTGATGGGGACTCACAATACCCTTGTGGTAAATGAGTACTTTTCAGACGTGTTTGTCTAAAGGTAAATGACGTCAGATCCTGCAAGTCTTTGTGCAATGGGATTGAGAAAAACACGTTTTTTAAGTCAATCACTGTGAAACATCGTGCTTCAATAGGTATATCAAAACTAGAGCAAACTCGGCTTCTACAATCTGGTTTATCGCCCTGAGATCTTGAATTAGTCTCCAAGACCCCCATTTCTCTTTTTTTACAGGATAGATTGCCGTTTTACATGGTGACTCTGACTTCACTAGAATACCCTGATCCATCATGGCGGAAATTGTCATAAAAATACCTTCATTTTAGACATAGGATACTGTTGTGCTTGAGATAAAATTTCTCCTGGTTTCAATTTAATCACCACTTCTCCAACCTCCTTCAGTAGCCCTCCGTCATAGGGGCCAGTGGTCCATAATGAAACTGGTACTCTTGCCTTGTCTTCATCAAAATACTCGTGACACCTTTGTGCTATCATCATCTTCTGGGGAACTTCTCTTTTAATTGCTCTCACCCAGTTAGTGATATCTATGTTATACATTACTTCGTCATCAGATGGATTATCTCCAAACAGATCCTCATCAGTGACGTCAGTCAATCTGTAACCCTCCCCAATGGCGATTACTGTGCACCATTGTCTGCCTTTATCATCATAACATCAAGCAAAATCATTTCTCCTCGCAATATGGCTGCTTGTAGCTTTAAGGGAAAGACTCGTCCCTCCTCTTCAAGCATATGTATTCTTGGTCTGAACAGAAATTCGTTGGGTGTTCTCATTGCTCTGCCTGCTAGGCCTGGTCCCCGTGACAACAGAATGCATACTCCATAATGGAAAACCTCTAGTTCGAACGGTATTGCTCTGGCAGCTATCTGTCCTGAAAAAGCCATGATAATTTCAAACACGTTTAAATAATGCATTCCTGGCATTGAACACACTATGCCTTCATCAGTAAAGAGATGGTCATATTTAACTTTGTCATCAAATCTCGACCCAATATATTGACATCTGTTTGCCTTGAATATAGCAGTGGCACCTTCATGTCACATTCTCCTATAGAGACTGGTAATGCTTCAGTGAAAGGAACTCTGCTTGTAGCTCCTGTGAATCCCTGGGTATTCATGGCATTGCCAGACATTGAAAATGTTCACTCTCGTATACATGAGCGTGTTGCACCCATGTCTACTAAAAACGAAAAACATGTGCCTCCTATAGTGACGTCTATACCCGGTTCCTCGTGAGGATTTGGCTTCATGGATAGTATTGAACACATCAGGTCTCCCAGTGAGCTGTCCTATTGTGGGTACAGCCTCATTCTGTTACCTGTAAAAGGATTCCTTCCATCGACAGAGACACCCCTTACTCCAGGAGTTATTAACTGTCCTGTGCTTGTGTTTTGCTGAAGCTGCATAGGTGGCTGCTGCAACTGTCCTTGTGGTGGATTAACTGCTACCTGCTGTGGTTGCAAGACTTGCAGCACTCTCTGCGCTTGCTGCTGCATGGTTTGATTCGGAGCAAATCCATCTCAATTCTGCTGCGAATATGCAGGCAGATTTGACATCCCCCCTCTCAAAAACTGGCCATGTTGCACTAACCCTTGACTTCTACACATGCAAGCAAAGTGCCCTGTCATTCCACAAGTTCAACATATAGGCGGTGGTTCCCCAACCTGCCCATTTTGCATATTATGATTACCATTCTGCATATTCTGAAACCCACCTTGGTTATTCTGAAAGCTTCCCTGATTATTCTGCCAATTTACTTGATTACCTTGCCAACCTCGTCCTCAGAATCCTCTTCCCTGTGGAGTAAATCCACTATTGTTTTGATCAAACTGCCTTTGATTATTCACCTGCGGCATGTTCACTGTTTGCTGAGAATTGGATCCATCTGCACTCGTCAACATTGCCCCTTCAATGGCATACTTGGACAATTTGCACTCTTCGCCCTTCTTAATATCGTCCTTTTTGCAATTCTTTTCCTGAAGGAGTCTGCATTAATGCACAATGGGCAGCTGAATTTCTGACCACAGTTTTGCTTCTTTACCCACTTTACCCACTAATTTCTTGAGCTGCTTTTGTACTGGCTCGGGCAGCCCCTGGCATGATATATGATAGAATACCGGTATAGATTTTCCCCAAGATTCGTGCGTTTCCAAACTCCATGCCTCCTGAACATTTTGAATGTAAACAAGCGGGTCATCCCCGTCCTGCATCTTTTTCGTCATTATAGCTCCCATATCGGACGTGTCCGGATACAGTACTCTAAGCGCTTTCCAGACTGCCGCCTTCAGTTATTGAATGGTGCTCCATTGTGAGCAGTGTTGACTGTAGTCATACCAGGGTACCCTGCCCTTGTCCACACGTCATCAGCTCTCTCACCAAGTATGGCGATTAGGAGACCCTTAATGTCCCATATAGCCAATGTGTTTCCTCCTGTCATTTTTTCTAACTCATGTATCCATTTCCCAGCACCAAAAGTTAAACCCGGGAGTTTACACCTTAGATTATCTCTATCCATTTGAGGCCATGGTATATACTGTGGTCTCGTTCCTCCTTTCTCTAACAAGGGAAACTGTGAAGCCCCAAACTCATTCTCATCTCTCATCATTTGTCTGTCCACCGCAGGGACGATATTCCTGCATCGCCTTCTTCCTGGCAATGATCTTAATCTGCTTACATAAGGCGGCGACTCCCCGCTCTCACCATGGAGTTGCCCTTTAGGTCTGTCTGACTGTGTCAATGGTTCTGACGCCCTAAGTATAGGTGCATTTAAATCCGACCATCTTACTTCCTTATCCATAGGAAAGCATCCCTGAGGACCACATGCATCATCTCTCTCTTCCCCATGGAAGGTTTCCCTGTCTTCGTCTGACATTTCTTGTGCCCAACTCGTGCAACTTCTCTCTTCGTCATCTCTGTTTAGAGTTAATCTATCTAGAGACAGCTTCTTATGCTTCCTACTACATGAGGCTTCCTCTGTGTCATACAACTGAGTGCTCTCAAACCGATAATTTTTTCCCTTCCCCCTTAGCTCTGTCTGCGCTCTCATTTTTGATCTGTGTGATCCGACCACGGCTTCTTTTACTGTGACGGAAAAGTTTGCATGGGAAATGCACAAACAGAAAATGTACATTTCCCATGTGAACATATTATTAAAAAGACTACAAAACCCCCAGCCACACCCACAACACACCCACAATACACACCCAACACACCCCCACCCACACCCCCAACAAACCCCCACGCACACCCTACTTACCTTGCATCAGTCCCCTTTCACTTCATGCTATAATTTATCGATCGCTTCCCCAATGCTCCTAGAGTGAAACTCGTCTTCTAGATTTGCTCTGGACGGGCCTGGTAATGACTCTTCTGGAAAGAATTCCTCTATATCCTCGCATGCTACTTGTGGATTAGGATCTCTTACTTCCTTTTCCAGGCGATCAAGATCGCATGCTCTCTGCTTTCTTTTGCGTTTCATATCATCATAAAATTCTCTTTGCTTTCTTGCTTCCTCTCTTACTCTGTCTTCCTCTTTTTTCTTCATATACCTTCTCTCATTTGCCCCTTTGTATCTTCTAATCCCTTCGTCTCTGTATTCTTTTCTCTCTCATCTTTTGCTCTTCCTCTTCTATTCTTTTTCTTGCTAGTCTTTTCTGCTCATCAATTGTTCTTTGTTTATTGTCACGTTTCCTTTGCTCCTCTGCTCTCTCGTCTCTGTCTAGCTTTCCTTTTTGCCCCTTCATCTTTCAATCGTTCCTCCCTTTCTTTATCTTTTTTATCTTGCTTGCCTTGATCTTCTCTTTGTCTTACATCCTCAATGCTTTTACCATCGAGTTTAAGCAAAATCTGACCACCTATCCATTTGTTCTGTAAGAGCGCTATCTCATCAGCTTTATCTCTTTCTCCTTTACATCTCTTTATTTCTCTTTCTATATCTAGAGACATACTTGCCCGATCGCTTCTTTCCTTATCGCGTCTCTCCTTGTCCCTCAGGAGCTTAGAGATTACATCTTTCTCATTATTTTCCTCTGGGTTCTCATCACTACTTTGCGTAGGTTACTCATATGCCGGGTTGCTATACCTTGCTGCTGCTTTAAGCTCCCTCAATGGGTTTTACCCATCATATTTCTTATCCTCGTCTTTTATTTCAGATGGGGGGAGTGGAGCAGAGGCCTCTTCTCACCCCTCTTTGCGTACATTAAGTATCCAGTCAATAGGAGGCAGCTCATCTCACTCCTGGTACATTTTCCAGAGCTCTAAGCTCGCTAGACGCTTGTCTAGCTTCTTCCCAGTATATGCTGCATGCAAATATGTCATCATATGCTGCAGGACTGCCTTCGATAGTGATCCTCCTTGCAGTCTGCGGTTCCTTTAACCCATTCCGCACTATACTGTCTAAGCTTAGGTGCATGTTTTGGCAATTGCTTGCAGAGGTGCACAAGTGGAGTAACATCCTCCATCCTTAACCCTTCACTCTTAACTTGTAAATGCTTGCTTGCTTTAATCACAGATTTAAAAGTATGTTTCAGAAAAACAACACAATATGAGCGAGCACCAATCGTCGCAGGCTCCAATACCTTTGGTCACAGTTATTACTTTAATCTTGCTAAAAACAGCCATCAAGTATAATAAAAATCAATCAATTTCTTTTTCAACTTGGTGCTTCTCTATTTATCATCAATTTTCTTCAATTATGACGTCATCATCAATACATAGATACATAAAGCAAACGGACAAACAGACATACTCAACCGGTTACATATATCTATCTCCACAGCCCTTCTCTGGGATCTGTCTTGTCCTCTAAAAATGCTCCTCGCAGAACTTAAATCAATCTCTTTAGGACTGTCAAAAAAGTTTTCATCGAATGCATTTTTTTGTATTTCTTTTTGGTGGGGTTACCCCCCCAACCCCTGTTTCTTACCCTTTGAAACCCACCCCAACGATAATTAACCCTTTACCCTACACATATATGCATTCGATGCATATTTCTCATTGGAAACTCTTTTGATGGAAAGTTTGGATACCGTCACACACCACCCCACCTCATGCTTCCTCTTCAAAGTCTGTCACTACCCCACCTCAATATTCCTCTTCACAGTCCCCCATTACGCCCATGCCACTTCTTCATCACAGTTCCCCATTACTCCCACCTCACTCTTCCACATCACAGTCCCCTTTTAATCCCACCTCACTCTTCCTCGCAACAGTCCCCCACTCCAGGGTCATTCTCCAACAGTCCCAGTACCCCATCAGTAATCCTTCCTTTAGCTTCATCACTCTTCTTTGTCCCAGTACTACACTGGTCATCTTTTGAATTACCCCCACATCCCTCTTCCTAATTCCAGTACCCCAATAGTAATCCATTGAATTACACCACCTCCCTCTTTCTCAACACAGTAAATCATTAGAAATCCATTGGAATCTGGTGGACAAATAAAGGTTGAAATACTTGATAAACCCAATGTTGTGTAGCTGAAGAACACACATTGGTAACTACTTATGACATCAGTTACGTTATTTAAAAAAGGCAGAATTACAGGTGGTTGGCGATATAGCATAACAAAACCCTTTCAATTCAGTGAGAAAACTTTAGTTAAAGGTCAGTTAAGGTGAAGTGGTTCAGTGCAACAAAACCCTTGAAATGCTGTGAAACAAACTTTGGTTGAAGTGACGTTAAGGTGCCGATGTAATCCAACAAAACCCCTGAAATTCAGCAGTTGTAAGCTGCAACGCCTTTAATATTTGGTCCCCATTGTGTAAAGTCTAAGCACACTGATGATATCACAAATGACATCCTGAAACCTGTCCTTAACCTCCCAATTCCCAATCCGAGCATTTGAACACTCATCACCAGGCAGCGTCAGCCATTATCGCGGTGGTCCGGACCTCACACACTTCCAAACATGACTTTCTCCAAGTCTCCCCGAAAATGTGGTTACGGTCGACAGGACACAGCCCTCTTCCACAGCTGTATATTTAAATCTAGGTGCATTGTCCCACTACTGTATATTTAAGATTTTGGTGCATTTTCCCAGTACTATGAGTTTTGAATAGGTACATTTTCCCACTACTGTGTGTATAGAATCTGGATGCATTTCCCCACTACTGTGAGTTTTGAATCTGGATGCATTTCCCCACTACTGTGATTTTTGAATCTAGGTTCAGTTTGCAACTACTGTGAGTTTTGCATCTGGGGGCATTTATCCACTACTGTATATTTTAAATCTAGGTGCATTTTCCCACTACTGTGAGTTTCAATCTAGGTGCATCTTTCCACTACTGTGAGTTCGAATCTAGGTGCATTTTCTTCATGGGTTGCCTCTACTGGAGCCTGCCCAGCCCAGCTAAGCATTATCGTGGGGAACATTTTGGAATGTATTTGAGGTTATAGCACAGATGCAAAATACCCTGTCTTTTATAACGGTCCAGAAATATTTGCCAATCATAATAATGATTTGTTTAAATCTTCTCACTTCTCAGTTTATTTCTTGAAACACCAGCTGTGTTACCCAGTTAGCTGAATCATATTCCATCTGAGCCTCTTTGAACTTTGAAATAGCGCCCCATTTCAAATGGGTGCGTTTTGCATCCCCTGCTTTCATTGGCATTGGTAAAATCCCAGTCTTGGGGTAAAATGTATGCAAAGGTCTTTGGGGTGGTTATAGTTTGTGGCACTTTTCCCATTTATCGAATGCTGTCTCTCTGGTGCAGAGGTGTACCTGCATCCAGCAGACACACCTTTAATGAGTTTTAGGACTGATTTTCTATACTCTGGCCTGGTGGACAGATGTATAGAAGGCCAACCTATAGTGTGACAGGGACAACGCTGGGGAGCTGTAGACAAACCAGTTCAGGTAGCAGTGACAGGCGGTCTAGGCTAAGTTCCTCAGAGGTGGTGAGCTTATAAGAGGTCCACAATGAGGTCCCACGATGGGAATCACAAATTATACTTAGACAGGATGTATAAAAACAAAGTTATTTATTGGCTGAAAACACACTATGAAAAAGGACTGTCAGCAAGTAGATTTGTCACACAAGACTAGTAAACTAAATACATATATACTGTCACAAATGCAGGTAGGGTCTCTAAAGGGTTCTTATGGGTTCTTATGGTTTCTCCAGGATCTCTGAAGAATGGGTGCAGGGGTCCTGTTCTTATCCTAAAAGCCAGGTAAGAGCTGCTGCCCTCACTAGCCAATAGCAGGATTAGCCTACACACACACCCCAACAGTGCTCCAATCTGGAACAGTCATGCATCCCACTCAGACACACTGAAACCACTTTGTGGATTGGGAACAGACAGTCCCAGCCCACATCTTGCCAGCAAACACACAAATCCCTCCATTAGCCCACCAAAAGCTTCCTGGGCACTGGGAGTCCTTATATGGATTTGCCTGGCCTCTCAGGCCAGGAAGAAGGCTAAAGAACGAGATGGCAAAAGGATAAGCAAAAATCTCGTGGCATGGCCATGCTTGACCAATAGCCACAGTTAGTAGCCAAATGCGGTAAACGCAGTAAGGCTAAAACGAAAATTCCCAAACAGTGGGAAAAGGTCACTGCTGCCACCAGTTTAACGTTTTAGCACACCTAGAGTAACCAAACATCCTCTGAGAGTTAGTCTAGGGCAAAACAAAAATGCACCCCATTGTACTGCTGTGTAAGCTGCGTTGTACAATGATAAAAAGTTATCACAAGTGATACAAAAGTAACCAAAAGTAGTAAACTCTGGTGATCCCTGTAATCCTCTTCTGAGGTGAGCATCCACTAGCTCAGGTGGCACCATGCTCTTTGACTACCCCACTGTCTGTTCCCAAGGTTAGGCAGGGTATTCATCACACTGGTTTTGTGTGTTCTGAAATATTCATTAAGATTATATCTGCTGCAATGGCTCATGGAAGTCTCTCCTATGTAATTGCCTTGTCTCACTTTCAGATGCACCATACAGGGGTCCGTGAGCTGATTTTCCAAGGCTTGGATCACACCACTCTTTCAATGTTTTTTTTTGTTTTTCAATGTGCTTGCAGCATGCATCAAATTCAACCAACCTAGAAGGAATTACACTGTTATGAAGTGGATGTGTAGGTAGCTTCTGGCTATGTAACCTTTCGCTTAGCTAAGCACAGTCACTTACAAAAATGTATGCGTGATAGCTTTAAAGTGGTTTATACTTTGATTGGTGTCCAAATTCCTTGGCACATTTCATTTTGCAAGGCATCCATTCGTTTTAAAAAATGGATTAGCAAAGTTTTCTAGTTAAAATTCTCTTGATTAGCAAACAAACTTATTTGTTGAGCAATGTTGTACTGATATTTTTAAGTTAATTGGACACAAAACATAATGTATACTGCTGAAGTAAGATACTATTGAGATGAGTGTCTGTGAAATGTAGAGGACAACTGCATTGATTGACACAAATAGATACGATAAAAAGGCTCAAAAAACAGTTTTGAGTGGAAGGCTCTGTTCAGCTGGCTACAGTCAGTGTTGCCTAGGCAAGTGTCCCATATATTGTAGGCTTGCCCATTATTTGCTGTGCAAGGAGAAGTTCAAATGTTGCATATATCAAAAGGTTTAAAATATTGAAGGAAAGTCATAGCCCGAGGCTAAGCACGTAGTGTGGTGTTGTGGTAGGCACGGTAATTGTCAACTTCAGGTGAGAAAGACTCTTGACTGTCATTGATATCAACTGTTTTCAATATAGCATCAAATACCACTTTCAGGGGCGATGGGGGGGGGGGCAGGGCCACTAACATTTATTTGTTTATATTGCACTGAAGCCCGCAGGCATCAGGGTGCAGAAAAGGAAGTGGGATGATAAGACAGGGTATGAGTCACAGGGTTTTGGTTATTCAAATAAGACGGTTTTCAAATGTTTTATAACGGCCGTCAAGCCTGAGTCAGACAGGTCCAGGTGCAGCATTCCAACCCTGTGCACTCAAGAAAGCAGCATTTATCACTATTAGCACACAGAGATGCCATCTATCTTGCCTCCCTTAAAAAAATGTTACACATATATCCACAATTGGAAACAGCTATTCCAGGACCTCGAGGTGATGCACTCCAGTGGTGACTCGTCTTGGGGCACCATCTCCAATGATAGGGTGAAGGCTGGGCAGAGGTGCAGCAAGCCGGCATGAAAGGTGGGTGGCTACTACCGCTTGTGTTCCTGGCCTCGGGTTGGCCAGCTCACTCCCGCTGGTGCCGATATATAGTGCAATCAAACTTGTAGAGCAAAGCGTTCTCTCGAGGCTAACTACAGCGTACAGTTTTGCAGTAGATCTGTAGGTACACAGACTGGATGAACTATTGATCACTACTTTGCATAAACATCTAGTCAGCTTTGTGTATTCATTATATAAGCCAAAAGAAATAAATAAATAGAGTGGATAGCATAGCAGGAATAGAACTGGGCAAACTAGGTGGAATATTGTAGTTGGCTTCTATCTAACATTCAGGCTAGCTAGTATAAATCAATACAGTGATAAGAATGTGTAGGGTCAGCCCATGGCTTGAGCACCAGTTGCACAGATGATAGCAACCAGCAGGTCACAGAATTAGGTTGGTTATTAAAAGCATTTGGCCGTGCGATTAAGTACATTTTCAGAAGTCTTCATCAATATGATGCATCTTCCCCAACACAATGAAATATAGTTGACACTATGAGCTTTAGATACATTAACTTAAACTTTACTAAAACACACAGTGACAATGCAGTGTTTTATAGTATCAATACTTTAAGTATGCATTTAGGATTGAAATTGCAGGATTACTTTTAAATAAAATCAAGTTAATACATACCGGGCTTGGCCAAATGGAAGAAAGATAGCTTTGTACAAGTATTCTCCCTATTACTTCTGGTTTCAATTATTTGAAAAAAGCTTTCTTGCCTGGGAGTCCCACACAGGCCTTTGGCACGTTCAAAGTGGAGGTGAGTATTCCTGCTGACTCTCCATTAGATTCTGAGAAAGTGCAGAGAAAGGATGGTATCACTTTCTTCTGGTATCCTATCACTGTATTCAAAGCTGTGGGAATTGCACTCCTTCCCCAGAAACAGATGCAGAACTAACTT
Source organism: Ambystoma mexicanum (assembly GCF_040938575.1). Lineage (NCBI taxonomy): Eukaryota > Metazoa > Chordata > Amphibia > Caudata > Ambystomatidae > Ambystoma > Ambystoma mexicanum. The sequence goes on from NC_090935.1 coordinate 437,618,461, forward strand.
AGTTGGCAAACCACTAACCTTCCTTTGAGGTTTTAACTTATTGAAATGATGGTTACCAAACAACTGCAAGAATAGAGCAAAAGCAAAATGCTGTTCCAAGACAAACAGAATGGCTTCCACTCAAGCTGAAGTACAGATTTTCTTTCTTTAGGCACCAGACAAGATGCCCTTCAAAACCAAGGCACAAAACAACCTATTGAAATGATCATGTTGAACCTGACTGCAGCACACAACACATTGGTCCTCTTGTCCAGCCTAACATCAAACATGTGCATTAATTGTCATTAATGGTAAAGCCCTGGACAGGACCTAAATATTTAAGATTTCTTAGCCAGCATGAAATGGGGCACTTTACTTCTAAGCTCATTTCCATAACCTATTCAGTCTCACAGTGGTCATTACAGTCACCTTGGTTTTACAATGTCAACATCTATCTCCTAAATATTTTACTTGACTACTTCCGCATTGCTTTCAATATGTAGGCAGATGAAAACAACTAAGAATCCATCAAGACATCTACTTTCCAGCCTACACTACAAACATCCCCTCTGGTGAGTCGGCCATCCAAATGTGGATGCAATAGATCCATCTCAATCCACTTAAGAAAGAAATCCAACTATGTAGTCCTGAGCAAGCTTCAATCTACGGCCCACAACCTGGGTCCTTCTCTGCTCCCAATCATGCCTATTTCCACGAAAGCCGATTTATTTGAGGCCTATTTGTTCTTTTTTTTAAACATTTAGACGCAAATATAGGTGGGGATTAGGTTTAGGTATTCATCAAGACGGGGGAAGTGAGAGGGTTGCGGGGAGTCTTCCCCTGCATTTATTTACAGCCCCAGTCAATAAAGTCAGAAACCTTGGCATCATGTTTGGCTAACACCTCTGCCTCCCTAAAAAATGTGTTACTTGCTATTCAATCTACTAATAGGTTCCCTCCCATGGTAGCTATGAAATATGAAATTCAAATAATCTAGGCACTGGTTAAACAGGGGTGGAATACTGTGTTAGGGAGAATTCTAAAAAATGTGCCAATTCCGCCCACCCTAGAGCCCTCCAGCTCTTTTGCTAAACTTTGGGACTTTGAACTTTTCAATTCAATGTGTTTTCTGTGTTTGTTTCTTGTGGATATGGAGTCTAACCAACTCCATAGGCATCCTCTTTTACCAGTGTATCACACAGCACCTTCAGTGCAGTGGCATAGGGAAGTATTTTAGATTTCCTAAGGATAACATATCTTCTCTGGGATCAACTACTGTTTCCCAGAGCAGTGGAATGAAATTGACTTCACTTAGTCCTGTAAAATTCTAGACCCTGCACACCCTATCTTACAATAGATTGCTGGAGGGGTTACTTAGTATCCCCTGTGTCTAGTTACTCTTGTAGCATTTATATGTTACCCTTTCCTCTCAGAATGGCTGGTGGCAGTAGTTTTTGTATGAACTACCATGATTTACCCCAACCGTGAACTGTTCGCAACTCCGGTAATGTTAATCGCAGGAGCCATGTTTTTCAAAATGGCGCTTAGCCTCCTTTGTTAAAATGATCCCCGGTCTTCTTTTTTTGCCATTTCTTTGTGGAAAGGTCCTTCTAGAGTTTTTCTCTGAGTGCCAAACCAGGTTTGGTCTCTTTGTTCATTCGCCTTTGGCGGGCTTCATGAGTGAAACCCGCCTCTGGCTCGAGAGTGTCTGGGGTAGGCAGAAAGTGAGGGAGGTGCCTGAAACTCCCTCTGCTTAGTCTCCTAGGAGACCCAAATGCACTCTGTGGTGATTGGCTGGCTGACTGTCTGGCTGGGTGAGTGGCAGATAGGCTTGAATGAATGGGAGAGAACTGAATAAAAGAGTCTTTTGGCTTGGAAGGCAGAGTCGACCACTGGACAAAGGAACCGAAGAAGAGCTTGAAGAGGACGGCTGCTGCAACTCCTGGACTGTTGGTTTGTCCGGGGAAGCCCTGCTGCAGGTCCCAATCGCCAACTTCGCATTGACAGAGAAGCCCTGCAAAGACGACTTCTCCCTTTGAGTTGGTGGGACCAATCAACTCCCAAGTAAGCCACCTGGACACCCATCTCGGAGCTAGCTGAATTTCCTCAGAGTTGCTGCAGGAAACCATAGAGTCAGGGAGATGGACACCGGATTGTGTGTGTTGCTTGTAAGCTGGCCTAAAGCTTTTGGAAGATCCTCCGGACTCCCATGAAGCAGGACTCACCAAGCCTGACCGCCCTCAGTTGAGTGCGGGTCCTCAGATGTGAGGAAAGTCAAGTGTGAGTGTAAGAGTTTATTTGAATACCTGTAACTGTGAATCTTTGTGTAGCTCCACTACAGCACACATTTCCCCTCTTGAGATAAGCCTGGCTGCTCAACACGCTACCAAAACTGTGTACTACAAGCATATACCAAAGGTTGGGTTGCCTATACCTGTAGTCATAGTTGTTTGTAGTGTTCACAGATGGTAATGCATACAAACATTGCCTAACATACTGCAATACTTGATAGCCGGGAACCACGCTTATTGCTATTTGCTGTACTGCAAGGAGCTGAAATGCTAAACAGCCACTGAAAGTAAAGTTTGCCGGTTGCCAGCTTTGATGGCGCAAATACAATGCAGGAGTCCCACGACGTCCTCCCTCTTGTCCCCATGACTGAGGCCCAGGAACAGTGAGATCTGCAGAGCTGTACAGGAACATAAGTCTTCAGCTGTACGTTACTGTAAAACTAGCCTAAGAGAACTTACCTCTTACTTTGGAAGTGCTTGAACTTCTGCAACTCACAAGTCTAATCAGCTTGTTACCCTACATTTGTTTCTTCTTTTTATCAGGGACTCCTAAGAACTTGTGCAAAGACCTTTCCATTTGCTTACCGGAAGTCCCGCATCCTATACAAAGACTTTTGCCCATTGACTTTGGCTTAGCCTATCGAATTGAATGACTCTTCTCTTGCTATCTGAAAGTATTTGCACTGCTTAAGAATATTTGTAATTCTTTGTGTTCTAATAACCTTTGCATTTTACAAACTATTGAGAGTATTCTGTATGCCACCAGTAAGGTATTAATGTCCTCAGCACCCTTGTTACGGAAGTCACCTGTTGGTGTAGGTTGTGTCTGTGGGCCATCCAAAAGGGCCTTGTCTGATCCAGGAACTCAAACTGTATAGTATTGAAGTATATTTGTGTGTTACTATTCTATTGCTCTCTTCTGAATAAGGCATTAAAGACATTATTAATTGTTTATGCAAGAAACCTTGAGTGTAAGAGTTTATTTGAATACCTGTAATTGTGAATCTTTGTGTAGCTCCACTACAGCTCACATTTCCCCTCTTGAGATAAGCCTGGCTGCTCAACACGCTACCAACACTGTGTACTACAAGCATATACCAAAGGTTGGGTTGCCTATACCTGTAGTCATAGTTGTTTGTAGGGTTCACAGATGGTACTGCATACAAACATTGCCTAACATACTGCAATAGTCTTTTCCTAGGTCTGAGAAAGAAAGACATGTACAAACCTGAAGGCCATCCAAAATTGGACAGAGAGTAAGAGACAAATAAGGGCTGAGAGCAAAGGTGAGAGTTGGCGAAGACAGAATAAGGGGATATTTTCGAATGCGAGAGAGCAAGAGAAAGAGTGACAATGTGCAGAGAGAGAGAGAGAGAGAGACAACGTGGAGAGTGAGAGAGAGAGAGAGAGAGAGAGAGAAAGGGAGAGAGAACATGCAGAGAGAGTACCATTGTTGTAAAAATAGGTTATGCAGCAGCAATTAAAGCCTTTGCGGCACCAACATCTGGGAGATTGGCCTTCATTTTGACACTGAACATAAAGTTAGTGCCCATTGAGTGACGATGCCGAGCCACTGGACCAAGCGTTTCAGGTTGCACCGCGCCACTGATTATAACGGCTTTTGTTCTTGGCCTTTATAATTGTTCTTTTGGCCTTCACACAGAGCCATCCCGTGGCCATATATTATGTTGGTTTTAGGCTATGGCACGGGCTGGCGCAGTCAATGTCCATGTTTAAAAGGCAAGCCTGTGTTCCTCCTGCGATAATGCTCAAATATGAGTCTAAAGGAAACTAAATTGATGACAGAGTGCCTACAGAAAATAATTGCACACATCACTAAAAAGGTAACCAGTGTAAGAAACCTGATTCCAACCCAACGTGTACAAAACCCACACAAGAAAAATGCACCTGAACCCAAAAACCACACAGTGAACAAACTCACATAAACCACTAAGAATAAGAGGTCTCCAGCTGACAAAAGTGCCTCCAAAACCCATAACAAGCCACCTGAAGGTAGTGCACCAGACGCTGTGATCGAACAAAGGGAAAACAAAACCTCCTATTCTACTTCAACAAGAGGGACAGTCACTTCAGTCGGATTTATAAACTTTTTCCCCATTGTCAAAAAGCAATTCTTCCTTGTGCACCAAATTGGAAATAGTTCTTATCACTTCACATACAACCCACATGGAACATATGTGTTAGTAGCAACAGTTCTGAAATCTCTAGAAAAACAGCCTTAATTGGCACGCACTCCCACGCATGGACTAAAAGCTGCATTTGACAAAATCAGAAAACGAAAACATGCAACAAGGTAAACGAAAGAAGAAGCACTCGGTCCTCTCTTCACCCCACGCCATTCTGGTGCTAGACTCGTTTTTAATTTAATCCAAAAGTCACACAATAGCCGGGCAAGCCAGAAATAGAAAATCGCCACACAAGCAGTCAAACCGGTTCCAATACATACACATAGAGCATTTTGACAGCTTCCAGAACTCCAACAGTGATGCTCCACTGCACTACGGCTTTGCTGAGAACTTCTTCCAGGGCATTTCCCACTTACCTCTATCTTGGGAGAGGATAAAGTCTGTTAAGACGAGATCAGATTCAAAAACGCTCCAAACCCCCCCACAACCGCCCTCTCCCCGTTCCCCCCATTGCTCAATGGATGCTGCTCAAAGTATAACAATTATTGTCAAATATGCAAGTATACCTTGTTGCAGTACTTGCAACAATTATTGGAGAGGAATAAAGTCAGCAGAAAGAACATCATGAGTGAAACCCAAATGGTGCCACATACACTGGTAGTAAGTACACTGGTAGTGCCAAATTCAAGATTGATAGCAAACCAAAAAATCTTACTGGTGATGCTAAATTTAATGTTCAAAGACTCAATTGTTTAATGTACCTTATTTATCACTAAATATTTACAATTATTGAAATCATTCTGAACATTTTCTAATGGGCACATTTTTTCATTTGCTATGTATTTTCTGAGTTACTGTCTCTAGTACAGGGTTGCCTTTTAGGTACTCGATGTTCAAGATATTGCATCAGTGGGCAGTACATAACTGATACTTGTTGAAATATTTGTGAGTAGTTTGGGTGCAGCCAGTGGGGAGGAAAGCAGCAACCCCTTCAAGTTCACAGGCTGGTCTACAGAGTTCAGCACTCTCTAACAGAGCACTGTCACTGATTATTCCACACAGTATACCCATCCCTTGAAAATCACAAGCTCTCCCACAGAGCACTGCCTCTGTCAGGTGTGGAGAGTCCCTCTGAGAGAACAGCCCCCCATAAATGCCTAATTTCTTTTCCCTTGCACAGAGACCTACTGGAGGGAAGGACAGTGCGGCAATATATGCCTTTCCATGGTAGTCACAACTATGTTGAGTCCAGCTCCCTTTGTCTATGAAGAAGCAGCACATTCAGGCAATTGGTGCCTGCATACTTCTTTTCTCAGTCCAAAAATATTCAATATTATGTTGAAATGCAGATTATGCCATTGGCACCTGTTGGGATGGTGCTGGCAACAGCAGCCTAATGCTGGTTGCATTTAGAAATGGCAATGGCACTGACACTGACTGGTTGGGCTGGGTGGAGGTGTTATGCTGCTTGGTAGAGTGAGTCTGAAGATATCATGCTGCACCCTGACCCAGGGAGCTACTAGAACTATTTTCCTTGTCACCAGTAGTAATAATAATAACAATAATAATAATAATAATAATTCACATTTATATAGCGCTACAAACCGTCAGGCATCTGAGCGCTGCTTATTATTACCCACGGTGTGCGGTGCTCATTTATCGACCTCGGAAGGATGAAAGGCTGAGTTTGGCCTTGCCGGGATTCTAACCTGCAGGTTCTGCATGGATGTCAAAGCGAGCGCTCTACTCGCTGTGATGTCTGACCAGCTGGGTCACCAGTGGGAAAAGTGAAGCTGGCTGTCTCACCCAGTAAACATTTTCGTGCCACTGGTGAATGTGGTTGCATATGGCTGCAATCCCCAGGATGTGGCCCTTGCCTCTCACCCTCCACTTCACTTCCTTCGCACAGCCCTCCACCCTGCAGAAGACCTCACTCTCTTCACCCTCACACCTTCACCCCACACCCTTGCACAGTGGCAGCTCAAAATAAAGACAAATGGGCACAAGTATGGACAAAACACACTCCTAAGGACAGCAAACTACATAAAAACAAACACCTAACTTCTAAAACTGCTCAAAAGCATACTCAAAGCTTGACAAAAGCACTATACTCCCTGAAAGTCTTGTTTAACAAACTCCCTCAAAGTCTTGCAAAACCAGAAAAGGAACAGGAATTCAGCTGGACTAGAGATCTGAGGCCTCAGATTGGACCACTACGAGAGGCTCAGAATCCCATTGCGTTGAGTTGGACACGGGATTCGACCACACTAAAAAACATTTTGCACTTGTACGATAGGATGAAGTGTGCCAAAATAAATTGAAGTGCCCTTGGGTCATATTTTGAGGAATTGCCATCTGAAAAAGGTGCACAGCCCACCCTATTTTGATTTTTAGTACCTCCAATGATGCAGGTGATTCCTTCTCTAAAAAGGTAATCTACTAACCAGATCCCTTTTGTCGCAATGTCATGCCAAAAGTATAGTAAACTTGTGCCCTGCTGAATCAGTAGCCAGATGCGCAGCACCGACTCTGCGAGTGGTGCAGAGCAGGCTCAAAGGTCACACAATGCCCACTCAACCGCCACAGTGACAGCAGTCACTGCAGCACGGGGGCGACATTTAAGATATGCCCCCTGTACCCAAACTGTGAAGATCATCAAGATGTGAATGGTAGGGTCATTTTTTAATAATAAACTATGCCTGAGTTTAGGCATAGTACATAGCAATACTTATGATCTTGCTGCCACAAACCAATTGATATTGGACATGTGTCAGCTCATGTGAGTCTACTCTGCTGTGGGTGGTAATGTGTAGTAGGGTCTGACGGGCTAATACTGCCACCCGGCAGGACAGAAACCCAGAGAATCAAGCTGCTCTGTGATTCCTTTTGTGAGTGCCGGTAACCCACTACCCCAGAGACTGCCACACAGCCGGCAGTGGCCCTGGTCCCAAGTATCAAAGGTCTTTTGTTATCAGTAGGAGGTAACGGGCGGGAGTAGGATAGGCAGTTGTGCTCTGGACAATAGAACAAGCCTTCCACCATTCTTGTTTCTCGCTGTCTCTCTTTCCCTTTCCATTCTTCTTTGCTTCCCCTGGAGCAAAGCACTGTGGGCGCAAGATCAAGAGGGCAAAGTCCACTACCGCCAGGAGTGGGGATTGGTCTGCTAAAGCAGGCTAGCTTTAAACCAATCACCTGAGGACTTATGCTGTTAAAAAAAGGAGTTTTGCACTCCTTCAACAGAACACCTTCAGTTCCTTGAGGATCCTTTAAGGCCGAAGAGACATTCTGGGGACTCTAACCTGTACTTCCTATGGGTCAGTTGCACTGGCGCAAAGCACTTTACAAGAGTTTAAGAAGGAGCTTTCCAAGACAGAACAAAGATCTGTCCCCTAACCACTATCAGGGATTATCGTGAGGGACCAGTGCTGTGAACCAGGAAAAATCGATCTGCAACAGATCTTCTCTACCAGAAGAGCAGATCCTGAAGTGGAGTATCCTGTCCTCGAGCCCTTTGCGAAGGCCTCACATCAACCCGGAGGGCCAGACCAGCCAAAGCTCCATGTTCCCCCGTATCCGGAATAAAAGGGAAGGCACAGTTGCTGGTATCTGCATTTCTCCAACCAGCCAAATGATTGCACTGCATCTCCATCAGCCTGACACAGAATCACATCATAGCATAGCCTGCCAACTGACAGGCCCAAGCATTTGCTCACTGCCAGAAATTGTACCAAATCTCTGGCGGGTCATTCACTGATCCTACCCAGATGTTACCACATGGCTTGGTTCAGCTAGCCCGAGAACTGCCACCTCATTGCTTGCACCTCAACGCCCCCTTGATCACCTCTTCATGACCATCGCCTGGCGACTTAAACCCCCAGGAGTGTCATTTGCCAACCTCTGCCAGCGGCTAAAGCAAGACTCGGCAGGGCCAATGTCGAAGCGTTATTGGGACCGCCCTGACATGCAGCACTTAAACCACCACTGTTTCACTGCAACAAGCACCTGTATTCTCCCCTGCTCAACGCCCGCTTGCTGCCACGGCCTCTGTGAGTTGTCATGTCTGACTGAGCATGATCAGCTCGCATCAACGTTCAACCCGGGTCTGATACTTCAGCCCACAAAGAACCGAATTCAGGTACTGTGACATTGAACCTCCCCCTGGTCCACTTTGGCCTAGAGAACCACCCTTGTAACTAAGTTTGAAGAGCTACTTCCTCCAGTCTGTCATATCTCCTCTGTCTTTCGTCTGCATTGTTTTTTTCTACAGTAATCTCTTTTCGTTCTACTTGCAGATGGTGTGTTTTATTAAAGTGTTTATATTTTTATAGAACCTTGATTAGACAATCCCTTTATTTTGGACTGTGATAATGTGTAGCTTGGGTCATTAGTGGTTCACCTTTGCACCCCTCTTAGGAGTATAACCTGCTCTTGGTCTGCATCACCTCAATAGGCAAAGGAGGTATATGTCATAAATGCGCCTGTTTTACCTTTATGATTGTGTTGTGTTTTGGTTTGGTTTGTAGAAGTATGAGGGCTGAGTGATCCATTTTGTCCCTTTTCACCCTTGTGAACGGGGACAAAATGGAGGCATTCTGCATATTTCTTGGAAGCAGATTCCAATTTGCACACCGATTTAATGAAGTTCATCCAACATTACATATAACAGATTCAGTGAATAAACACTGCATCACTGTAAAAAGCATACCACCATCCATCACCTCCTTTGGCAGTATGGCTGAGGCTATTATTACATCATTAGTTTCTTTAAAGTGTTCACTCAACATAATTATTAGTCAGAGTATTTTTTGTATAGTTGTCTTGCAAATCTCTGACTTAACAGAAATAGAATTGGCTTTATTTTTTCTGACAGATCGTCAAATAATCGAACCACTCAATGGAGACTTTTCATGTATATTGGGCATTTTGGTTATTGTGTTTTCTAGCCACCCCTCACGTCATTTACAAAGATGTTCTGGTTGTTAGTACCCTGGCGAGGGTCATGACCTTGTAACCCGCAAGTTCATTGGCCCTCGCATGGGCCTTACCTGCCCAAGAAGTCTCTGACATCTGCGGCTTCTGGAGTTCTTTCTGCACTGGCCACCATAGAAAGGGAGAAGGGACTATCTGTAGTCTCTTCTCCCCGATCCCTGGCAGCCTTTTTTTTTTTGTCGAGAAACGGTTGCAGCTCCATGCCAGGGTACTAATGGCAATATGACCCGAGGAGAGGGGCCATTGTTGGTCAGGTAATGCCTTCTTGGCTCCGTTAAAGACCTTGCTTCTCTCAGGCTAGACCGTAGACCCTTCTATACCCACTAACTACAGACCCATCACCACCATCCCCTTCCTGCTCAAAATATTAGATAAGACAGTTTACCAACAAATACAAAAATACCTCGAACAAAACCATCTCCTAGGAATCCAGCAATCAGGCTTTAGACCCCAACATGGGACAGAAACTGCTCTTATCAACCTTAAGGCCCAAATCGACATTCTGAGAGATAATGGAAAAACTGCTTTACTGCTTCTCCTAGACCTCTCTGCAGCATTCGATCTAGTGGATCACAAAATTCTATGCAATCACTTGGACTCAGCTGCCCACTTCTCCCAAGAAGCCATCGGTTGGATTGGGTCGTTCCTGAGCAACAGATCTATGCACGTCTTTTCCACTTCGGCTTCCGCTGACCCCATCCCCATCACATGTGGGGTCCCTCAGGGTTCATGCGTCTCCCCCACACTGTACAAGGTGTTCACGAAGCACCTGTTTGATGATCTAGATGGTCTGGGTATCACCTACACTAATTACGCCGATGATACCCAGATCCTCATCCTGTTGACGGGTGATTACAACAAGGATTTGACCTTGGGGAACAAGGTGTACATCATCCAGGCATGGATGGCCTCCCACAGTCTATGCATGAATGATGACAAGACTGAACTCATCATCCTCGGTTCCACCCCAAATCTAAACAAACTGGACCATAACTACACCAGCTTCGTTATAGAAGGCAATCCCATCAAGGTACCCAAGGAAGTGAAAACCCTAGGAATATATCTTGACTCCACCCTCTCCTTCCATAAACAGGTTAGCTCCATGGCCTCCACCACAGCCTACACATGTAAGCTTATAAGAGCAGCCAAACCCTTCCTATCCACTCAGAACTGCATTACCCTAACTAGAGCCCTTGTACTATCTAAACTGGATTATTGTAACACCCTTTATGTAGGAGCCAACAAACAGGTTACCAATAAAATCCAGACCCTAAAAAACAATGCTCTCAGAGCAGCGCTTAGCATCCCCAAGAGAGAACACATCTCTAACATCAGGAGAACCCATAACTGGCTTACTACCACTGATAAAATCCTGCTCAGAGTAGCCTCCGTAACACACAAATGTCTTAATAATGCACCCCCCCGCTACTTAGCCGACAGAATAATAAGATACACCCCTAATAGGCCCACTAGAACCAGCAATGCGAACCTGTTCACAGTTCCCAGGTTCAAACAAACCAAAATGGGCGGCAACAGCTTTCAGTGAAAGCAGCCCAACATTGGAACTCCTTACCACCTTCCTTAAGGACACCGCAAACCTACCCACACTTTAGACGTAATTACATTCAGTTGTTAAAGAACCATGACCAATAACTGACATCGCCTTCTTAAACTTTGTTTAATATGTATACTTGTAAACTGTATTTCACTGTATCCATTGTAACTGTATTAACCTATGTACACACTGTAAATTAATGTACAGCACTGTATCCAATCTGAGAATAACCTTGCTGTTCCTGCGCCCTCATACCTTCCGGTCTGGCACGCAATATAAATGAATAAACACAAACAGGCTTCTAACTATGGCCCCAGGGGCATTAACCGACCGGGAATGAACCCCCTCCTTGGGTCATATTGTCTAAATCATATATCTCGAATGGAATGGAAGACTTGGCAAGGAATGCAAATTGCAGAATGTCTACTTGTCATCCTTCTAATCAAAGGAGCCCTTCTTGAAATGGCATCATCATTACCCACAAACAAGCAGTCGAGTGGCATCCTTTTTTTCCCTGCGCTCGGGCCCTTAACTTGGGTGGTGGGCCCTACAGGGTCGGCCTTTCACCTCGGGCATATCATCTAATGTGTGACCTTCACTGTGAATGAGTCCTTTTGCAATTGAATGGTGTGTTTTGAGACATAAAATGGAAGCCTTGTGTGAGTGGTTTAATCTATGATGATCAGCAGCGATTGGTGTGTGCAAAATAACTGTATTATAAGTGAATACTTGCAAATACACGATGCATAACTCCATCATTTCCTTTGAACTCAAAACAACAATCGATTTAATTATTAATTAGCTTGAATGAATGTCATAGTCAAGTGTGCTATTGCCCGAAGTAATGTTGCCTTTGCAGGTAATAATAGTAAAGTGTAACTACAGACCCCTTTGGGGAAGAGATTTTTATTGCGCACTTTTACATATATTTTTATATATAATTATTATTTCTCGAGAAAAACGAGTGCATATTTTATAGAAAGGCTCAACAGGCCTTGGCTGGATTCGAACATGAGCACACCGAAAGAAGCAGCAAGCATTGTACTGCTTTAGCTGAGCTACCTTACGCCATGTAACCTTAAATCTGTTAATTATTTTTATTTTTATTTATATATACCGTTCAAAGAACCTTTACATATTCATTTAAGAAAATAAAAAGAACAGAATTACATTAAAATCAATGTTTACATTAAAAGAAAAAGAAATTCATCCAGACATAGATTAACAAAGAGATTACATCCTTTCCAACTCATTGTCATTAACCCAGTTCGTCCATTTGCTGCCTAAATGCAGTCCCATTATAGATCATAGTGGTAGAAGCAGAGTAAAGTGAGAAGAAAACAAGGGGACAGTTATAGGGTAAAGATCAAACGTTATGCCCACATCTCCAAGACTACTCATCAACCGGTTCAGGTTCTGGTCTTTCAAGTTTCCCAGTTGCACATACCCCTTTCCATACCTGATAGAGTGCAATATGAAGTTGTTTACTATAGCACACCAAAAGAAGCAGCAATCATTTAACTGGTTTAGCTGAGCTACCTTACTGCCATGTAACCTTAAATCTGTTAATCCGTTTTTTTTTCTCACAGCCTGGTCTTCACTAGCTTGGTCTGTTGTGCTGCATTGTGCCAAGGCTGTGATGCTCTGCATTGCAATAGTATGCCAGGTGCTGGGAAAATACTGAGGCTGACCTCATCAGTTCTCTTACCTAGATGTGTATATTGAGTGGTTTTGTAGGCTTGAACACAGCCACTTATGCACCTTTGCATTTGTAGTAGATGCTTTTTTAATGCTCCGGTCTTCTTTCCCGCAGTGCCCACAGTTGATGTGTTCCAGATTTCTACTAAGGAAAGGTTTGGCTTGGGACATCAACTCAAAAAGTAAGTCGAGAAGAAACAAATATGTTATGAATTAACCATTGTACCGATGAACAGTTTTAGACATTGAGATTTGTCAAAGTAAAAAATGCAGCATTCGTCATGGCGTTATTCTCGATTCTGGGCCTTGAACTTCTGCACTTCAGCTGAAATATGTCTCCTAATCACATGCTTTATTTCCTTATGAAGCAACTGTTTGTTTAATACTCTTGTTTGAAAAATACTATCCAGAGGTTAACTGTTCCCCCTGAAAGACATTGTTATCTAAATGCCATATACATTAAGGAATGAAGAGTAGGCAAACCGCATTTGGAGCTTAGAATTTTTCCAAAATAATAAATAGTTGCCATACAAACTAATAATTCAGAACGTAAGGGTTCCATTCATGAATCGTAAACGGCAGTGCAACATATTTTAATGCAGCCCTGCAATTTACTCATGCCTCATGAATTGCTCTAAACCATGTGGTGTTGTATATTTGATGAAGTGAATGCCAGGTTTTGCTATAATTTAAACAGGGACTGTACAGGAAACAGATTCTGCACTGCCAACCAGACCGGTAGTCTGTGGGAGGAGATTGAACACTGATGACTTGATGGTGGTGCTTCTAAACTGATGGGGTGGATCCTTGCCTTGTGACAAGTTGTGCTGCAACTCTTTTTGTTTTAGTTTTTTTGTTTTATTGGTTTATTTCAAACCTTTAACAATTAAAAGCGAAAAATGCACACATATACATATAAAACAAAATAAAAGAGAAGTTTCCTTTCCAGATTGTCCAAATCATTTTGTACAAAATTCGGTTCCATGTGTTAATATCCCCGCAAAACAAACGCTCTACAAGGATATTGCCATATTTTTGCAGCGATATAAAGCCATGGAACCTGCAGGGGACACCCCTGCAACACCCGGTCCCATAAACCCCATAATTTATCCCCACTAATAATATTGCCTATGGCCTTACCCCACAACCAAATATATGGCGATATTATTGGTGGGGATAATATTACCTGATACCCAAAATTCCTAATTAAAACAAGCAGTGCTGACCAAAAGACAAGCAAGCAAAACAAACTGCAATGAAAGTTACAACTAATCAGTGAAGTTAAATTAAGCTCGATTCCCCTCTCATTCGAAACCTCCATCACCCTGTGACACTTTCCATATAACTTCAAAAATGGCAAATAAGTACACTCAACACAATACAATTGCCTCCGGCCATCACTCAGGGGAATTCCATTAAAGAACTTCACCAGGGCAAAAAACAACATATGACTCTCGTCCATTATAAGTTTTAACCACCAATCATCTGCGTCTAATCTTGGTGTTGAGGCAAATGTGGGGCCCAGAAATAGAATTTGCTTGTCTGTTCAGCCTACACAGGTTGTTAACAGATGCTTCAATCTCTGAGGGGTTCCGGCAGTATCTGCAAAGCGACTGAACCCCCTTCAACTGTTTCCTGGCCACTAACAATGCCCTGGTGGGGTACAGATTAAAGCGAATTCTCAAAAAGTCTCCTCGCACTTTTGGACAAGGGAAGAATTTCAAATATTTAGGTACCTGTTTCACGTGTTCTGTCCCCAAAGCATAATCCTTCATGACATTGAGTTTATTTCTTGTTGTCAGAGTCAGTATCCAATCCTGTTGGTTGAGTTTCTTTTTTACCAAGGTGGGATTCGTGATTAAGGTTGCCACTGAAGAGTCCTGGTCTAATAGACAATCAGTGCATTTGGTTTTCCATAGAGATAAATGATCTTGGTTAGTGGAATTTACATTATCTCCAAAAATGGTCAATTGCAGGATAGATTGAGAGAGCAAGGATTTGCAAAAGAGGGAGAGGGATTTCCATAGGGAAACAGAATATAAGGAGAATAGGCTCAATTCAAACCTAATGCAGACCATCGGCATGCTCCTAGGGAGTCGCAAAATTTGTTTCCAAAAAAGTCCTTCTAACAATTCCCAGATTTGCCAACTCAGGTTTAAACATGATTCCGCTCCATACGTAAGTTTTGGTATCACTTTTTGATTATAAAATGTGATCAATGGAATCATGGAGAACTTGCCAAATCTGCGATGTAATACCCTGCCCTGGGCAGCTAGATTTTTTACCTTGGATATTAGGAGGAGGGCCCACAGAGTTTCAGCTATACTCTGATTGACACAGACACCTAAATAGGTAATCGAGTTAATGCAATCAAGCAGATGTTGGTTTATTTTCCATTTGAATCCAACGGAGGCCTTCCCTCTAAACCCCATCTTAAATATCAAAATCTTTGATTTTTTTGCGTTTACTCTTAGATTGTTTGAAAGTATATGGTAATGAAGCAAATCTAAGAACCTTTGAAGTCCTATAGATGTCAGGTCAATCAGAATTAGATAATCCGCTTAAATCATCCACGGTATTGGGATCCAATTAAGTTTAGGGGGAAAGCCACAAATCCCATTTAATGAGTTAGCTATATCGGAAATATACAAATTGAAGAGAATAGGGGCAAGAGCGGATTGCTGCTTAAGGCCCCTATTAACCTAAATTGCCTTAGATAACAAACCCTATGAATTCAAATGAACCTGCAATGAGGTGTCTGAATAAAGGGCTTCCATCGGTTTCAATTGGTCTTCCGGGCATTTCCAGTCCCGCAATTTACACCACAACTGTTTCCAGTTCACACTGTCAAATGCCTTCTCAAGGTCGACGAAGGCCACATATAAGTTATGTTTAGCCTTCGTCACCTGGAGCTTTAGCAAATTCAGCAGGACCATTGAACCTATGCTTCTCAACAAACTCTGGTCTAAGTCCCTGACCATGGAGTTGCTCATATCTAGCTAGAAAAGGTACATAGTTGCGAGTCCCCTTCCTTGATTCCAGTCTAGAGTGTAGCAAGGAGGTTATCTCTATAACATCCTGTCAAAGGAGACACAGTCGATTCCAGCCTTGGGTAACCTCTATACCCCCAGATTTGGTGTTACATGCTCCTGGAAGTTTGTAAGCTGAGCAGATTTTAAGGAGGGAGTGATCGCTGGTCTTTATCTCAACAACTTCCAGGGATTAGATGTAGTGATATATATGACGTGAGACAAAACAATAATCTAGTATTGCTTTGTTTATTCCCGTACCCCACATAGCCTTGGCTAACCTATCTCCTGTTACGTTGTTGTTTAATATTAATAATTCTCTAGATCCCATTTCATGCAGCCATACCTTTGATCGTTGCTCACGATTGGCTGCCGCTTTCCCCCTTGAAAATGACACCTCTACAGGAGGACAAACCTGATGTTTAGGTGACCAACCAGAATGATGAATGGGTTTTCCCACTCCGCCCTTACCTCATCGATCAGCATTCACAAATGATTCATACTTGATTGTATACGGGTTCCAATATAGATTAATTATTACGATCACCACAGGCTTCTTCCCCACACCATGAGACCATTTGACTATTAAGGATTGGACCGAGAGGCTAGGGAATAATGTGCCTCACAATTTCCAAATATAGAGATTTTTTAATGAGGATCAGCAATCCTGAAAAAGGCCTCCCATTGGCTCCCTTTTGGGCCAGATTTAAAAATAATGTATACTTATCAGCCAAGGGAGGTTCACATAGCCAAGTTTCTTGAAGAAGTAATATATCAAAAAGAGACCAATCCATGAACGTTTTGTTCATTAAATGAAGAAAGCCCCTAGTGTTCCAGGATACCACCGAAACGGGGTACATTCCATGATCACCCAAACCCTAATAGTTATTTGAGGTAGTCAAAGCCAAGTGGATCCATGACCAGTCTTCATCTTCTGTTGATATCTCGAGGTAAGCATTATCATATTCGACTCTTCGGGCTTCCTTGGGCATCCTAGAAAAGGTAATTTTCAATGGTAGATCAAATTTAATTCCCGCCTGAGCAGGATTGATCGAGGTCAAGTGTGGGTTCCCGGTATCGAGTTTCCCCAAGAGCCGAGATGATGGTTGCACTGATAAGGATTTGCTACATCCCCGAAAGTAACCTTCTGTTTGGACTGATAGTCATTGTCAGATTTTCCTTCTTTTTTTTGTTTTGTTTCTGAGCTTCAACTTGAGTAAGCGTGAAATTCAATGACCAAAATAAGAAGGCTGCACTCCATATCCTTTCCCAGATTGATTCCGATCTCACATGCAGTCTTACACAATCAAATCTCAACGCTTCAATAAATTCCACAACTAGAATGTCTCTAGATTTTATAGACCGCAGAGCGTGAACATGGTGCAGTGAGATTATTACATCACATCTATTTAGTATAAGACCATCATTCACATAGTCAAGGCGCTCCAGTTAGAATAGGAGGAGCTCAACTTGATATCTGGCCTCTGTCAGGCGGGGGTTCTCCTATCACGGCTTATTGGCTAACGCTGGTATGAAAGGAGGGCTATTATCAGACACCTTACTCTTTTCCACCAATTGACGACGCTATGCTAACGTCAAGTTGCGCTCCTCCTCTGAATGGACCAAAACAACCTGCTTGGGCTTGAGAATAGAACGAAAGGCTGAGAGCGCAGATTCGCTGGTCACATTCACAAGCCGAGTCTCTACTTGCACCACTTTAATAGCCAGTGTTTCTTCTGTTGATTCAACTGAATAGGTTGAATACTCCATCGAGGCGATCGACTGGCTATCCGTAAGATCCAAAATGCTGACAGGCCCCTCCACCTGTATAGACAAGGGCCTGTCACTAATCTGCACATTATCATAGAGAAGGGAGACAGCAGATTCCTTTATAGCCTCCTTACTCATCGTTCAATTAGAGTCCACCATAGATTGTGGTCCTTTAAAATTGCATATAAAGGCTCTGGAGGCACTTGTTTTGGGCTTCTTTTTTGAGGTTGATTTTTAGGTTTCTTCTGCTGATTTAACAAAGCCGGTTTCATGTTGTTCTGCTTTTTCTCAAATATTGAGGAATTTGAATCCCCATGAGCCGCTGTCTGGGGCATGGGCATCAATACCTTCTAAGGTGCACAGGCTGTCGGGCCTTGCTGCACCTCTACCACTGTGTCCATCAGGATGATATCCTGTGAAGAAGTGGCAGTCAAGGCAGTGGTAGTCTTGTTCTGTTTCCGCCCTGGCTCTTCCAACCACTCACTAGATGTTTCATCTAGTGCATCGATGGGCTGATTAATAGGGAGCACAGTAGCAGAAACCTGAATACAATTCTCACTTTCCAATGAGCCTTTAGTCTGCAGTTGTGTTGGCTGGTGGGTACGAGAACCGATCGGGGTCATCCATGTCATTCTGGCCCGTTCCCAAAAATTGTCAGGTATGCTTATCTCTAGTCTTCAGCAGGATTTTAATCCATTTTTGAGAATCCAGAATTGATTCCATTATTACTCGCCTATCAGTCTGAAGCCCACTAGCCATGTCACAAAGTCTGTTTTGCCACTTGATGGACTGCTTGGCCTTGTAATCCAACCTGGCTTGGATTTTAGTAGAATTTGCCTCCAGATAAATCAATTTAGAGTGCTCCATCGCCAGTAAAGTTGTCTGATCCTTGAAATCCTCATTGATAGCTTTGTAAAGCTTAACAAAAGGTGTAAGGGAGATGGATAAGGCTGACATAATCAACGATTGAATTTGTTGCATCGATGGGGATAGAAGGCTGAATCGTTAAGGGTGGATCTACTTGAATCCGAAGATGAATCTTGCGAGATTGCAACGCTGGAGGAGAGTCTCTGATGTTCAGCATTGCAGGCAAGGCTATGTGAACAGCCGATGAATTACTCTGATCCGCTATTAGTTCTGTGACACCCATTCAGAATGTTCTCCTCTAAAATAAAGGTATCTTTATTGGGGACACTGACGGCCACTCCTGCATTAGTAAGCCCCTTACAGGCCACAGAGGTGTTTTGAGACAATTGATCCGATAAATTAGCTGGATGGCTGGGCAACATATTCCTCCAATTTGTATTCCCCATGGAAGAGGAGATGCAAGATCCTTTAACATGGCACTCATTTTAGTATGGTTCTTGTGAAGGTTCCAGCTGGCCTTATTATTCAAAGAAGCCTGAATGAGGGCTATATCTTGAGATAGCCATAGGGCAAGAGATTAGGAGGACAACACGTTCAACGATTGGAAGTCCCAGTCTCTGCCTCTCGTTGGGGATTTGTGTAGCACTGCAGAGCATGGGGAAAAGGGCCTGGGTATGGAGGATAGCTCCTGAAATAACAGGGGGACGCCTGCAGATGAAGTCAATGGTGAACCCTCCCCCTACATGATGCATCCAAGTTGCCTTTGTGCCCCCCAATCAAGCTGTACCCCCCAGCTGTTTCCATTGCCAGCAGTGAATTTGTGGGCAAGTTAGAGTTAGAGTCATTCTGGGCCATTTGCTTGGAAAGATCAAATATGAAATTTTCCTTTCTGGCCACAGAATTCGTCAGTATCATGCCCATGATATACGGAGTTCCACACTTTGGGCCCTGCCTCTCGTCACTTGTCACGTCAAGCCTTGACACCGACAGCCGGTACACCGAAGCCATGAATAAAGGTGTAGAGGTAGGCCTCACTAAGAGTAGGTCACGGTGGACCAGGGGAGGTAGTGGTTCAGTGGGAGTCATCTTCATCAAGGAAATGGTTGAGGGAATGGGAGGGGAAGCCGTAAGAGGCTCGCTGCAACAGGCGGGTGGAAACTCTCACCTTGCACGTGAGTTTGGAGTCTCGTTCTTCCTCGCGGCATATCTCCCTCCATCTCCATTGGGTCCCATTTGTGAGGTTCCTTGCAGCAGCTGATGGTCGGTGTGTCGTCCACTGACGTAAACTGCATCAAATGTGCCTCAACTGACTCTGCAGTGGTCTGCGCTTCCTTGGGGGTTTTAACCCCTCCTCCTCCACAGGGCAGCAATAGGCAGCAAAGGCAGACTGTCTTGAAAACGATTCACCGACAGTAGTTGCACACACACAGAACAAAGTCAACTGCAACACTGTGACTGTGATGGAGGATGGTGGGCATGGAGGATATTCTTGCCAAAAATGAGGAGGTCAGGGGAGATTATGGCGGTTACACAGGTGTCCCCAGATAGGATGATGATGGGGTGGTTGCACACAAGTGATCTATGTTGTTTACCCTCATCGCCATGATCGTTTTTCTGGGGAAACAACGCAGATCCGTACTAGGGACCTTGGTAGAAATTGAAGTTTAGGGCTGAACTAGTGTGGCGAATCTCAGGACAGAAAACAAACACATGGAAAACAATACATTTTCTCAAAATGTTCCCTATAGTTTCTTCAAACACCAGGGCTTTGTGCAGAAAATGCATCATTTTAAGTTTCACAAAAACACTCTAAACTACAAGTCGAGATAAAGGAGTCTTGACACTAAGGGCCTGATTCATGGAAGTGTTTTTATAATGGCGCAATCCTATAGGAAAACGTTCCATGAATCAGGCCCTATATTTTCCTCTTGAACACTACTCATTTATTGCCCTGAGCCACTGTCCTTGCCAAACACTGGCCTTGCCAAACATTAGAGCAATTTGCACTACAATAAATTGCAGTCTGGAATTCAAATCTCACCAACAAACCTCTTAATTTCCATCAATATTTTCTTTTATGCTGTCATGTGTATTTCAGATGACAGACTGATGCTTTGCGGCCACCGTCTGTTCTACTGCTTCGGCTACTCCATGTGTCCATATTTAAATCTTTTTCTATTTGTTAGAGCTACTGGTATACTTACAAATAATGGGCACGAGTGTTCTTTGTTTATTGCTGCTGGTTCTCAGTACAGTATTTTCCCTCTGTCTAGGGGCCCAAAAAAAGGTTATTTAAAAAATGCACGTGAGACTAAAATCCAAAACAACGATCTATTGTTTATCCTAAATTAAGCCTATGATAATTTAATCTTACAACTGGTTGAAACATCCATCTACCATTGGTGTTTACAACAGTATCAGGTGCAATTTACTACTTTCTTTCAGATTCACAAAACGTTCCCCCCAGTGTTGTTCTAGGTTGATGATTCTTTGTACATGTCAGAATATGTGTACTATGTGTATCCAGTCTTAGACAACAAATACAACACACCATATTTTACACCGTTTCCTTCACTTTCACATTTAATATTCTCGTACACGCCTCACAAGCACCTTTTACACCTAGAGGTCCAGGTGCAACCTAACAGGGTAATTCATAGAATTTTGCAGAAAAGTTTCGCAAGCGGCTGGCGCAGAGTGTCCGCGTGCGAATGACTGCGCCAGGCACATGCGCTAAAACCGATTTCCTCGCACAGCGTATTCATGGATTTCAGGCTTCCAAACCAGCCGTGGCGCAGAGAATCGCAGCGACCCTGCAGCAGCGCCAGTAACGCCCCCAAGAAGGCCCTCGCGCAAGGAAAAGCCATCAAAATCGCTAAATCATCGCAAAGGGCTGCGCTAACCCTGGACCAGTTCACCGGGCTGGCAAACAGCAAACGCCAAGCGGGGAACGTGTATTGCAGGGGTGCGCGGGAAGTTCCACACGCGACTGGCCCCGTGCAAGCAGGGTACGTGTATTTCAGGGGTGCGCGGGAAGTTCCACACGCGAATGGGCCAGTGCGAGCAGGGTACGTGTATTCCATGGGTGCGCGGGAAGTTCCACACGCGATTCCATCAGGGTACGTGTATTTCAGGGGTGCGCGGGAAGATCCACACGCGAATAGGCCAGTGCGAGCAGGGTACGTGTATTCCATGGGTGCGCGGGAAGTTCCACACGCAATTCCATCAGGGTACGTGTATTTCAGGGGTGCGCGGGAAGTTCCACACGCGAATGGGCCAGTGCGAGCAGAGTACGTGTATTCCATGGGTGCGCGGGAAGTTCCACACACGATTCCATCAGGGTACGTGTATTTCAGGGGTGCGCGGGAAGTTCCACACGCGATTGTCCCAGTGCGAGCAGGGTACGTGTATTTCAGGGGTGCGCGGGAAGTTCCACACGCGATTGTCCCAGTGCGAGCAGGGTACGTGTATTTCAGGGGTGCGCGGGAAGTTGCACACGCGATTTCAGCAGGGAATGTGTATTTCAGGGGTTCTGGGGAGCACTACACGTGAATTGGCCGTGTGGGTCCTCCCAGGTGTACGCTCCACAACCTCCACGGCCCCTGCAGGCAGCCCACACCACGGGGGACTACCCTGCACCCCTGCTCATGTCCTGCAGGCAGCCCATCCACCATGGGCATGCCCCCCAGCCAACCCACATGTCACCTTGCACTACTGATCAACAATGCATGTCTCCCACCACCCCTACCCCCCAGCAGTGCAGGGGCACCCTCCACCAGGCCCTCACTCGTGTCTCCCACCACCTCCACCTCCCTGCCACCATGGGCAGCCCCCACCAGGCCCCCACCCATATCTCCCACCACCCCCACCCCCCAGCAGTGCAGGGGCACCCTCCACCAGGCCCCCACTCATGTCTCCCACCACCCCCACCCCCCAGCAGTGCAGGGGCACCCTCCACCAGGCCCCCACTCATGTCTCCCACCACCCCCACCCCCCTGCCACCATGTGCAGCCTCCACCAGGCCCCCACTCATGTCTACCACCACCCCCACCCCCCTGCCACCATGGGCAGCCCCCACCAGGCCCCCACCCATGACTCCCACCACCCCCACCCCCCAGCAGTGCAGGGGCAGCCTCCACCAGGCCCCCACCCATGTCTACCACCACCCCCACCCCGTTGCCACCATGGGCAGCCTCCACCAGGCCCCCACTCATGTCTACCACCACCCCCACCCCCCTGCCACCATGGGCAGCCCCCACCAGGCCCCCACCCATGACTCCCACCAACCCCACCCCCCAGCAGAGCAGGGGCAGCCTCCACCAGGCCCCCACTCATGTCTCCCACCAACCCCACCCCCCAGCAGTGCAGGGGCAGCCTCCACCAGGCCCCCACTCATGTCTCCCACCACCCCCACCCCCCAGCAGTGCAGGGGCAGCCTCCACCAGGCCCCCACTCATGTCTCCCACCACCCCCACACCCCAGCAGTGCAGGGGCACCCTCCACCAGGCCCCCACCCATGTCTCCCACCACCCCCACCCCCCAGCAGTGCAGGGGCACCCTCCACCAGGCCCCCACTCATGTCTCCCACCACCCCCACCCCCCAGCAGTGCAGGGGCACCCTCCACCAGGCCCCCACTCATGTCTCCCACCACCCCCACCCCCCTGCCACCATGGGCAGCCTCCACCAGGCCCCCACTCATGTCTCCCACCACCCCCACCCCCCAGCAGTGCAGGGGCAGCCTCCACCAGGCCCCCTCTCATGCCTACCACCACCCCCACCCCCCTGCCACCATGGGCAGCCTCCACCAGGCCCCCACCCATGTCTCCCACCACCCCCACCCCGCAGCAGTGCAGGGGCAGCCTCCACCAGGCCCCCACTCATGTCTACCACCACCCTCACCCCCCAGCAGTGCAGGGGCACCCTCCACCAGGCCCCCACTCATGTCTACCACCACCCCCACCCCCCTGCCACCATGGGCAGCCTCCACCAGGCCCCCACTCATGTCTCCCACCACCCCCACCCCCCAGCAGTGCAGGGGCAGCCTCCACCAGGCCCCCACTCATGTCTACCACCACCCCCACCCCCCTGCCACCATGGACAGCCTCCACCAGGCCCCCACCCATGTCTCCCACCACCCCCACCACCCAGCAGTGCAGGGGCACCCTCCACCAGGCCCCCACTCATGTCTCCCACCACCCCCACCCCCCAGCAGTGCAGGGGCAGCCTCCACCAGGCCCCCACTCATGTCTCCCACCACCCCCACCCCCCAGCCACCATGGCCACCCTCCACCAGGCCCCCACCCATGTCTCCCACCACCCCCACCCCCCACCCCCCAGCAGTGCTGGGGCACCCTCCACCAGGCCCCCACTCATGTCTCCCACCACCACCACCCACCAGCAGTGCAGGGGCAGCCTCCACCAGGCCCCCACTCATGTCTCCCACCACCCCACCCCCCTGCCACCATGGGCAGCCTCCATCAGGCCCCCACCCATGTCTCCCACCACCCCCACCCCCCAGCAGTGCAGGGGCAGCCTCCACCAGGCCCACACTCATGTCTACCACCACCCCCACCCCCAGCAGTGCAGGGGCACCCTCCACCAGGCCCCCACTCATGTCTCCCACCACCCCCACCCCCCTGCCACCATGGGCAGCCTCCACCAGGCCCCCACTCATGTCTCCCACCACCCCCACCCCCCAGCAGTGCAGGGGCAGCCTCCACCAGGCGCCCCACTCATGTCTACCACCACCCCCAGCCCCCTGCCACCATGGGCAGCCTCCACCAGGCCCCCACCCATGTCTCCCACCACCCCCACCCCCCAGCAGTGCAGGGGCACCCTCCACCAGGCCCCCACTCATGTCTCCCACCACCCCCACCCCCCAGCAGTGCAGGGGCACCCTCCACCAGGCCCCCACTCATGTCTCCCACCACCCCCACCCCCCAGCCACCATGGCCACCCTCCACCAGGCCCCCACCCATGTCTCCCACCACCCCCACCCCCCAGCAGTGCAGGGGCACCCTCCACCAGGCCCCCACTCATGTCTCCCACCACCCACACCCCCCAGCAGTGCAGGGGCAGCCTCCACCAGGCCCCCACTCATGTCTACCACCACCCCCACCCCCCAACCACCATGGCCACCCTCCACCAGGCCCCCACTCATGTCCCCCTGCACCCCCAGCATCCAGGGTCACCCTCCACCAGGCCCCCACTCATGTCTCCCACCACCCCCACCCCCCAGCCACCATGGCCACCCTCCACCAGGCCCCCACCCATGTCTCCCACCACCCCCACCCCCCAGCAGTGCAGGGGCACGCTCCACCAGGCCCCCACTCATGTCTCCCACCACCCCCACCCCCCAGCAGTGCAGGGGCAGCCTCCACCAGGCCCCCACTCATGTCTACCACCACCCCACCCCCCAGCCACCATGGCCACCCTCCACCAGGCCCCCACTCATGTCCCCCTGCACCCCCACCTCCCAGCATCCAGGGTCAACCTCCACCAGGCCCCCACTCATGTCTCCCACCACCCCCACCCCCCGCCACCATGGGCAGCCTCCACCAGGCCCCCACCCATGTCTCCCACCACCCCCAGCATCCAGGGTCACCCTCCACCAGGCCCCCACTCATGTCTCCCACCACCCCCACCCCCCTGCCACCATGGGCAGCCTCCACCAGGCCCCCACCCATGTCTCCCACCACCCCCACCCCCCAGCAGTGCAGGGGCAGCCTCCACCAGGCCCCCACTCATGTCTCCCACCACCCCCACCCCCCAGCAGTGCAGGGGCAGCCTCCACCAGGCCCCCACTCATGTCTACCAACGCCCCCACCCCCCAGCCACCAGGGGCACCCTCCACCAGGTCCTCACAATCCCCAATCATGTGCGTAATGGTCAGCCTCCACAGCCAAAAAGCCCTACCAAGTAACCCATTCACCCACATGGAAATGGAAATTACATGTTACACCCCCAATGTTCATGAAGCTAATGAACCCATGTCCGTCACACACAATGGTTGCAATTGAATGGGAAAACACCCAACATGACATGCATGAAACCAATGAGATGATACCACACAGTGAAGTATGAAAACAAAATTGTATTGAAAAAAATAAAGAATGCTAAAGAAAGGAAACAAACTACAATGGGAATGAGAAAAAATAAGCTGCATGTCCGTATAAAAAAAAATACTGCAAATCAGAATCCAAAAAAATGTCATCCAAAGTCAAATGTGAAAAAATATCTATGCAATAAAGAAGTATGTAAAAAACTACCAAGGGTCCATGAGCCCAACTGAACAAAGGAAACCTACTAAAAAACCTAACTAAAAATCAATTATATACAAAAAGTGGAGCAGGGTCCGTCGACTCCAAATCATAATAAGAAACAAAGGAAACCTAAAACTAAAGAACTATATACAAAGGCGGCGGGCAAGTCCAGCGGCTCACTCCGTGGTGTCCCGGGCCAGGGCATCATCGAACTCCTGTTCGATGTCCCGGGGGCATTCCAGTTCCATGGCCGCGAGGGTCCGCAGGGACGACGCCGTGTCCTCCTCCAACCCCCTGTGGATTGCCTCGAGGCACTCGGCCCGCCTCAGGGCCCTCCGCATGGAGTTCTCCGCCCTGACCATTGTGAGCCGCGCCTCTTCCGCCCGCCGCCGCTCCGCACCTATGGCGTGGCCCAACCGCTGCCACACGGAAGACACTCTCTGTCCTGGGTCCCCCTGCCCTCCGGCCGATGCCTGCCCCTCCGATGTCGAAAGCCCCGAGCCTTCATGTCTCCCACCATGTTGCTGCTGCTGCTCTGCCTCTGCCCGTGCACTGCCTCCTGCTGCCTGCACATCCTCCGCCGGCTGGGGTGCAGTTGTTGATGTGGCCACCCCTGCTGGACCTCCCGACTGTGGCAGGGATGCCTCCTCCACCAGCCTGGCCGCACCGTCAGAGGCAGCTCCACAGGGCACCCAGGTGACTGATGGGTGGGAAGATGGCACAGAGGACGACTGGCGCGTAGGGGGTCCAGTTGAGGAGGGGGTCGGAGCAAGCCCCATTAGACGGAGGAATCCGGCCTGGGTGACCTGTCCCAGCAGGCTGACGTGGTCAACGAGCCATTCGAGATGACGTGCAGTCTCTCCATGAAAAGACTGCAGGTCACCTCGCATGGCCCGTTGACGCAACGCCACACCAGCCAGGACAGGCTCAACCCGGACCTGGATGGCCACGTCCGCAGGCAGAGGAAGGCCAGTTGACGTCAGCTCATCCCCTGCCTGAAAACGGGTCTGGACATAGGCATCCCTGCTGGTGCAAGATGATGCATGGACAGGATCGGGGACAGGATTGCACACAGGCACCTCCGCGGCGGCCTGTGCTGCCTCCTGTCCCTGGTCCTGCACTGCACCACTAGCACCAGTGGGATCCCCACCTCCAGACCCCGTCTCTGGTGCTTGCACGGCCTCCTCCTCCACCAAACCCCCCACCAACCTGGATGACTCTGTGGCATCTTCCCCTGTTGGGCCCTGTGGGGTCCCAGCTGCCCCTTCTGCTGCCGAGGAGTCCAACTGCAACCTCCGCCTCGTGGTCCTCCCCCCGGCAGCTGCGGCCTGGGATGCGGCACCGGACTCCTCACTCCCCAACGAGATGACAACACGGGAGGGGAGCCGGGCCTTGCGTCTCCGGCTGGCGGTGGGATCCCCGCCGCTGTGCTCCACAGCATCTTCTCCGCCCTCTTCATCAGTTGACGCTGCAGACAGGGTGAAACAAAACACAGGCATCAGGGCACTGTACAATGGACACATACACACATAACAGTTGCACATGAGTGGCATTGGCAAACCTCAGACATGTCATCGCAATCCCCAACACACATGTCATTGCAACTCGCACACATGAGCCATACCACAGCCATATCGCAACTGCCAGCACCATCCCTACACATACAACAGCATGAGCAGCCAAAGGGGAGCCAGACATCACATGCAACACAGGAAGTGCACCACACATGTACACACACCACCACACTTGCATGCATGTGTACACCTCTGCCAAGTGTCGCACTGTTCAGACGGGCATCCATGTCACATCTGCCAATCAGGCTTCCACATACCGCTGTCACATGCATCCATGTTGCATCACTGTTGCACCCTTGTCAAATACACACACATGCACATGTACACAGTGCTCATACATGCAGCCGAAAACAACATACATGCGTGACATCACGGACATGTCTACTTACATACACATTCATCCAAACATGTGTGCACGCACAACTGCATTTGCCATGCAAGCCTACACACACAAGCACCATCCATGTCTCACACATTACAGCCCTCGCATATGTCAGCCCCACGGCCCTGTACACCCCCACCCATACTCGACCCCATACAAACAGATGTGCAACCTGCACAAGAACGAATAATCACCACACGCACTGCTCACAATCAGGATGCATGTACACTCACCGCTCGACTCCAGACGGGTCTGCTTCTCTAGGACCTGGACGTGGAGCGCTGGGGATATGCGTTCCAGGACCCCCATCTGTTCTTCCGACAAGTGGCCCCGGCGCCCCTTGGCATCCGCTGCCTTCAAGAGGCGCCGGGCCTTGTTCAGGGTCCTGGACCTAAAGTCCTCCCAGCGCTTCCTGACATGTTGTAAGTCCCGGACTGCCACCTCCTCCGCGTTGATGGCAGTCACGATGTCAGTCCAGATCCGAGTCCGTCCTTCCTTGTCGGCGCGGGAACTTCCGAAGAGGGCATCATACTGCCCCAGGACTTGCTCCACCAGGACACCAACTTTGGTGGCACTGAAGCTGGTGCCCCTCTGCCTCTCTGGCCGGGGGTTGTCAGTGGTCACAGATGGTGTTTGCCCCGACATGACAACCCCAGAGGCAGGAGTGGGTGGGCAACTGGGTCCTGGGGCTGGGCTGTGGAGCGATGGAATTCCAGTCGGGAGTCTTCGGTTCCAGCAGGGGTGGTCACAGCAACAGCACCCCTGGCTGATGTGCAGGCAGCAAATGGCAGTGCACGTGGGCAGCAGGCAGTCAGGCAGCAGCAGATGGCAGGTGGGAGCGTGCTCGGGGCTCTGTGGGGCAGTAGTTTGGCCTTCTGGGCAGGAGCATGGTCTTCCGTGTGCTTACGCGTGGCCAGCTTGGTACGGAGTGATTTGGCATGTGAAAATCCTGCACGTCAGCGTGAAAATCAAGGAAAGGCCCGTAGCGCGTAAGCGCGTCAGCACGCATACGCGATTCAATTGGACCAAAGGCCCTCAGCGCGTAAACGCGTCAGCACGCATACGCGATTCTATTGGACCAAAGGCCCTCAGCGCGTAAACGCGTCAGCACGCATTCGCGATTCTATTGGACCAAAGGCCCTCAGCGCGTAAACGCGTCTGTGACGTGACCCGCACGGGTGTTTCCCACACAGCACGTGATGACAGAGCACACATGGAAAGACTGCACGTCAGAGTCTCATCGCGTGTAATCGGACAGCACGTCAGAGTCTCATCGCGTGTAATTGGACAAAAGTGCGCGTACACGCGATTGGCCTATGTACGTGTATATCAGGGGTGCGCGGACACTTACACACGCAAGTACGTCAGCACACCTGTATCCCGGGGTGCGCGGGAATTGCCACACGCTATTGGACCGGGTACTGGATTTCAGGGGTGCGCGGGTCACACGCTCGCCTACAACACGCGCAACGCATTAATTTGCGCGCTAACAAAATAACAAGCTCAGACCCAGGATGAACATACCGTTCCTAGCAGCAGTGGGCGTGGCCTACCAAAGGAGGAGGAGGAGGATAGTCAGGGCCAGAATATTCACACCCAGAACCAGCCTTTTCGGGATGCCTGATGACCACGTGCATGGGAGGTACAGGTTTCCACCACACATTATTCTGGACCTGGTGAGTGAGTGGGACCACCCACCCTGTGCTCCCATGCACTCAGCCCCCTGGAGAAGGTCCTCAATGTACTGCACTTCTTAGCCACTGGATCATTTCAGCGGACAAGTGCCATTGTGGGTGGTGTATCACAGGCCACCCAGTCACGCTGCCTACACCAGGTCTTGAACATCATCACTGCACGCCCATCAGTCCGCAGGCACATACACCTGCCCAGAACACCTGCAGAAAGGCATGCTGCCGCCCTGGATTTTTACGCTGTGGCACGATTCCCCAAAGTGCTAGGTGCCAACGACTGCACCCATGTGGCTCTACGCCCCCCCAGGGCATCTGAGCACAACCGTAAGCACGGGCATTCCATCAACGTGCAGGTAGTATGTAATGCCAAGGGAATCATCACCTCAGTATTATGCCAACTATCCCGGGTCAACCCACGACAGCTTCATTTACCGAATGTCCACCCTAAGCCGGGACCTAGAAGCTGGCCGGCATGGCGATACATGGCTGCTTGGTGAGTATGAATGCCACTGCACATGCATGCATGTCAGATACTGAGCAAGGTCACAACCCCACCAATGATACCAATCACCACCTCCACAGGGGACAGTGCCTACCCTCTCAGCCCCCACATGATGACGCCAATTCGGAACCCCACCACGCCACCACAGGTAAGATATAACACAGCCCACATTACAACCCGGGGCATAGTGGAGCGCACATTCGGAGTGCTCAAGTCACGCTTTCGCTCCCTTGACCGTTCTGGCGGGCAGCTGTTGTACGCTGCCCCAGGATTGTGCAGGATCATAGTGGCAGCATGTGTCCTGCACAACGTTGCAACACGCCGGGGCCTGGCCGTGGACATGGTGGTGGCCCCGCATCCCCAACCACATGCACAGCCGCTGCGCATGGGAGGGGAAAGAGCACGGGGAGAGGCAGCCCGTACACAGCTAGTGGCTAATTACTTCACATAGGAATCACACCCCTGTGGAGTGCACACTGCCCTGGCACATTCCATCTGGCAATCAATGATGACTCAACCTGACACTGAAGTGTCACAATGTGTGCATCCCTACCCACACAGACACCACCAATGCAGTTTTGTGAAGTAACACATTCAAGCAGCTCAAATGAATACCCACTTGCAAAATGCAACAAGAGGACAGTGCCATGTCAGCCAACCCATCCCCAGCACCGCCACACGACACACCGTGCCATGTCATGCTATTTGCAGGTAAACAAAGTAATCCCCACAACATGACACTAGTGTCACAATGTAGAGTGTCCCTAATTGAAACTTGCAACACCTGAAATGCTCACAGTAATGCAGGACCAACAACAAACTTGAGCAGGTACTACCATTAACATGACATCACAAATGTTATATATTAGTAGTCTCACCACCTGGAAATGCCTGCACTCCCACCACTACCAATTGTGCAGTGTTGGCGCCATGTAGAGTTGTAGGTGCACTGCTGCCAACATGGACCCCATCTCCAGACTAGAGGGCCTTGTGTAGACATGAGGAAGGGACCTGCAAATTGGGAGGTAGACACAGATGATGAGTTACACATCAATGCAACATGCAGTGTACAACACAACAGCAATATGCACTAGGAATGTATACACAGTATTGACTAGACTACCCACACATGTAGTGGGAGTCCAATGTCACCATGTACGTCAATGTCACTTGGGCACACCCTTTGCAAGCCCATGGAAACGGGAAGCAGGAGGGGTGTGTGTGACTCAAACCCAAGCATCTGAACCAAATACATGACAAGCCTGCATGTGCCCAGACACAATGCTGCGTATCCCCACAGGAACCACAGAAGCCAACAAATTGTCCCAAAAAAAATAGGGAAAAATTATTTAGAAATAAAAAATAAAAATAAAAATCAAAAATAAAAATAAAAAATAAAAATCAAAAACGAAAATAAAAATAAAAAATGGCCATTGCTGGGCCCGGGGGGGTTTGGGAGGCCACCCAGGAGGTCCGAGGACAGGGTGCACACCAAAACCCACCTGTGTGGGTCCTGGGAAAAAAAAAAACACCTCCATGGGCTCATGGCCCACACGGCTACCCTATTGTGGGAGTATCACTGCTGTCGCTATTGTCACCCTGTGCAGCTGCATCCGGAGGTGGTTGCACTATGGGAGGCAGCCCACGCAAGGCCCTAGTCTGCTCCTCCATGGCTGCAAGCATGTGGGTGTGGTAGGTCTGGTTCTGGAGGATGAGTGTGCAGAGGTCCCCATGCAACAACTCACGGGATGCCCGGACCTCCGCTCTCGTTGCCTGCATCTCAGCTGAGAGCGTACGGGTCAGACGCTCCAGCTGCTGTTCTGTCCTTTGTCCTCAAGCTCAACAAGAGTCGTCCTGAGGTGAAGGAGCTCCTGCCTCAGGGCTTCCCTGTGGGCCTGGGACTCAATGGAGATCGCCTCCTGCAGAGTCGCCAGTGACGCCCGCCTGTCCCTGTTGGACCCCAACATGTCCTCCCTGTTTGACTGGCAGATGGAGTCGGTTGCCTGCTCTAGTCGCTCCATCAGCCTTTCAGGGGGGACAATGGAAGTGGCCACCCTATCCATGGCCTGAGCCATCATCTCGGATGATGCTGCCTGTTGTGTTGCCATACCGTAAATGGATTGCTCCCATGCGGTATTGCCAGGTGGCGTACGCCCACCACGTCGGCGGGCACCACACCTGCCTGGGGCAAGGCGAACTGCGCCTTGCTGTTGCCGGCACGGCCTGAGGCTGCAGGACTGCATTCCCCCTCTGATCTGCTGGCCCAGGAACAGGATCAGATGTCGCGGAGTGTGACCCTGCATCCGTAACCACCAAAGGCGTAGCTGCCAACACTGACATCCCCATTGAGGGTTCTGACCCTGGTGCAGGTGGGTGGGACAGAACAGAATCCCTCCCTGGAACACCCACCTGCGACGGCACGTAGGTCTCATCTGAATCAACACCTGAGTACAGCTCGGGGGAGGTGCAGCCAGAGACACCCCTTGAGAGCACGACCTGCAGCACTTGTGGGTTCTCACCCACCACCACACCACGTCCCTCACTGGTGGTTGGTCGGCCCTCGGACCCCTCCTGGGTCTGCACCATCTCCACAACCCCAGCAGTATCAGGTGCGTCTTCCCCTGCAAAGACATAAAAACAAAGAAATGGAAACAGGCATTAGCACCATGGCACACAATGAGGGCTGAGAAGCAAGAGAACCAGTACTTGATTGACACATGTCCCACATGACTAAAACCCTCCCATGCATGCACCCTCACTGAATATGAAGGGCAGGCAAATGGCACACACTGATGACACCAAGATGGAAGATGAACACATTTTCTGCATGCTGCCTGGCAGTGCCATCACACATTGGCCTGTGATTGCCAGGTGAAACACACATGCCATCACACAGATGGCATGTACCATTGCTATTGAGTGAAGATGGAGAGGAGGGCAGCACCTATTCATTCAGTCCACTTCCCGCATGTAATAGCTTTTCAAATTCTAACAGGTCAGAATTTTCACCTGGAGCTGCCAGTCTGAAATGGTCAAATTGCACAGGGACATGAGTGAACAAATGACATCCAGGTAACAAAGTCACTCCACTTTACCATAGCCATGTCAGACATGTGACTAGTGGACTGCGACATGCCTAGTAAAGGTGGTGGAATGCAAACAATCTGACTGAATGAACAGTGAAAAATAAGCAACAATGTTGTGGCAAGGTGACACTTCAAGGGCAACTGGCGTGCTGTTGGGCTAGATGTCTACTGTTGGCAGAAGGGATACTGCTATGGCCAAATGCAGCTGCGCAGGATGTATTGCATGAAGCACGTGGCTGACCCATACGACTCAGGCGCACACACTCTCACCTGGCACACATACAGAAGCCCTCACACACACACCATGCACATGGATGACACACACATGCATGTGCACTCACCGGACAATGCCTCGTAATCAGCCAGATCTCCCACGCCTTGGATCTGTTCCTCTGTGACGTAGGTCCCAGCGACTGTCTCATGTGGAGTGAGTTCCATGTCTACTACTGGAGACCCACCTCCAGTCACTAGAGTTGCGGCATGACTTGAGGCCAGCTTACTCTTTGCCCTGCGCTTTAGGTCATTCCAGCGCTTATAGCAATCATTGGCTGTGCGCCTCACGATTCCAAGGGCACTTACGATGTCTGCAACGGTCTGCCAGTGTGCCTGGCGTTGTGCAGGTGTGGTCTTGGATCCTGCAACAATGACCATCTCGTTGTCATGTGCGGACACATACTCGACAAGTGCATTCAGTTCGTCATCCGTGAAGCTGGGCTTCCTGGACGGGCCGGACTGTGTAGCCGTGTCTGGGGCATCAGCCTGTGCCGGACGAGCACTCTTCCTCTTCCGCTTGGAAGGTGGTGGTGATCCTGAGTGTCCTGCGCCGCTCTGGACACTAGGGGCAGGAGCCCTGGTGGACTCTGTATCAGGAGTGTGGGATTGCACACTCAGCATGGGAGTTGGTGCAGGCATTGGCTCTAGTGTAATGGTGTCAGGGGGAATGTCAGCAGCATGGACTAGGACCGACACTGTCCTGGCTGGGTGTGTGAGGGCTGGGGTGGATGGAGCCGCAGCTGCCCCTGCAGCCTCTCCGCCCTGCCTACTTGGGGCAGCAGATGACCTTGCTGCCCCAGATGCATGTGGCATGGTGACATCAACGTGCACCAGCGCACGTGTCATAGGCCTGCTGACCTGGAAGTCAGCCATGGAGTCAGCCAGGTCTGGTGCCACAATGGGCTGGTCCAACAAGGGCTGAGCATGGATGGTGTCAGCCACATCAGCCTCAACGGGAGGGGGGGGGGTTATGGGTGCCCTTGACTGGTCCTCCACACATGGGGGGACAGGCTCACCCTGCAAGTAACGACCACGTCCCCTACCGGATCCACCACGGCCACCACTTGTGGCTCTTCCACCTTTGCCACCCTTACGGAATCCTCGCCTCCCAGCCATGGCACTGATGTAAATGTGCATATGGGAGTGGCTGTAAACTATTGTCCTGGGCAATTGGGGGTCAAA